>NC_139818.1:12407506-12807506 GCF_963457635.1 Microchirus variegatus | reverse complement strand
TGGGTCACTCTCCAACTGCCACTGAGGGTTAGGGACGCCGTCATCTCCTCCCAAGACGAGTCCGCATGACGCGTCAGAGCGGTCTTTAGGCACCAGATGTGCCACAGAAGACGCAGATGTTTGAAAGCAACACCAAAGCCCCATTTCAATCAAGCATTATGCTCCGAGAAAAGTTGTGAAAAGTAACCAAAAAGTGACCCAACACCGTGGTATGGGATGTCAAGGGCAGAGCTGAACAGAGCTGAGTGGAATGAAAGTATCACAACATTTAAATTTTCCTTTAAATGTCATGAGCTTTATGTCAAAAAGTTTCCTTTTTATTTTTTTTCTGCATGTGCAGTTGCTGTCGCAAAAAGCATAACCATGAAAAGCAAGTGTTTTAATGACTTCTACGTCTTTGGAGCCGACATCAGTTCAGCATTACTTTTGAACTCTCTGGGCCTGATGCTATCAGTTTGAGTCGCCGACTATCATGACGTCCCACTCCTCTCTCGGTGCTTTCAGGGTCCACATATTTACGATTAAAAAAGCTATTTTCAAATATTCTACAAGTTCCTATAATCTAATGAATGTAATGCCAATATCCTGATAAAGACAACCCACATGGGGTATTAATATATGTGTTTACTAACCGGGGATGGTTTGAAACAAAGGGAGGGCTGTAACGGCATCACTTTCACCAAATAATGGATAACATTAGAGTCATGTGGTCAATTTCAAGTGTAACCACACCCTCCCTGAACTTGCATGTGAATTTGCATGGCGGTGTGAAGAAGTGTGAAGGTTTTACACAGTATTCAGGTAGGAAAAGTAATCTTTTTTAGTACAGATACTATTGACGTTTGTGGGTATTAGCTGACCTGCCCTGACTGGGATTTGAAACCCAGCCCTCCACACCAAGTTCTGTGGACTATACCACTTAGCTATACCAGTTCATCAGTGCTAATGTCAAGCCATCGTGCTGGTAGGCCAACTGTGAAAGGTTTGGGCAGCCCCTGTCCGAGTGGAAAAGGAACTCGGCATGCGATGTTGACTTCCGCACTCATTGGTACGTCACAAAGCGCTCTACTATTCTTGGCTCCACAGTGCAGCACAGAGTTCCAAATGCTAACTGCTGTTAATGCCCAGTAGACTCTGTGGCTGATGTCATTTCCTGTCCCGTAAGTTTCGTTTGACTTTTTAATTTTTTTAAAGTGATACTACTAAACAGAGCGTTCTGAACAGGGCTGTTTTGGCAGGGTGATTGAACTGCTGTGGTGCTTCATCCTTATGGTATTTTGACCAAAGCATGTCACAGACATGTTCATTAGGACACCAGGGAACTAGGTTAACTTGGAGAAATAGGGTATAATATAACTCCTTTAAGTATCTTCTTACAAAATCATGAACAACCTGTAATAATAATATTAATCTTAACAAATTCATCCCGAAGGCCAGATTTGACCCTCCGTGGGCCTCTAAATTGACCCCAGCCATGAGTGAAGTTCCAAAGCCCAACATGTGGATCACTGAAAAAGCAGGTAACCGAAAGAGGAAGAAAGGAAAAATACTGCAAAAATGTTTGCAAGTGATTTTCCATTTCACAAAGACACACAATAAAGTAACCGTCCTTCAAAAACATAGCATATGGGCTTGAACTTTGCATATAAACAAAACAGTAGGTAATATGAAACTAAATGTTGGCGCTGTCTCTGCTTGGCAGCTCAAATGTGGTCTGGGTGAAAAAGCAATTTAGCAGTACCACCCGCCCACAGAAAACATTTCCAGTCGAGCAAGTGCAGAGCGTGAGGGAGAGCGCAGACTCTTTTTTTTTTTTTTTATACCCTGAGCTTGAAATGAACCTTCACATTCTGCTTTTCGTTTGCTCTGACATTGCATTTGCAGGTAGTGGCCGTGTTGGATGTCACCCACACACACGTTCTTCTTTGTGTTCGATTCATGCCAAAGACAGAACCGCAAACTGTGTGTGAGGTGCAACTGCTGGCATTTTAAAGTGAAGTCAGCGTTAAGTCTGAGGTCTGCACGCACATGAAAAGGACGCATCAAGGTCAAACTAAACTGCTCATGTAAAAAATAATTAATAATACAGCAAAAACATTAATTCTAGGATCTGTGAACACTCCAAACTTACACTGTGCATTGCTTTAAAGTAGACTATTATACCCTATTTCTCCAAGTTAACCAAGTTCCTTAATGTCCTAATGAACATGATTTTGTCAAAATACATTAAAGGTGTATTATGTAATAAATTTAAAGCAACTGGCCATAAAATCCTCCTAAAATGTCACAGAGACTCAGGAATAATGTTCATAACAAACTGAACTCACCAACAAAAATAGTACAACAAAAATATTTGCATTAAAAAAAAATCTTTTGCAGACTGCAAATCATGTTTAGGTTTTGAAATCATGTTTTCGCATGTGGCGCCACCTACGGCCATCTACTAATCATTGCAGTCAGTAGAGTCTCAGCTGCCGAGCAACCATGGGTTGCGAGTCACGTCTGAGCTACAATGGCGGAGAAAATAAAACCTAAAAGACATCTGTATTTTGAATTTTAGTGTACTAACAGTTTTTGGCCACATTCTTACATATGGCGCCTTTAAAATAAGCAAAAAAAGTCCAGGCTTAGGTGTTAAAGGGTTAAATGGAAAATGTCTTTATATCATAATATGATGTAAACTTTGTAAATGAGCATGTACAAGCGGACACCAGTGTGTTTGACAGCTACTCGCAGAGGACGTCTGTGAATTTTCCGGTTTCAAACACCGACGCGGTCGTGGTCAAACCGGGTGAGTGGTCGGTCACCTTTCACAGAAGAAGAAATTCAGAGCGAACGACGAAACAGCTTTACAGCTGAGATGGTCTGTGCTCGCTCAGGCCTTTCGCAGACAGACAGACAGAGGCGGTTTCGTTTACACTGCGTGGTGACATACGACCAGCCCCTTTCACCAGGACTGTACATACGCACGCGCTTTGGGGTATGACATCACTGAGTCATGCTTTGTGTCTGGGGAGCGCAGTCTCTTGAGGCGTCAGTGGACAGTTGAGCAGGGGTCACGTCCCCTCGGGGGGGTGGACAGTGACGGCTGCGACCATGTCAGCGCAGCACAGACTCCTCTGTGTAAGGACTTCTCAGATTGCATTTCAGGACTTGCAGGGGAAGAATAGAAATAAGTTGAGGGCTTTTTTAGAGTCCTCCCATGCCACCGAGTGCTGTCGGCAGTGCTGCCCAGGAGTGTGATGAAATGTGGTGGGAAAACCATGTGCTTTAGTGAGTAAAGTGAGTGTGAGGCCTCCACAAGGGAAGGGAGGGGGGGGGGCTGTCAAAACAAGCGCATGTTTCCACGGATAATGGCACATTCAGAGCCGCAGGTGTGCCGGCGTTGTCTGGTCAGCTGACCCCGCCGTTTCCCGTCAAACAGGAAGAGCCAAACGAGCGGAGACGAGAGTTCAAGGTAGCGCGCGCAGCTGGCAGTCGTTACGGTGAGGCGAAGGCAGGTGTACGCCGACAAGAGCGGCAGTGTGAGCCGAAAAACCCAAACAGATGACATAAATACGTCGTACGCGAATGTTTGCTCAGAGACACACTCCGGGCAGTGTGTGTGTGTGCGTATGTGTGTGTATGTGAAGGGCCAGGATTTTACTTGATAATCAGAACAACAAATAGAGTACATTTGTTTCTTGTGTAAACGAGAGTCAACGCAGCGAAGTATGAATTTAGATCCAAACGAGGAGCTTGGAGATCAGGCGGGACACATTTCGGACACAAAGAGCCACATTCTCCTCTTCCTCCTGACAGACACATGCCGCAGAGTCACGTCACGTCCCGGAGGTGTCGGTCATTACAAGATGAAAATGACATGGGAGTTGTGAGACTGTGTGTAATTGTGTGGCGATAAAAGCCAAGTTTGTCTTTGAAAGCTGTGGCCTTTTACTTCTCGATGAGCTGATTGTAATTTATTGTTTGGTTTAAAAATGTCAGATAAAATACAGATGTTCTCCTCTCCTCTCCCCCCCCCCTCTCCTAAAAGTGTGTCATCTTCCAAAAACACATCTGAAAAACAGAAAAAAAAACACCCCAAAGGCGATTCCGTTCAAAATGATGTGAAACAGAGAAAAGCTTGCGAGGTTTTGTTTGCCAAAGCACAACTACACTGAGCGCTTTGTAGCTGCTGAAGGACCGATCGTCCGTGAACCCGCAGATATTTGGCATTTCCATGTGATAAACGACTTCAGAACTGATTTAAGTCGTTCTGTGTAATTTTCCCCCGCTGACTGACTGAAGCGATTAAGAGGTCAACTGCTTGAGAGACTGAGAAGTGTTTACTCGAGAGGGTACAGCGGACGCATGTCAACAGTTGAGATTAACTATGGACAAATATTACATGATGTCAAAACACGAAAAGTATAAAGGTGACACTTATTTACTATAGGGAAAAAAAAAAAAACCCTGAGTGGAAATTCACAACAACAGCAGCTTGAGTCAGTCAAGGTTTGACAGTGTATTAAGTCAGTCGATAGAATCCTGTGGCAGTGAGGTCATACATGCCCAGACATGTCTCCTGAAAAGAGGTCATCTCTATTATGTGAAAGATAATCTTGTTTCGCAGTCGCGAGGGTGGTCACAGTGAGAAAATCAATGTGCTGCACTCCACGAGGAATATATCAGTGTTTACTGATCAAAAGGGGGGGGGGCATGTCTGTGGAGGCAACACTGCTGATGTCATTTGTAACTTGTGTGAAAAGGGTGGATGACCTCGGGTTGGCCTGAGAGGTGTGGTTAACAACCGACTACTTCTAAGGTGTGTGTGTGCGTGTGTGTGTGAAAAACAACAACCACCTTGTGGAAGCCAAGTGGATTCATGTGGGAGTTGTCAAATGAATGTTTAACAGCTCCATACAAGGCCAATAGGTGATGTTTAAAAAAAAAAGAGAGAGAAAAAAAAGCTACCTTGGTCGCGGTTTGCGCTCTCTGAGTGCTTTTCTAGTTCTGAAAAGTAAACCAAATGTTTTCATACTTCCTCTCTCGCTTGTGCTGAATTTATGCGGCTCTGAGTCCGCAAGTGAGCGGACCCCAGTGTACTTTTGACAAGTATAGATGCCTATCAGCTCCGACGCCACATCAGAAACACGACACAACCAGTGCATCGTCCGTCTCGACAAAAAAAACAAATCAGTTTCTACGTGAAGCGTGTGAATGTCAAACTCGAGAGCTGTGGAGATGACACACAGTGATTTGAAGGGAACACACATGTATTTATATTTATAGTTACTCACTAGCATTTTAGCACGCATTTCCAACTCAGAAAGAGGAATTTGGTACACTCGGCTGTTTCATAATACTTCATAGCATTTCATTACCTTTAATTACCCAATAACATTCAAGCTTGTGTCAGCTAATGGTGAAGTGAACCAGAAAGGCCTCGATGAATCACATGGCAATGGGCTTTTGTTCTTGATGAATCTATTTGGTACACTGAAACCTCAGGGGCAGTGATGGAGAATCATTTGTTTTACGCCCCACTTCCAGAGGCCTCAATAATCCAGTTGGCACACACACACACAAGCCCAATAACCTTTTTTTTTTTTTTTTTTAAAGTCCAATCATTTTATCTAACCACACTGTAGCCACTGAGGTGAACACGCTCCATCTAATTAGCGGGAATCAACAGCGTGACTGTGACAGGACCATCCCCATCGCAGGCAGCACGTACAGTCAAGTAAATAAAGCAGTGTGTATGTGTGATACTTCACTGCAGAGATGGAGAGCTTGTTTTATTTTGTTTACAGACGGGGGGGAGGGGGGGGGTAACATGAGCTCGAGCACCAGCGTAATTCATCACACTCAGCTGAGTTCTGCATTTATCATCTCTGGGACCAGCTCACTTCCCATTTTCAGCGATTTGTTTTCATAAAACAAAAGCTGCTCCAACACTGTGTCCAGTTTCAACCGGAGCCAAGGCCTACAAAGCTTTGAGACCTTGAATCTTGAAAAAAAAAAAAAAAAAAGAGAGAGTCTGTGACAATGGCTGAGCCAATCTGGTGAATGCAGGAAGACAAATGTTTTCAACAGCTCATAGGCAAGTAAAATAGCTTTATTTATATTAGTCACATTGCTGACAACTCCCTGCTACTCTATTAGGACTGTGCATGTGGAGTGAGTGTCAACAGCCTTTTCTACATACAACAGGGTGGATACAATAAAAACAGCATGTTAAATGTTATGGAAAACAGCTTCATTTCACAGTATCGACTGTATGTGTGCAGTCGCTCCAACAGGAATCTCACAGAGCAGCATTGGCAAAGTCTCAGCGACACACAGCTTTACTTTCCCTTACAACTGTCACTCAGCAGCTGGTTACAGACACAGCCATGTCAGCTTGTGGTATCTTATCTATGCCAGTCGTGTACTAACAAACGCGCAGTTGCAGCTCCACAGGGTTCAACTCTATCCCTCTGGGTCACACTTCTGCAAATGTCCGAGGAGTTGGGACAACTACAGCGTCATATACGGTACCATTCAAAAGTGTGGGGTCACCTATACTTTTTTTTTGTGTGATTTCCATTAAAAGTCACACTTTTATTAATCAAAAGCTGTGCTAACATTATTGCACAACGGTTTTCTAATCATCCAATAGCCTTCTAACGCGATTAGCAAACACAATGTACCATTAGAACACTGGAGAGATGGCTGCTGGAAATGGGCTTCTATACACCTGTACACCATGTACATAAACGTAAAAAAACAGACGTTTGCAGCTAGAATAGTCGTTTACCACATTAACAATGTATAAAGTGTATTTCTGATTCATTTAATATTATATTCGTTTGAAAAAAAGTGCTTTTCCTTCAAAAATAAGGACATTTCTAAGTGACCCCAAACTTTTGTTGTCGTGTTTTTGACACACTTTTAATTGCGTAACCTTCACGCCACAAATTCAAACCATGAGAACACAGCACTACCAGTCACAAGCCTGCATCACGCACTGCCACAGTAAGTGGAGCATTCCTGGCGTCCCCTGCCTTGTCCTCAGTGGCCCCTCTGAGCGAGGATCATGTCCACAGCCTGGGCCAGATTGTCCACAGTGCCGTCAGCCGTCACCGTCGGGTGCCTCTCATCGCTGGGCCTGAGGGAGGAAACGGCAGAAAAAAAGGGCCCACACTTAAGGACACGCAACGCAGGAAGAAACAGGAAGAAACAGAGTCTATACAGAAGGGTCAGTAAACACGAAGGGCCCTGCAGTTTGATGCTATCGGCCGCATTCACAATACTGAGCGTCTTCACTGGAACAGAGGAGGACGTGATGGTCTGAGGCGATGCAGGAAAGGCGAAGTATACACAGAAGTACATGACAGCTCACGTTAAAGGGAGGGACTGTAATGATAAATAGTCTCTGTATCCTCTCAGAAGTATTATTATTTTTCATTAAAACTCACTTATGATCAACAGAAATAGACTTAAAACTTTCCCCGGTGAATTATTTGCTGTGATGTTATCTACACACTTCAGAGCAGCTGCTTAACAAAAGCCCCTGCAGGGACGTGATGTTTTCTCTCCTTATCTAAAGCGATCACACACACACACTGTATTATGTAGACGATTATATGAGGACTTTAATGAGAACTGTTACTTGTGAAAACATGATAATTAGGTGGTAAAGGTTAGTATCTTAAGTATCGTTCTCAACAATTGGATGTATAATTCAATAATTCATTAAAATTTATATCTATTCCCATGGATTCTTTGAGGGTCTTCACCTGGTCACAGAAACAACCAACCATTCACACACACATTAAAAACACTATTAACCACCACAGCACAAACCTGCTCCAGGACATAATATAATAGTGGACAATATTAAATGTACACATTATGAAACTACGAGTTTTAGCACGTTTAGCACTTTGTCAGACAACAAACATGGAGGCAACAACGTGGTCCAAGAGCTCCGTGTGAGCTGTGAAGTGTTTTTGCTAAGCGCGTGGACGTGATTTGATTGGCTGAAGCTCGTGCTGCCGCATGGAAAGTTGAACAAAGTCTCAGCTTCTGCCGCACATAATGCAAGCAGAGCATAACAACGGATCCACAAAGCAGTTTGGCAACGCTTGACACAACTCCATTCAATGTGAATTACAAGTGTTTCGGCTGACGCCGCCCTCCACTGACTACGTGTGAGTCGGCCATAGCATTAACGGCATTCAAAAAACCCAAATGAAGGAACATTACCAAGAATCACAGACCAAAAATACAACCAGGAACCACTGACCAAATCCCTAAATATGTTAAATAGAGGAAAGTCTGTTGGAGGTACTGTCCAGTCCTAACCAACCAACTCTTGCTGTTGCTATAGTTTGGCTTTGTGCCCAGTGATGGATACAGATATGGCTGTTTAATCAGCTGGTAAGGGAAATCTGATCTATTTGGTGTGGCACCAGGCCCAGGCCAACACGCAGGACCCTTTTCCTCCCCATTACATCAAAAGAAGGAGACGCCCCCTTCATTCATCTGCAGGACTGCACAGGACTTCTTTTCCTGCTCATTTATGAAGTGGTGCCTATAGATCCTCCCTCTGTGGGCTGCCTTGACCAGGCTCTGTGTGCTGCCTCTGTTCCCCCCCAAGTCACGGGGTTGGTGCTCCAGATGGGGAGGCTTTGTCTGGCTCAGGGTGCGCGGCACACACCACCATTAATCCTGCCCTCTGAGAGCTCGCAGAGGACCGTGGCAAATATTTGTGAGCCGCCCAAGTGTAGCGACAGAAAGAAGAGGCCTGTGGGCAGGGAGGGGCGGTGGAGGAGAGAGGTGCTGAATACTGAAGCTGCACTGAATGCAGGCAAAGCAGTGCCATATGTTTACGCATGTCTGTCAGCCGCCAGTGCTTGGGTTACATGAGCTGGTCTGCTAATGGTTGAGGTGTTATGTCTCCTGTGCTGGATTACTCCCGCACCCTTTTCTGCCCGAGGACTGATTGAGTTCACACAAGCTCACACAGACACGGAACACACACATACACACACACACAAGCGAGTTAGTCACAGGGCTCTTAGGTTTCAAACAGAGCTGCAAACGGCACATCGAACGCATCGTCTCTCCGACCTGATGCACCTGTGAATCTCCTCCTGCCTCAGCACTTTGGATGCGCAGGCATGTGTGCGGCATATTCATTTAGCCGCTTTCCTCCCGTTTCCCATGAATAATGTACGAGTAACCAGGTCAATGTGACCATGCAAAATTCAGCACACCGCAGCTCTGGTTACTGATGAGGTAATAGACAGCTCGCCGCATGTCCTTCAGGTCAACACACTATCGATACACGTGAAGAGATACTGCAGGTTTGGTCCATGAGCCTCATGGACGCTACAGCGCCCTCAGACACAGGGATGAGGTCACTTATGAGGTAGAACGTTGGTAGGAGCCAAAACTTTACTTCAGAACAGCTGCCACCACGTCGTTGAAAGACCTTCAAAAAAAAAAAGTCACCAGGAAAGTTGGTAAATGATCAGAAGGTTTGTGAGTGGGCAGAGAACTTCAGAGGCAGTGGAGAACTTTGGATGGATTACCATAGTAAAGATGTCACCGCGGGAAATCTGGCAACTGTCGATATGCATTTTTTTTTTAGGTTTTTCCAGGTTATAAAAGCTGGACATTTATTACCTCCCCGTGGGAGGTTATGTTTTCAGCTGAGTTTGTTTGTTTCTCTGTGAGAAACATAAGTCAAAATGATGACATTTTTTGGGGGATGTAGGTCACAGCCAAGGAGGAAATGATTAGATTTTATTGGTAATGTGAGACTACAGTGGCGCAGGCCGTCACATATTTAACTCGATAAAACATGGTGAGGCCACACAGTGGGATAGTGGTGAGCGTAGTTGCCGTGTGTGCGTGGGTTTTTTCCGGGTACTTTGGTTTCCTCCCACAGTCCAAAAAAACAGGCAGGGGTTCATTGGACACTCTAAATTACGAGTGTGAGAGCGTATGGTTGTTTGTAGGGATAGACCGATTATCAGTACAGATGTGGCCACAATGGACGCGGTTCTACAGGTCGCGAATAGCCTACTGCTCTCTTCATATTGGTGAAATACCCTGCAATAATGTAGACAATAGCCTACTGGTAACAAAAAATGTTTGTTAATGTATTGACACGCGTCATAGCCTAGCCCGATAGTTTTCATTATATACTATATTAGTTGAACAGTTGAAGATTTTTGAATTCATCTCCGCTTAGCATGCTAAGACCACTACAACGTCTAATGCTAAATCCCCGCTTAGCATGCCAACGTCTGCAACTCCACAAAACATATACTTTTCATAAGGTACGCACACCATCCAGCACATATACACTTCCTACGGGCACTGCACTAGTTTATTAAAATTAAAATTTCAGTTAGATGCTGCCGACCCTGGGAACTCCGTGCACTTGTTGTTTTTGTTTGAACTTAAAACAAAGCTAAGCGAAAGATAAAGCTCAGTTATATTGACATTTTTGAAAACTTTATTTCCTGTAGAAAACTTTAGGGAGCCATTTATTTGTTTAAGTTTTCATTTAACTTTATAAGACATGCTGCTGAGCCTGGCAGCTTCCAGCACGTTTTGTTAGAATTTTAAAACAAAGATTGTCTCAGATAAAAAAAACAAACCTTTACCATGTTGCAAATCTGAAAATGTGTTTAATAAACATGTATAATTCGCAATTTTGACACCAAGATTTTCTCTTCTACTGCAAATGAATATCGGCTCCAGATATCGGTTATCGGCCTCCTTGACTACTAATAATCAATATCGGCCCTGAAAAAAACATATCGGTCTATGTCTAGTTGTGTTGGCCTTGTGATGGACTGACTACTTGTCTCTATCACGCTATGTCAGCAGGGATTGGATAAAGTGGCAGACAAAGAAAGAATGAAAACAAGGTGATACACTTTTATAAGGGACTTGGCTCCTCTGCGTGAAAGTGAATCAGAGTGACTCATGCAGTGAGTGTACTTGTGTGTGTGTGAGAGCATCAGCTGGGCATAAAAGAGAAAAGAGAGCGATGATACAGACGCGAGGCAAAAGAAGTCTTTGTTGTGTTCACAGTCACTACAGCTGACCTCACTGTAAAAAGGCAGCACCACCTTCCCCGTCAGTTAATGCTTAACACTGAGCACATAGAGAAGGACACCAAACTGTCACATACACCTAAATTCAGTTTAAACACTGCGTCTTCTTAACCTCTTCACTTCTGCTGAGCGTGCAGTTTACACTTACACAGCATGCAGGCAAAGCAGCACACATGATGGCAGAGAAGATAAGTCCAGCCCGAGAACAACAGGACATGATACTCAGGACAATGTTTGAAGGCAGTGACAGCAGAGCAAGAAGGACGGGGACATTTTTGGGGGAAATGTGGCTGGAAACTTGTTTCCCAGCAGCTGAATTTCAACACGCAGACACATCTTGTGTTTGCTTTTTTGGAAACTCTGAAGCTTTGAAATAACTCTGCATTCCTGTTGTTGACACTGTTGATCAGTGTATGGGTGTAGCCAAAATACTGCGAAATTCCTCCTGGAAAAATGATTTAAACCCTGAAGTAATTTAAAATTGCTCACTTTTTTTGACAGCCAACACAACAGTAGGTCTGACAATCTGGGTTAATTTCAGGGGACATTGAACAGGTTTCACCATTTTATTTGGGCCTAAATTGCAAGTCAGTGCCCTGGTTGAAGCAGATGTGCTGACGAAAGTCTCCATGACACATGCAAAACAGACAAACTGTGTCAAAAAGAGGACAAGGAGGAAGCGAGAAATGAGCAATGACACCGAGATCATCTTTAAAGCAGCAGTGGGTAACTTTTGGGGATTTCAGCTGTTGATGTTGATAATATTTCGCCTCTCTTTGGTCTCTGTGAACAGAAACGATGCGACGTCATTTGTTTGCCGTGTCAATCTGAAAGCTCTGACTGTAGGCGCTTGTGTGCACACAGTTGCAGAGCAGGGGCAGGTGGGGACAACCTGGAATTTTGGAGCGTTAGACTGTGTAACTAAAACCTTCTTTCTGTTTTGAGTCATCTGGGCTGCAGAAAACAGATCCAGCTGAGAGGCTATTACCATCATCATCATTAGCAATCGGAGTATTCTCATCATTATTATGCTATGATTAAAAATGAAACAATCTACGCTAGTGCATGTATAAATAACCCTGGAGTACTATATGACTCAGAGTGCTTGCTCATTGTGTTAACTGTTCGGTTTCTCCACTCTCTAGAATATTGTGAAAGTTTCTGCCTGGAGATAATGCATGTTGTAATTTAGAACACAAATAAAATCGAGTTGAATCTCACTTTACAAGCGTAATGTTGCACTTGCCTTCATCTGTCTTGACATAAAACAAATCACTTCCTGTGTGCAGCGTGGGAACGTCGTTGGACAACACGAGAGCTCAACACCACCGTGCTGAGAAACACAGAGTGTGGAACTGAAAGGCTTTATCAGCACTGTGTGAACTTGTTTGACAATAGTTTGTGTGATATGTTTATCTATCTAAAAGCTGCACAGCTACAGTTTTAAAGTCATTCTCCCCTCTGCATGAATAAAACTGCAATGTTCACCTGGCTTTAAAAGTTGGGCAAAGATATTTACAAGAGCTGCAACAACGCCGAGAGGAGACGAGTCAGTCTGCCAGTGAGAGACGGAAAAACACTCAGCCCACTTCATTGTGTGGAAGTGCGTTTTTCATACCACACTAGGGAAGGCACCATCAGCCAAAACACTAGCTGTTTTTTTGTTTTTTTTCAAACTAAAGCAGACTATATAACCATGTCCTGGAGCAGAACACAGCCCAAATACAACCACAGCCTTTATGTTCAGCCATGCCTTGTGGGTGACATAAGATACGAACACAAGACAAAGCGTTCTCCCCTCACAAGTGGAGGGTGGAGGAGAAGAAGAAGAAGGTGCGAACCGCATGTGTTTTTTTTACTGCTCCGTGATGTTGCAGGAGTTTTGGCCTTGAGGGTGAGAATGTGATCACAGCTCTGGCTCTAAAGGTCATGGGAGAGATTGATGGCGTATCAGGATCCGTAAAAAGGAGAGCATAAAAATAAAAAAAGTAAGACAACTCAAGCCATCTGAGATGTTCCAGTCTGGTTTTATCATCATCATCATGATCATCTTCCTCTTCAGCTTCTCTTCCCCCCCCCCCGTCTTACTGATCTTCACCGAACTACAAAAAACGCACACATACAGTAACGCGGTTGACACAACAGCAGCTGTTGCCGCTTATAAAAAAAAGGAACGAAAAAGAAAGAAAACAGTCTAACTGAACAGGGGAAACCACCATGTCACATGTGTGCTATGGCAAAAGAAATGACAGATGCTGAGCTGGAGCCTTCACATCCTCTGCTGAGCTCGAGGCCACGTATCAGCCGTTATCTTTTTACCATGCAAACGAGGCTGACTACTGATGAGTCATGATGATGATCGGCAAACAGCTGCAGTGTATATGGTTGTTTGCGCTCGACATGATTCTTTCCAGTGCAGCAGGACACAAAGGGGATTCCCTGGTCGTAGCACAGGTCGAAGAGCAATGAGGCAGGCACAGAAAGAGTGTATACCCGAACTACTGAAAACACCCACTGGAAACTTTCCGTCTTTCCCAACCACAAATACAGCGCAACATGAGCCACGGGCCTCCTTTGCAAAGTGTTTTAGCTGCTTTTACATCTAAATGGTGCAGACAGAGCAGCTCTCCATTTCAAATATTGTATTAGCCATAATCACTCTGCCTGTTCAAGCAGCCATTCATTCCTGTTCCTCATACGAGAGTCACTTACCTGACTTCCCAATTAGTGCTGCAGTATTATGTAGTATTTATCATCTACTAAATGAATCGCCAAGTACATTGATAATCAATTAATCCTTTAAGTGTTTTTAACCAGGTCTCTTGATTTTTCCGTGCTCTCCTATGACGGTAAACATTTTCCACTATTATCTGGATATAATCAAGAAAGTAATTGACAGATTAATTAATAACAAAAATAATCATTAGTTGCAGCCCTATTCTCAATTTTCATCTCTCAAATGAGCTCCTACATCCTTAAGTGTATGTTCTTACTGTGAAAGTGAATTAGATGCCATTTCACACTACAGTTACATGATGTAACTGTGCCATTGCTTTGTTCATTGACCATCAGTACGTAATGCTGTTTCTGCTACTGATTCATCGTCCATGTCAACCATTTATCCATTACATTGGTCTGTTTATTACTTTAAGCTTATTCCGGGGAAACTACTGCTACCTGGAATACAGGAAATGAATGTGGATAAACTGATGGCAGAAGCTGTTATTTAAAAAAACAAACAGTCACTCCTTTTAACCTAACATTACACAAGATTTGGCCAGTTGCTTCTCACATTTAAAGGCGCCACATGTAGGAATGTGGCCAAAAACGGTTACTACACTCAAATTCAAAATACAGAGTTCGTTGAGGTTTCGTTTCCTCCACCATTGCAGCTCAGACATAACTGGCAACCTATGGTTGCTTGGGAGCTGAGACTCTACTGACTGCAATGATTGATAGACGGCGGTAGGTGGCGCCACATGCCAAAACTTAATTTCAAAACATAAACATGATTTGCGGTCTGCAAAAGATTGTTTTTAATGCAAATATTTTGGCTGTACTGTTGTTGTGGGTGAGTTCAGTAATATGAATATTATTCCTGAGCATCTGTGGCATATTATGAGGATTTTATGGCCAGTTGCTTTAGATTTATTACATAATGCACCTTTAAATATAGCATGTGTGCAGAACAGGTACACATTAGGTAGTGTTTTTGATGATTTCTGACAAAAAAGAGCATGTATGGAGTAAAATATTATATCTCTGCTTGTCAGCTCTTTTATCAGCTTTGCAGTGCAAATCCCACAACGTTATACCAGCATAATAAATGTGTTATGTACTGCTTACTTGGGCAACGCTAAAAGAGTTGTATGACACTGGTAGTTAAGAAAATTAAAAGGTAATATTTCACAACTGAAAAGCCATTTCAGTGACGTGATGAGACTATTTATTTGTGGTTGTTTCGCAAGTGTTGTGCTCAATTCGCAGAGCTTCATGTGTCCTTAATCTAGCCACACCCCTCTCTTCTTCAGCATGTTATCATTAGCCGTGCCAGTGATGGCTTGCTGAGCATTCATTTGTGAGCGTGCATCTTCGCATTTCGGGACTGCTGAGTCACCTGCTTCTAATACTGACAATTCAAACATTCTTGTGCAACTGCACACAAACTCTGCTGCTGGGAATAAATATGGCTCAGGAAGAAATCAGGCAAAGCCCCAAGTCCCACCCCCCCCCAGCCAAGGAGCCTAATTGCAAGACGGATTGGATCCCTATTCAAACAGCTAACGACCTGTGTTCATGTATTTAAGAGGCAGTGCTATGTTTCAGTCTGCCATCTGTGAGCTTAAGCTCTCTCACAAATTCTCTCCCACTCTCCGTCCTTTTCTTTCTTTCCTTTTCTTTCCCGTCTCGTGGGAGGAAAAGCACCGTTGAGGGCCTCAGTGGCCGAGGCCCGGCCGGCTCCTTTGTCTCGCTGTGGGAGTATAGACTCACAGAGGGGAAAAAAAAAACCTTTGGTTAATTATTAATATCTCATTGACTTATAACGCACGGCAGGCTTTAGAAGAGCCTGCAGGCAGGGGAAGCTGTCACCCCAGGGTGGTGAGGGATGCCAGGTCAGGCTCAGGCATCCAGTGGAGTCTCATCAAGCTCTTTAACCTCTTCGTGCAGCTACTGACATAGTCATTCAGAGTTTGGGCCCTGCTATGTTATTATCTGTATGGATATACTACAGTATGTTATTAATGGCGCTTTGCCACTATACAGTTGTAGCTCGTTTTTGGGGGGATTTTCCATGAGCGATAACTGGTACCTGGTAACTTTTAAATACCTGCTACTGGCGAGGTTCCAAGCCAGCTGTAACTGAACAATGGCAAACTTTAGATCAGTTAAAAAGACATAAAAATCCTGAAAACGTACCAAGCCAGGTGTTACTGAACAATGGCGAACTGTAGATCAGTTAAAAAGACTTAAAAATCCTGAAAATGTTCCAAGCCATCTGAAACTCCCGAAAAAGTTGCGTTAATGTCCAACATTTAGCAAGGAAATGTCTAAAATCTCAATATTTAACATTTGTCTGGTGCATTTAGCGACAGCACTGCCTAAAGCCGGCGATCGCGAGCCACATCACAACCCGTTCAGCCATATTTTAATTAGTTTTAATTCACTGATTCTAATGATTCAGTTACACCAAATGCAACTGCTCTCACTGTCTGAAGTTTGTGTCGCGTATAAAGTGACGTCGTGGCAGTTTCGTGCAGCCATGTTATGACGACTCTGTCCACGTTTAGGAGATACTATAGTAAGTTGTAGAAAAGCGGCATAAATATACAGTATATCATTTCTGCAACTAGGGGTCTCTTAATCAAAACTTGTTTGGTTCTACTGTACAAAGACAACACAGCGGCGAACTATAAGTACTAAATAGTTCCCTCCTCACTGTGATATTGCTATAGCAGATACGATTTAAAGGTGAAGTAAGTAGTTAATAGTGCCATCTAGAGGAGAGGCTGAAATTTACAACAAAGACCTGCTGCTCTGCTCACCCCCTCCCTTCCCTGAGCGCTACGGTATCCTCAGCCGGTCAAATACCGTCCTCGTTGTCTTTCTCCGTGTCAGCAGATGAGGTTCGTGAGGCGAGGGAGAGGGCGAGCTACCGCGGCCGTAGCAAACAAAGAGGAGAGAGTGGAGACGGGACTTCCGCTACAAATAAAGAGACGCTTGATTTGTTCTCTCGCGTTTGTCCTTACAGGCTCCGGTAGAAACATGGCATCTCGCTGCTAACAGTGGCTATGCAACCGCAGCCCGCGACCATGTTATTTTACATGACTTTTTGAAACACTACGAAAATGAAACAAAAACTATTATACAACGACTAGACAATGCAGGAGCACATAATATGTATAAAAAGTGGATTTTGGGTTATATAAACCCATAAATACTACACAGTGTCCCTTTAAGTGGATGATGTCATTAAAAGGTGACCAAAATGAAATGATCCGTTATCTTCAATAGAAATTTTAGGTAGGAAAAGAACACTACTCAACAAAGTATATAATATCAGTCATGTCATTTCTAGATATTATAATGCTCAAATGTCTTTTCAAACATTCTTATTTTGGTCACCATTGTAACATACTGCAATTGTAATATCATTTTGATCACAGCTGTTGTCCTCCGAGAGTAAAAGGAAACAGCTGAGCCCTGTGCCGCTTACACTGGAAAAGTCTATAAAAAGCACAGACGTATGAAGGTAATATGAGGAAAATTAAGACCAAAGGAGGGAAGAAAAGGCAAAGGAGTGTTTGGTCCGGTGCCAACAGCACAAAAGTGCAGGCTGGATGAAGAACTCATTCCCAGAATTGATTGTGTTTACATTCCCCACTAAGCTGTCATTTCCAATCCATGGAAATTGGATGGAAACATAGATTAGGCACTAAGTTAATTAGCGGGACTGTTGTGTCATGTCATCGTAAATGCTGCCCCTGACAAATAATCTGATGTCATTCAGCCTTTACATAAAATGTACTCGTTCAAGAGACAAAAATGTTCAAGGTGTGAGCGAGCCTGCAAACAGGAAAGATTTCCAACCAATAAAACCAGTTTTTCGTAATATGAAAGACTTAACATTATTATGTTATCTGTTCCAAAATAGGGAAATGGAAATGTGTTTTCTTATATTATCATGTAAATATTATTTAAAAAAAATAGCCAGGCAATATCCTTCATACCTTGAAAACCTTGATTTTGTCATTATGTACAAATATGGTCAATTGACAAACATATTCCTTCTTTTTTGTTAAAAGCTTTAAATATACAGCAACTACATAAATGCTCTTCATGTGCCTTTTGCCATGAAACAAGCAAACAGGACACACAGGTTTTGATTTCAGTTCCTCTTGATGATCTAGAGGACTTGGACACAAAAGTGGTTCCCTGTGGATCCTGTTTTGGTTCAAAGGTCGTGTTGTGCATATAGTGTGATCCACTGGACTGGTGTGAATGGAGTCTGTGAAGGCACATAGGCAAACAGACCTCAACGACACATTTAGAAATGCTGTAGCCTACAGCCTCTGCAAAGAGGAGGGGAACGAAATGACCTCATTTCCTTCCAACAGACACACAAGCACACGCACACAAAGTGTGTGAACAGTGACTGACAAGACAGGACAGGGTGTGAGACTGTGCTGTTGTAGCAGACGCTCTAAAATGCTTACACATTTGTCTTGTGTGGTTCACAAAGGTCAAAACAGAGCAGACGTGCAGAGGAGATGCAACTCAAGCATAACCTGCTCTGGCGCAATGAATCCAGTTCGACAAAAGAGAGTTCCAAAAATAGAAATTAAAGATTTACAAAGAGATTACCTGGGAAATACACAAGCAAGGCCTTGATATGTATTTATACATGTAAAGACTCCCAGTCTGACAGGCACATACCTGAAACCTCACATTATCTAAGCCAGTGAGGCTATAGGACACCAGTGCAAGGCTGAAAGATAAACTGGGCTGAAACAGAGTATGGACCTGAAAGCTAAGGTGCCACCACAGCGGTGCACAGAGGACACAGCTCACCCTGCGTCACAGTTCTGCACAGAACAAAAGCCCAACTATAAATCTAACACTGCTGTGTCGCGTTCATGAAAACTGACATCAGATAGGTCGGTCATGTCCGTGCGGGGGAAACATGATCTTTCTGTAGTTAACCTAGTTCCCTGGTGTCCTAATGAACATGTCTGTGACATGCTTTGGTCAAAATACCATAAGGATGAAGCACCACAGCAGTTTAATCACCCTGGCAAAACAGCCCTGTTCACAACGCTATGTTTAGTAATTAAAAAAAAAAGAAGAAAAAGTAAAACGAAACTTCAGGGACAGGAAATGACATCAGCCACAGAGATTACAGGGAACTAACAGAAGTTACCATTCAGAAAAGTGATCATTTGCAGGCTCTAGCAGACGCATTGCCGTCATATATAACATGTATCCACTGGACCGATAAATCCTCTGAGGCTGGAAGTTTGTGTAGAACTCTGTGCTGCACTGTGGAGCCAAGAATAGAACTTTTCTTGGACTTTGCAGACTTCTGGTTTTTGGATGTCGTTGCCCTAGCCAGCACTCTAGCGAGTGTTATATAGTGGAGCTCCGCGAGACAACAATTCTAGGAATTTAGCGTCTTGTGACGTTCCAGTGAGCGCGGAAGTCAACATCGCGTGTTTTATCCCCTGTACTTAGACTGAGGAGGACTACAAAAACAGGAGTGTGCCATCTTTTGGTAGGGCATCCAGTCCCATATATAAGGATTTAAATGATTAAAAAGTTGATTTTGCGTAATATGGGACCTTCAATTCCTTTGATTTTGTAATCAGCCTGAATGTGGTTTACACAAATAAAATCATACATATTACATGATGCACACAAGATAACAAAGTTTAAAACATACAAAGCAGCAACTGGAATAAGAGGCATCAAATAGCGATTAAAAATCACTGTGACTGACAGTTTTTATTTTTTATCTTTTTTTGTTATCTCATTTAAAGCTGACCTAAACCGGAAGTTCCTATTAACGCTGTTTTTTTGGTGTGTATCGCTGTGTTTATTGTAATCTCGGGGTTCAGCGAGATCTCTGAAAATCCTGTAATAGTTAGGTAAACAGCAGTTCTCCTGAACACCCGATCGTCCTTCTCCGGGCACTAGTCCGGGCACATCCGGTTGCGTACATTGAACCGCAGAAGAAGAATAACGTCCGTTGTGGAGGTGTTTCACGAGCGACAGTGTCTTCTGACTCTGGGGAGTCGTGACAAAGCTATTTTTAAACACTGTTAAAGCAATGTTTTTATAATGAGGAGCAGTGCATCCACTGTTCCAGAGGGGGGAGCTGCGCTTCTGAGAACGGATGTGCTGAATAGTACTGGCCAATCACAAGACTCTGTCTTCTGGGGGTGAAAGTTACGAACAGCGTCAGAAAAGAGGATTTCAATCGGCTCGTTTACAGCAACTAGGAGGTTTTTGACCATAAAAAAAGTTAATATATAAGTATACCTCCATAACTATATGTGCAACAGGACCACTCTGTGACCTTTAAATGTTTTATCCTATTATCTCTTTCTTTGTAAGCACCATAAATCAATTTAATATTTATTTA
Source organism: Microchirus variegatus (assembly GCF_963457635.1). Taxonomy (NCBI): domain Eukaryota; kingdom Metazoa; phylum Chordata; class Actinopteri; order Pleuronectiformes; family Soleidae; genus Microchirus; species Microchirus variegatus. The sequence continues at coordinate 12,787,268 of NC_139818.1, read as the reverse complement.
AGTTATAGATTATGTGTGTATAGATTACATTTATATATGTGTATGTAATGTGCTATACAAATAAAGGTATTATTATTATTAATAAAGGTATCATTAGGTTTCATTGATTTAAACAGAATATCCGTGGAACAGTGCAGACAGCGATGGAAGTCAACTCTCGGAAGAAAGTTAGATTTTATAGCTCTGTTACTTTCAGAGAGTTGTTGAAAAATAGCTCATGGTTATGTTGTTGTTTTTTTCTATTTGGATAGACCAAAAACAGCAGGGGTGGCCGGCCCTATAACAGGAAATGTGTGTCCCTGAATGATTGAAGCATACACTTCACTTTAAGTTTGTTGTGGTCATGGATCGAGAAACAGAAACAAAGGTTTTTAAAGTCTTAAATTTTGCTGGATGAAGTTAAATAAACTTATCTTATGCACTTATTCCTACACCAATTTAGAGTTCATCTTGCTAAGACGAGTCATACATTCCTTTGCCAGTGGGATCTGTAGCTCACTCTTGTGTTCACTCTTGTGTTCACTCAGGTTCCTGGGCCACAATCCTTCCTTCTCTTCACAACTTTACAAGTGGGATTAGACACGTGTCAAAGATTGATTCCTCTGCACCGAACTGGAATTGGATCAGATGGGAATGATTTTGGGCTTCATTAAAGCCATGTGATATGACGAATCTTCTTTCATATGTGAACTGTAGCATGCGATACAAGTGTCTGATGTCTGCGACTTCCCTAGTGCATCAAGCCAAATACCTTTCACACACGCTCTGCGTCCGCCTCAGCCCCTCTGATGACTCTGATTATAAGAGCAGCAGTTACAGCGATAGTTGTACGCATTTGCATAGGGGCCATCTGCTGAGAACAGTGTGTTCTAACTGGTGTTATTCAGTACACAAAACAACACGAGTGCATTAGAATACCAGCTTTGATGATAAGCTGTGCATGTGTGCATGTTACACAGTTCTCGGCGGGTGTAATTTCCTTTATGTATTATCACAGCTTACTAATATGAAAAATTAAGTTGCAAAAATAAGCATCCAACCATGCCAAAGCCAAATTAATGTCATAATATTTAGACTATTAAGTCATTTACAAGCACTAAAGTGGGGGTAGAAAAAAAAAGACATTAATGTCAGTCTCCTCAGGCTAATGTGAAGTTTTGACAGTCATGATACCTCCAGGTTAGCAAAAATATTCCACAGAAGAGTCAACAAACCAGAGGCAACACAGGTGCGAGTGATTCAATCACCATTACGTCCATTACTTCCACAAATACAGTTGATTAGGCAAATTAAAAACGGATCAACTGTTTGCTCGTCTCTGCTTTCACTGTATGTGTGTGTGGGTGTGTAACGAGACATAAAAACTAATTAATGCTTGCAACCCGAGATATTTCTGGAATGTGTTAACACTCAAAAAGCGTAATGGATTATGAAAGGTCTTTGTATTGTTTCTATTCGGCATTAAAATAATGTTCTTGAACACGGTCCAACATGTTTTTCTAAACAACGTGCGAGCATGGAACTAAAACCCACTCATAGCGTGCAGGGGGTGGGGGGGGACACACTGAAGGAAAACAAATCTGTACGGTAATCACATGGCCGTTGAACCCCTGCAATGCTCACTTCCTGTTGTGTCCCTCTGTGCCGGCTGCAGACACACAACCAGGGTGCGGTTTCTCTAAAGTGGTTCACAGTTTTTTATCATCGGGGGCTAATTCTGTCTGGAGAGGTTCAGTCTGGCTCGGTGTGCTCGGAAAAAAACAGCTTCCCAACACTCACATTAGCAGCGAAGCGTTCGGCCACAGGAAGAAGTTTACACTGTAAACCATTTTTTAAGATGATGGCTGCTGTGTGAAAATGTTTGTTGTGTCGTCTCTGCCAGATTCCAAAGGGTTTCCTTTAACTCCCTGGCCCTCGCTCAAAACCACTCCATCAATACTGTGTTGGTATCTGATACACCACAACTGTTTCCTTCTCAGCAGAATTATAAAAACTACCTTGATTATCGCAGTCTGAGAGGTAAAGGCAGCATTCCAAGGTTCAAAGCTTCAGAAACATTCTGTCAGCTGTCGCAGAAGCAATTAAAGTGAGTATAAATAGTGCATGAAGGAACAGCTTGATGGGAACCTGCCTTTAGGAGGCTTCTACGACACGACAGAGCTGAGACAGTTCCTTGATAAGAGAACAGAAACAAAGAACACAGGATGAGTGGAGGCCACAAACCACAGGGGTGAACTGTGCATAAAGGACAACATACAGGAGAGACAGCACCGGGAGAACAGGGACAACATAGTCTTCACCTGAGAACTGTTAGTGTCAGTCACTGGTAATGTATATCACAACAAAAACACGGAGTTAAAAGTGATATTTGTTAAAGGGGACATACCCTATTTCTCCAAGTTAAACAAGTTCCCTGGTGTCCTAATGAACATGTCTGTGACATGCTTTGGTCAAAATACCATAAGGATGAAGCACCACAATCACCCTGCCAAAACAGCCCTGTTCAGAACGCTTGGTTTAGTAGTATCTCTTTAGGTCCACCTTAAAAAAAAAAGTACAATATAACTTAGGGGACAGGAAATGACATCAGCCACAGAGGCTACTTGGAGCTAACAGCAGTTTGGAAAAGTGATAATTTGCAGGCTCTAGAAGGCACATTGCTGTCATATACAACAAGTTTGTGTAGAACTCTGTGCTGCACTGTGGAACCAAGAATAGAACTTTTTGCAGACTTCGTGGACTTCTGGTTTTCGGATACCGTTGCCCTCTCTAGCACTCTCGCGTGTTGGACATACAAAGCGGAGCTCCACGAGACACCAATTCAAGAAATTTAACACATTGTGACGGCCCAGTGAGGGCGGTCAACATCGTGTGTTTTATCTCCTATACTTAGACTGAGTAGGACACAAAAACATGACTGAGTCATGTTTCTTCACACTTTTCCGACTGATAGGGCCTCCAGTGTCCCAAATATAAGGATTTCAATGATTAAAAAGATTTTGCATAATATGTCCCCTTTAAATATGTGCAACAGATAGCGGATACAATGATGACAGCAATCCCCATCAAAAAACAATGCTCATGTGTGTTTTTTTTTCTCCAAAAAATTTGCACAACTGTCCCACTGTCTATTTTAACTACGGTGGCCTTCATATAGCAGAGAGGATGTCATTCTCCTTTGTTTGCATAGTACACACTCTTTGGTTGTTTTTTTCTTTTTATATATATTTGGTCTTCCTGTACAAATATTGTGGCACAAATGACAGTAGAGCAAGGCCCTTGGCTATAGTACATATTAATTCTAATTCTCGGGTTACAGAAACCAAATCTTTTTTTTTTAGTTATACACTTAACCAAATGAACCCAAGGCTATGAAATTCAGCTTCTGATCATAAAATCTCTAAATGTCACACACACACACTGGACCTTTAAGCAACCTTTAGAACCCTCACACACCTGGTGTTGATTTTCTACATGCAGTAGCTGCCGATACTGTTATATACACAATTCTGCATTAAAGTGTTTGAGGTTTGACATGCAGCTGTACTGTTGTGACTACACTCAACGCTACAGAGCCAACAGGAGTTGGAGCAGACTGGTGCAGTGTCGGCAGATTATTCTCATGCAGATGACTAACATCAGCAGTCGGTTCTCACCACTCAGTCTAATTTCCAACCACTTTTTTAGTGGTAGGCCCCTCTTTGCAAACCTGTTCTACATTAAAGAATAAAGGGTTCTCTGGCTCCCCCGAGAATGGTCTGCTAACTTACGCTTGTGATTTAAAAACAAAGAAAGGCTTTACTGCTAGCAGAACACCACCCTGTTTAAATGACCTCTATATTATACCTATACTCTTTACAGCAGTGAGTTGCAGGCTCTGTAATGGCACTTTGTCTTAGACTGAGTCTGCAACCAACACAATGACACACTAAGCACTGTTTTAAGTTTTATAACTTTTAAAAAAAAAAGTAGAGAGAGCACTAATACCTCAAATCCATGAACGTGATTATAGTATGTGCCCAAAGCCTGACAACCTCATTATGAAAGTAATAAATCTGATAAATGAAAACAGCATATTTTCCAACTCTTGGTTGCTATAGGTTGTCACTTACTGAGAATGTGCAATGTAAAACAGCAGGCAGTGAACTACATGCAAAAAATAAGAACAATACAAGGTAAAGAATCCCAGGTCTAATGCAGACTTCCTCGCTGAGAAACAGAAGTCAAAAGTAAGCTGATATGATTAGATTTGGCCATGATTTGTGTCTTCTCCCCTTCCTTCCTTGTCACCGGGCCTGAGGTATTTGAAGAAGTCTCTTTTCCAGGCGTGATGGGAACTGGAGGCCTGCGCAGCATCTGGTTGACTTGGAAACAGCTGTGTTTTCATAGATCTGACTGTGGGTTTATAGCTACTCCCAGCAAGCCTGGGTTCACTGGGCCCGTTTGGCTAAACAATGCTAAATCTCACGTCTCCCCAACTCCCACAGTCCCACAGTAACACTGCTCTAATGTCACTGTTTGTTTTTTTTTGCCTTTTTCGCTCTCACAGAATGTGCGCACTCCAAGTCTGATGAAGTATCTGGGATATTACGAGGTGTCGAGGTGTTTATCAAGAAAATGACAGCTCACTTTAGAGCCACAACTTCTGATTTGACACACTTTTGTGTACTTGTACTTCCTGTAACTGGCTGATGATTAGAGGAATAAATCTATTCACACAAATGTGACCGTTTTGCCTCAAAACATTGAAAGCAATTCTTAATATAGCACAATGGCCCTGTGTGCCAATTTACTATTCATAAAACTGTTTTTTGTTTTTTTTTGCATAATAACCACTGCTTTAATCATGTGTTTTCACAATTCAAACCCCATGCACGTCACAGTCCATAAATCTAGACCACCACAGCAGGAACACAGCACGCCATGTAACTTTACACTGATTCCAAATGTGGTCTTCTGTGGTCCACTACTCCAACTACTAACAAATTGTCTCTCATTCAAACAAACAGAAACAAATCATTTTATCTACTTTATCCAGTGTTCAGTTCAGTCTGTCAGCAAACTGGAGCTGAAGTGAACGAACTGCTGGGAAAGGAAGTGAAGTGTCACATAAACCGAATGGATTCAGCAACAAATACACAAATAACATTCAGCCTTCTATGCAGACAATGTCTCACAAGCATGCATGGACGTGACAGTAACACACAGAAACACTGGGAAGTAGAACAAATGCACACATGTCAATTCAAACAGAGGACAGGTTGTACAGTGTGTGACTGTGCTCTTAGCACAGGATTAAAGCTGACTGATGCTCAAGCAGATTACTCAGCGTTCTCGCATCACATGACCAAAAACCTGCATGCCAATGCACAGCAGTGGAGCAGGTCAGCAGGTACGAGACTCTCCAGACTAATCAGTGTTCTGAGGCCAAACTGACCGACAGAGATAGTCGGACACAATCAATCATGTCTCTGTCCTAATATTGCTCTTAGAAGTCATCACACTTCTGAATGGAGAATGGAAAAAGGACAAAAGCAGCCATTTTGATCCATTAAGCACCATTAAAACCAGTTAAACAGTAGTATCTTCAATGTATACAGCTTCATTTCCTATCACTTGTGTATTTGTAACACATAGAACAATATCAGAAAATGTGATGTAATGCACTACATTCCCAGACCTAAAGTCACAAAGCGTTACTCGTTTAGCAGTTTACACTTGACTGTACACCACTGCAAACAAAAATGTCATTAAAACACAGCGTGGTGGTATTGAAACCAATAAGTTAACCCTTTAACACCTAAGCCTCAAAATGTCCGTCTGGACTTTTTTTTTTTGCTTATTTAACCGTAAAAGGGCCAGAAAATGTCCTGTGAGTAAGTGGTTTTGTCCATTTTCCAGAATTTACAATTTACTATTTCCCAAAGGTACAACTCTGTAGTTGCACATGAGCAACTTCTGTGCAACTTTTCAGTTTTCAGTAATCGCTGGAATTTTTCAGATAGCACAAACTGCTGCGTAATTACGGTGATGTAAAGTTGGCTTGTGCAACCGTGTCTTCTGCGATAGGCTCAGTGTTAAAGGGCTAAGTTTATTGGTAATGTTGCAGCCTCACCTCACCCTTCCATTCCAAGAGCATTTGGAGAACCTATGTAGCCTTCATTTAGAATCAAAACTGCTAAAATGTTTAGTTTGTCCATTATGGGCTATTGTAAATACACAGTGATCCAAAATGGCCGCCTCTGTCGGGCTCATTCTGAGGTAATGAAATTTAACAATTCATACTATCGGGTGATTTTACACACATAAAAAACAAGAAAATGTATGTTATCTTCAGTTTCTGCCAAATTTCAACGAAATGTTGCACTTTAGGTCACAAGTCTTAATGGCTGCTCTATTACTGCTTCACATTAAGGGGTGATGTGTTTAAAATGAAGACCAGAACTAAAATGTAAAATAAAAACAAGTTTCAGTTTTCCACTCTACTTTCTTTAAATATTACACATAAGTGCACATATTAAACTAAGGGTGGGGTCACATTCCACAAGGAAAAAACACCTTTTAAACTATGACTCTGAACTCACATGAAAAGATGATGTAATGTGCAGCTCTGTTACAGCGTCCTCCTCCTACTTCCCATCATGTTTCTGTTTTTTTGCCATGCCATAACTACTACATACATACAGTCCATCTTCTAAAATGATCAGACATATGTTTTTGTAATTACAGTTACGGCATGAGAAAGGCGCCACAGTAAATCCTCGATATTTCGGAATCGTAAATCCTGTGGTGACAAAACAAGTTGTGGCCATTGGACATGTGGAGTGAATCAAGACATTTTGACATATTCTCAATCAAATAAACAAATCTGGAGGACAAGAATGAGGTTGGTTGGTTCACAGGAAGCCTCATGTTACAGAGGACGGTTTATCTCCCAGCGCTGGCGTAAGGGCGCCCTCTTGTGACAATAAGACGAACAGATTTATTTCGCTGAACATGATTACCCCAGCCTCATAGAGCAGTATATTCAAAAATATGGGACACTGTAAAACTATTTCTTGTTTTGATTACTTCACAGGTACTACACCTTTTTTAAAGCAGAAAAACATAATTTGAATGTAGGTATTTCTTTATTTTAGTGCATAAATCATGAAGCTATCTTTTCAAAAAACAAGATAAATGCCAGTTTGACTGAGCAACAACACCAGCAGCAGCCAATAAAGGGTCATGTTTAGTTTGGACTGTGGCAAGGAAACTTAAGTTCACTATGTCACTCGATCACTGACCTGTATTTGCCAGTCCGGACTTGTACACCTTTCATACCACAGTGCTGGGCTCCACCGACATCATTCACTAAATCGTCCCCAATCATTAAAGTCTGCAGGAGAGGAGAACGTTGAATAAGAAAGAGAGTAAAAAAAAAAAATTAACATGAGCACTGAATTAAGCCTAATTGTGCACTTATAGCATAGTTTATATATAACAGAAAAGCAGAGGAAAACAATGACCACCAGCAAAATACTAAAAATATGAACAGAACACAATTCAGACTAAAACATCACAAATGCGACCCAAATAACAGTTATAAATTATATTTAAGCTGAATGTTTTGTTTCATCCAACCGCTTCAATAAACTCTCTGCCTCTAGGTCAATGTTTATTATAAATTCTTGCAATATAACCTTCAAATGCCATAATAAAATAGTCAAATTAATTGTGTCCGTCTCTGAGATATTCCCAGTATCACTGTCAGGAAACCTGATTGAAAAACACTCATTTATGTTACACAAACAACATTCATCAGATAAAACAAGACCCCAGATCTTGAACATCTTTTGTCAGAAAAAAACTTTTAACTGAAAAACCTGTGTAAATATATCTAATGTTGATGTATAAATTAACCTAAAGGCCCAGTGTGTAAGCTTCTGCTGCTGGTTACTTCCATTAGGCAAGACACCTGTCAAAAGTATATATAAAAGGCTCATTTCAAGTCAAAACACTTTAAAAAAGTAATTATACATTTATACAAACATATTTATGGGTAGTTTATTCAATATCTGCCAATAAAACCTTGAAAAAGTTACACACTGGACCTTTAACACTTGTATGCATGGTATTATACAAGATATAATGCAATATATCTTTACATTGTTTAAGAATAATTTATGGAATACTATTCAAAGATATACTTTTTTGGGTTTAGCTTGGCCATTAACCTGAAGTTAATTTGACCTCTGTGATTCCTGCAATGTTTAAAACCCCCTGAAAAAGCACATTTATATTGCCTTCAGTGCCATTAGTTATGCCTTCTACTTAGTTAGTCCTGATCTCATCCTGAGGTTCATCAGCACCTGGCAGATAGATTTCAGTGTGCTGTAACCTTCTCCTCAAGTTTCTTTTTTCTCAAACTGCTCAGCCGTTCTCTCCTCTCACCAGGTTTCCTTATTCCACAGTAGTGAATGATCCACAGATCAGTAACGCAAACAAGAAGGGGAGTAGGGTTCGTTCGGGAGAAAGTCTGAGTTCCAACAAGCTCCTACAAGCTCCTGACTCACAACAGGAGTGTCATCAATACATTGAATTTTCTAACTGTAGCCGAGTTGTTTGCTCTGTGATAGGAATCTGGCTTCTGATGCGAGGAGAGAGGCTGAAGTATCAATAGATTTGTCCCTAGTTTCCCTGTTCTTTAACTGGAGAAACACTGTTCACTGTCCCTCAAAGATTCCGACATACTACTTTTCTGTTAAAGGCACTGTGAGATGTTTATGGGTCGTATGTGACATACGTTTACATTATTTCAAAAAGCAACAAATGATAATATTGTGCACCCTTGTGATTTCACGCACTCTGCGATGTACCCGAGTTTAAAGTAGTCAAAGCTAATACTGTGCACTTTTTTATGCATTTTGAGGTGCACAAAGACAAGTATGACTGCTAGTTCTTTTATTATATTTTTAATGCACTGTTTTAAAAATGTGTCCTCACCTGCTGCAGGAAATGTCTGCCCAGCTAAATTTCTTGGTTTGAAAATGCAGCTCAAATGAGTTTGTAACTGAATAATCCTGATGTATAAACATGAACAGCTTCTTCAAACATACCTCATGAGGCTGAAGGCCCATGTCACCGAGGACACTCTGGAAGAACATTGAGGAAGGCTTTCCAATGACTTCAGCCTCTAAATCACAGGCATACTGAAGAGAATTAAAACAAAGATATCTTGGATTAGTCAGGGTTCTTCACAAGTACAGAAACAACTGCTGTTATTTCTTCTTATTGAACATATCAATGCACAATATGCACCTACAGCACTGTACCTCCAGAGCCTTCATGTAAACCCCAACATCTAGTTTTAAACCATCCGTCTCCTTGTAGTATCTCCTACAAAACGTATGAAAAGAGCACAGATAGTTTGTCCGGCGATGTGAAGATACGGCACAGTTAAAGGGACACAATGAAGGATTTCACCCTTCGAATAATGTCTCCAAGATTATTACTGTGCCACAAAAAGAACTATACAACAATATACTTTACAGCTGTGTTCTTGAATTCATCTCGTCGTCTCGTCCACAAATCAAATGATTCAAACAATGTGCATACAATGAATAATAGGTCATATAATCAGTTTAAAAATGCAAGCTATGCCTTCTTAAGCATTACAGTTTTTATGTATTATTTCTTGTTGTGCTACAGAGTTCACCAATATCACTGGCTTGTCAACAAATGCACGTTACGACAACACATATATTGCGACTTATTGAATGTATTGGGGACACAGAGAGCACATCGTTCATTGTGTTAATTTAACAATGTCTTGATTGTTTGAATTGGTGATATACCGAGGACAAATATTTATTTACCCTCTGCCCAGAGACAACAGCACTGGCTTTTCCAGGCCCATTAGGACCCTGAATGCCTCATTCAAGTTCTGGTAGGTGAAGTTTTCAGCTGCATCTCCAATGACCACACAGTTTGGGTTGGTCTGGTCAACACTGTCAAACTCGGGGAGAACTCCTGCAGAGTGAACACACAGAAGGTGGACAAGGAGAACAGGTTGAGGGAGAGTCACAGGTTTGAGCAATCCACTTCACCTGTCGTCAAAATGTAGGTGTGATTGGTGTTACTTATGCTCACCTGGACAGAGAAAAACTTTTCCATCATTTCAAGGTGAAGTCAGAGAAGGTCTGTACATTCTTGTTTATTTTAGACATAATCCAGTTATGTAATAAATTAGATTTATCTTTACCATTATGCCATAGTGTTTAATTTGTATGTTTATGGTGCTGTACAAAGACCATTCCAAATGAATACGCTGAGAAATACAGGCCAGTCATTATTATTAATTAATTATAAAACAAAGAATGTACTTATGTTTTGTTGTAATAGGTTCCAATATAAGCTATTTGTAGTAATGTAAACCGGTTATTGGACCACTGGACCACCTCTTAGTATTTCCAATATAGTGAAATAATAATGACATGATCGCATTTGCCCTGAAATACAGCTTTATGTTTTTACACCCACTGAGGTGCAGGGTAAAAACCCTGAGGTACTGTCTTAATAGTGTCGTGACTTTTGACAATTGAGACAATCCTTACCATCATAAACCAGCAGGTGAGGCCGTAAACCTCTCTGCTTAAGCACTGCTACTGCTGCAGGCGAAGGAGAGAAGACCTCAGACACAGAAATGTCAAAGCCCAGCCTCTGCAGCTTGGCCACAAACTTCTCTCTGGTGGCCTGGGTCTCGTTGGTGCAGAAGCGAAGCTGCAGATTGGACGTCTTGAGCCTTTATGAGAAGAGGTTCTGAGTGAGGATCACAGCTTTTGGCAGCACAGAGAAACTGACATAGTGACTGTTATGAAAATTGATATATGACATTAGGACCATGTATTATCAAGAATCCTTTGATATATACATGATATATTGTGTAATATACTGTGATTAGGGCTGGCTGGACAATAAATAATTAACACATTACAACGTTATTTTCTACAAAATCAACATAATAAAGTTTTTAACACACATCAATATAATTTTGAGACATGACACATTATTATTTTGAATGATTTTGGTCCTAGCAAGTCAAATGTTTCTGGCTAAACAATTGTTTTGTTGTACATACGTTTTGAACTACAATGAACTGCTGAATCTTTAACTATTCCATATATTTTCAATTATTTATAGATTTATTTCAAACTTTTTCATCATGAGCGTGTTTAATGGCCATATCGCCACGCTCTAACGGAAATACTGGAGCTAGAAGGAGGGGGCGGAGCCTACTGCCAACTAGCGGTGGGAGGCTTAAATACAGCACGAAGTCACTGAGCAAACCACTGTTTTCACAGGGCTTCAAATAATTTAAATTGAATATTTATTGTATCAATTTTATCAAAATTTTAATATAAAGTGTTTTTAAACATGTATAAGAAGACGCTTCAGGAGTGAATAACCAGGCGAACGTACTTTGCTCCACGCAAACACACACACACACACACAGGCTCCACCATGCAACCTGTTAAAATGCTCCAACAACGTTAATTCACTCACCTTTGCACGGCTTCAATGGAGCCGGGTATAGCCACGCCGTCGCCCTCCCCGCTGTCATACAAGACGCCACACAAGTCCAGCACAACACCTTTCAAACTCTTCGCACAGTCTGGCCAGCCTCCGTCAGCCATGGCGACGTGGAACTCAGAGCGCATGCGCGTGACGTAAGCAATAACAGCGCTGTCAAAACTGTAGCCACATTTGTCTCATAGCCTTTGGTTCCACATGAAACATAGAGAAAAGAGTAGTAGAAATGTTGTCTAGTTTTTGTATTCTGTTAAAGGCACTGTGAGATGTGAGACGACTCACACCCATGTTATGATTTAAGTAGATTTGCTGCAGTTATATAAATTGTTTGCACAATAAAATAGCAGTTAAACATGCGTAAAAAAACAGTTTTTCTGAAACAAACCACAAAAGAAACAAATAATGTTTTTCAATTAAATCGGTGATGACGATTAGAGGTTGACTAAAGTAACCCTATGACCAAAGCTGAAATCAGTGCAAGAGATGGCCAAACTATGATGTCTATGATTTTTAGTTTAGTGGATATGATTAGCTAATTTTCTCTTTTACAATCAATCTGGTATAAATATAATGGACGAATAATATGTGATGCTCTACAAGTCACTGGCATGCGCAGACATTTGCACCTACACAACATTGTTTGTTATTGTGAACTATACATCATTCTAGAGGAAAACACACTTATTTTTATTTTGGCATTTTATGAAACATGGTCACCAATATTATTGCGAAGATAATATTGCCCATTCTGACTAAACAGAAACACTTATAAACATAATATTTATAAATAATACTTACATACTTATACATCCCTAAAACTAACTATGAATAGGAAGAATAATCAATAATAAGCAAAATAAAATTAAATATGAAAACATAAAATTAGACATGAGAAAATTAATAGAAACAATTCGGTTGTTGCAAAAAAAAGAATATCTATCATTATCTAGTCATAAAATACTGATGTTTTTCATGACTGATGTTGACATTGTTCACATGCAACAGTGTCCAAAATTGCACCATCACCCGGAGAGGTGTGTCCACGGACAGGGGCGGGGCTGGTGACGCAAACTCTGACGTCACACAACAGCTACACGCTTACAAGGCAGCTAGATAATCCACACCGAACCTTCAGACAGCATTCAGGGGAGCAGTCACGGGGAGAATAACGTCGCTTCGCGTCTGTCTGGTAATGTTCTCATGTCTCATGTGTGTTGTACTTTTATAGAAATAAATACATAAATCAATACAAATCTCTCAGAATGGATGTGCTAGTGTTAGCGCGCTAGTCGGTATAGGAAGCGCTCTCCGTCTCGTGTGGTTAGAATGCTCTTAAATGCGTTTACACTCTTTGGCGAAGAAGGAAACCTGTATTTATGTATACTAACACCGGTTGTATCTCATTTATAAGGCTAATCGCGCACTAACAACCAGAACATGGTATTACATTACCATGTAATAGTTAGATTTGAACGAGCTGCTCTCATATTCATCATCATCCAGCAAAAAACTAGCACGAGAGATCTTAAATTAGCTCCTGGCTGTAAAGTTGGTGGGTGTGAATGGAGGCAGCTCCTCGCCAACCTATCATATCTCGAGAGCAGGTTAAACCGTCAGCATTACCAATTCAGTCACACAGGTTTCATGTCCTTGATGTCATTCAGTCCACGTCCCGTCAGTTTGCTTTTGTGTATTTATTCACCACACAAGGTTATCGACGAGTGCAGCTGGATACCTGGTGTGTACACTTGGCCCTTTTCCACAATTCCAAAAAAGCCTCTTGGGAAGGATATATCAACATCTGATGCAATTTTCTTTAGCTTTTCCAAAGCTCATATATATACACATTAGAAAGAAAACGTTTACACAAATCAACATTTTGAAAGCAGCAAATGTTCAGCATCAAGAGGAGCAGTGATAGACGATCAATAATGAAAGAGGTGGAAAAAAAGAGGAACTAAACGTCTACATGGCCTCACTGGCGTGGCATTATCGTGGTATTATCTTTTGTTGATCCACACAAAGCATGTCTGTGGCTCATGTTTTTTGTTGAATGTGGTAAAAGAATGGCTGTGCAGCAGATCTGTCAAGCTCTGTGAAATTCCAGAGAGCTGCATGTGAATGTTAATCTGATCTGTGTGTGTGTGACCGAAGGCTTTTCTTTAATACACACACCTTCATTGCTAATGTGGGTGTGTTAGGTTAGGAACAGGAAAACTTGTCTCGTAGCCAACTGAGTAATAAAATATAGCACCCATACTTGAGATTCAACTAAAGTAATGGCTTTGAAGATAATTCTTCAAAGCCATTTTAACACATTGCTCTGTTCCTGAAAAATACTTGTAAATATTTACATTTTAAAATACTAAGTTTTTATTTGTGTTGCGCTGATACCAACTGAACTAATGTTTTGGTCCATGATTTAATTCTCAGCTGAATTCAACCATGAACGGAATGATTGTCAAGCTCAGCCGCAACCTGAGCCGCGCCACACCTGCTCTCAGCCGCAGCGTCCACTCGGGTACGTGTCTTGCATCTGGAGCTTCCTTCAAACCGAGGGCTGAAGGCTCGCTCACCTCAGAGGAAATCTACGCTCGCGAGGACAAGTATGGAGCACACAACTACCATCCCCTACCTGTGGCCTTAGAGAGCGGCAAGGGTGAGTTCCCTGTCGTGTGAAGTGATAGTGTTTAAACACATTGCACTGCTCTGTTTTTCCAATAATCTCCCGCAAAGATATTATGACTCAGCTATGAATCACCAACACAGTCTGCATACTTACTACATGCCACACAACTTGAACGATAGGTTGGCCACCAGGTGTGGTTCATCAACCCAACAGAATATGTACATTTTTAACAGAACAATTATCCATGTATGAAAATAAACATTTAGCAAAGAAGTGTCCAAATATGGGGCCATGTAGTTTAAATCCAACATCAGCATATCAAAGTTTTACACAAAATCAGTTTTCTGACTGTAGAAGAGGGCAGTGATGCAACAGCATGGATGCAAGCTGCCGTTAAACTCCACGAAAGATGCAGGAATCACCGGACAATAGATCATAAGCATGTCAAAGAAGCAATCTTTCATTTGCAATCAGAATAACGGTGAAAATGTGTTGCAATGTGTATTATGTCGGCCTTTCACCTGCAGGAGAAAGATTTGATGTATGTGTGTAATTTCACTTCACAAGAGCGTGTGTCCTTTTGTATCAACCTCAGGCATCTACGTGTGGGATGTGGAGGGCAATCGGTATTATGATTTCCTGAGTGCTTACAGCGCTGTGAACCAAGGGCACTGCCACCCAAAGATCATAGCTGCACTCACCGACCAGGCCTCCAAACTCACCCTGACCTCTCGAGCATTCTACAACAACGTGCTCGGAGCCTATGAGGAGTACATCACAAACATGTTTGGCTACGATAAAGTTTTACCCATGAACACGGGTAAGAAGTGCAAACGTGTCATCTTTCTTTTCACTAATCATTATTCAGAATGCCTCATGACATGTGTTTTCTTGCATACAAACAAATCTAAAACAGGTGTTGAAGCCGGAGAGACTGCCTGCAAGCTCGCCCGCAAGTGGGCTTACAATGTCAAAGGGGTTCCCAAAAACAAGGCCAAAATCATTTTTGCAGGTAAGCGGAGATCTTTTATGACTTCCAGGACATCACAGATGTTTGTCCCATTTGTCACACATGAATCATCCATGTTGTGTCATTCTGTCTGATGCACTTCAAAACTGTGCGTTGTTGTCTCAGGAAGTTAGCAAATTTTCTTCCTAGAATTGGTACGCACAGCTGTCACAGGATGGGTTGACCACTGAGTCAACATCCAAAAAAAAGTCATCAGATCAACAGATCACTGTTTGGAAAAAAAAATTGAATGAAGAACAATGTAATAAATGCTTTCTTTTCACACTTGTTGATCAGATGGAAACTTCTGGGGACGCACCATGGCAGCCATCTCTAGCTCTACTGATCCCAGTAGTTATGAAGGTTTTGGTCCCTTCATGCCAGGATTTGAGCTTGTCCCATACAATGACATACCTGCACTGGAGGTACATGGTTTGATTTGATTTCACACAACACACTCGGTACATGCAGTGCACCACTGTACAGCTAGTTTTCAGTTGTGTGGACTGATGGTGATCATGAACTAGAAAAAGTTCTTTAATTTACTGTGATTATATATAATCCACTCAAATTGCATGTTGTGACAATGCATGGTTTTAGTGCAGTAAAAGTTTCCTCATACCTACATTCCATGGTAATGGTAATGTGCAACACGCAGGAGCTCAGGCTGCCGCCACCAAGTTTCAGTGGTCGGGAAAGCTGAATCCTCATTTTGTCCCCAAAGAGAGTCACACCTGGAAGACAAACACAAAAATAAAATACATTTGCTGTTAATGAACTACTTAGTTCAAAAACCATGTTCTTTTTTAAACGATCCCCCCAAAATTGCTGACTCGATGTGGTTATTATCAGCGTAAACAAATTGGACAAACGATTGACTGACGTTTTCACTTTTCTGTCCAAACACAAGAATTGAATGGTTAAAGTGCCACATGTTCAATGATAAGGTTATCTTGATTCAATAATAATGTCTGACTGTTCCTTGTTTCTCCCCTAGAAAGCCCTCCAAGACTCAAATGTGGCAGCTTTCATGGTGGAGCCCATCCAGGGCGAGGCTGGGGTGGTGGTGCCCGATCAGGGCTACCTGACCAAAGTCAGAGAACTTTGTACCAAACACAATGTAAGTTCAGTTTTTCTTTCTGGAGCCCAACATCAGAAGCACAAATGTGATTCAAGAAGCTTCACAACCTGCTCACAAACCAGTTTTGACTGAAATGTGACAAGGTATTAATTAGTTGAAGAAGTATTCAAGCATGTTGTGGATTTAGGTCAAATTACAGGTTCTTTATTTGACTTAACACTTGATCCTGTCTATTTGACAAGCCTTAGACAGTGTTGTGTGTAGTGAATTCATATTGTCGCCTGAGCAAATCAGATATAAAGTATTTTAGAAAGAAATATTGGACTATAGCTATAACTGTGCAAAAAACAACAAACACAAACATGTCAGCCATTTCTTACAGACTCTCTTTCTGTAAGACAGACTAATTAAGAGTAAACCATTTAGATGAATTATCTATTTTCCTATCTGGTTTAAAGAGTAGAAAATATAATATAATATAAAAGACCAGTGCATCATTGATTTAAGTCCCCCATGCCAGAGTTTACAATGACAAAGACTAATTAGGTCCTCTGTGTTCGGTGCAGGTGTTGTGGATTGCAGATGAGGTGCAGACAGGCCTGGCACGCACTGGGCGGCGGCTGGCTGTGGACCACGAGGAAGTCCGTCCGGATTTGGTACTGCTGGGAAAAGCACTTTCTGGAGGAGTTTACCCCGTAAGTGTTTTAGTTCCTCTGAAGTCATGCTTCATATCACAATATAGATTTACTTTTGCTGTTGTGTTCTTTGACACAACTTTGTGGACTTTGGGTTTCAAGATTTTTTTTGGGACAGTAGTATGGATTCTAGTCGTGAAGATGTAGCTAATCGTTGCGTTCAATGATCTGTGTCTCAGGTATCTGCTGTGCTGTGTGACGATGACATCATGCTGACCATCAAGCCCGGGGAGCACGGCTCCACGTATGGAGGCAACCCTGTGGCCTGTCAGGTTGCTATTGCAGCACTTCAGGTCAGCGTTTCAGTGCATTTTTGACTTGTTTACTTATAACAATTTCAAGCTGTTTTTTTCCCCCTTTTTGAAAACCAATGTGACTTTAAAGTGTAATATGCATCTCCGCTTCCTCATCACTGTACACAAATGAAGCTAAAATATCATTTTGGGACAGAAAATTGACAGACCTGGTCTAACTTCCATCCTGAGTGATCTGATCCTAGGGGTCATATTATACCTCATTTCTCCAAGTTAACCTAGTTCCCTTGTGTCTTAATGAACATGTCTGTGACATGCTTTGGTCAAAATACCATAAGGATGAAGCACCACAGCAGTTCAATCACCCTGCCAAAACAGCCCTTAAAAAAAGTCACATTAGCCACAGAGGCTCCTGGGAGCTAACAGCAGTTAGCATTTGGAAAAGTGATCATTTGCAGGCTCTAGCAGGCACATTGCCGTCATATATAACATGTATCCACTGGACAGATAAATCCTCTGAGGCTGGAAGTTTGTGTAGGACACGTGAGACAACAGTTCCAGGAATTTAGTACATTGTGACTTCCCAATTAGTGCAGAAGTCAACATTGCGTGTTTCATCTCCTGTACTTAGACTGAGGAGTACTTTTCTGAGACTGAGGGTGCTTTCACACCTACAGCATTGGCTGTTTGGTTCGTGTGCGTAGGTGTGAAAGTAATCTCGGTCCTTTGGTGCGCACCAAATCAACTGGTCCGAATTTTTCTCACCGACCAAAGCAATTGAACTATAGGTGTGAAAGCGCCCTGAGTCATCTTTTTTCACACTTTGCCGACTGATAGGGCCTCCAAATAGAGTCCCAAATATAAGGATTTAATTGGTTGTTTGTCTCTATGTGGCCCTGTGATGGACTGGCGAACTGTCCAGGGTGTACCCTGCCTATCGCCCAATGTCTGCTGAGATCGGCACAGCACCCCCCGTGACCCTCTGGTGGAGGATAAAGCGGTAGATAATGGATGGATGGATGGATGTCCCCTTTAAGTACAAGGCTGAACACTCCCAGGATGAGCTCTCAGATTCAATCACAGAAACCAGCCTCAGAGGTGGTTTGGGAACATGTGCCAGCAGGAATCTGTGCTGTGCAAAACCGGTGCTAAAGCTTGAGTATTTTTTTTACTGCTTGGGTGGAGAAAAGGAGGGTGGAGTGCAATTACACTGAAACAAAGTTGCCACAGCTTAACACACAACTGCTTTAAAATCATCAAAGGGTTTTTTCACAGCTCCCAGATGTTGAGATTTACATCGACTGTTTCTGCCTCCATAGTCTCAAATAATTCAAATTGTCGACTGAGCAAATCAGATATTAAGTGTTTTAGGAATAAATAATGAACTACACAATGTAAAATGATATATAATATATATCATATAAATTACAAAATGTATCCTCGCACCCAAAAGGAGCATATTTAGGGACATATGTGGCCACATTCTTATAGGCTGGATTAGAGCGTTGGTTGACTTTGTTACACTCATTTCAACATTATGTTTTCATGTCATGGCGTCAGTGTGTGTGTTTGAATAAATAACACCATATCTGAACATAATGTGATCACAATAGACCCATTGGCATTTTAAGTCCTTCCACTAAAATGTACATCAAGACAACAGAGTAGTAACTGAGACTGTTTGGTGTCAACTCTCAATTTGCTTTGAAACCATTTCATGCATCAGTCTTTCAGTGAATGACGGAACATGAAATGAAGCCGAATTACAAAGTCAATACAGCATTAGAAAAAGCATCAAAAAGTTCACCCTCTCGTTTAAAATAAATAAATAAAAAATGTACCCTTCTTCTTTGCAGGTGATGGAGGAGGAAAAACTGTCAGAAAACGCACAAATAATGGGAGAGCTGCTCCGGACCGAGTTGAGAAAACTCCCCAAAGACATTGTGACAGTAGTCAGAGGAAAAGGCCTCCTCAATGCAGTTGTCATCAAGGAGACCAAAGGTACACACGACTGGAACTTTTCTCAAAGCGAATAAAACTTTGTGTGGAAACTTAGGGAAAAGTTTTCTTCAGCTTTATAGATTGACGTTTAAATCATTTAACTGTGAATAATTCACTATCTACAAATGTATCTACTATTTATGTTGAATTACGTACTTTCTCAAACGAACCTAAGTACTAAGCACTAGTTTTGCATGCTATTAGTTTTGAACACATTTGTTTCTAGATAAACGTGTCCTTAAGGCTTCATCTGCATTGTGTGCTGTGACTTAACCACTACCTCCTCTCCCCTCCCCTGCAGACTACGACGCATGGAAGGTGTGCTTACGTCTACGTGACAGCGGACTGCTGGCCAAGCCCACCCATGGTGACATCATCCGCTTTGCCCCTCCCCTCACCATCAAGGAGGACGAGCTGCGCGAATGCATCGACATCATCCAGAGGACCATCTTGTCTTTCTAAACAACCGTGGGATTTCAGCTGCTCCTCCATTCACACGCCTCCTGACCCCCGACTGGTAAAAAGGTCACTCTAAAGCAGGTGTTTTTATTTCTTTGCTTTACTTGTTTTTAGTTACTGAGTTGGAGGCTTTTTACATGACATTGTTCCACTTATGTACAGAAAAACCGCTGTTAAGAGCTAAGTGTCCGCCTATAAAACCTCTCATACTTAGACAAATGACTTGTTACAATCCAAAAGCTGGTTACTTCAGGTGTTTGCTCGTAAAGAATGATGTAAATAGTTTCAAAAAGGCTACATTTATTTTAATTCAACTCTCAAAAGAGGCACAACTAGGTCTCAGCAACTCATGTGTAGGAAGTTGAAAATAAACAGAGGGAAATACGACTCGCTCATATAACACTCATCTACACGACTGTATCTTACTATACACGTGCAGTGGAGGTGATTTTACAGATTAGTTACGCTCTACTGAGATATTCCTGTCGCATAACATGAACCACAAGCAGGGTTTTGCACACATTTATCTCAATTATGATACACACCCTTTTTAAAGATTTTAATTTAACCTATGTTATAACTTTTATTGTGAACAGAATGCTGTCTGGGACCCAGAATCCCTAAAATGGAACTTTTGGTATGTTAATGTTATATAATTTGGTTGATTTTATTTCTGCATTGAATGTGTTGTAAGAGGACATTGAGCATTATGAAGACTCATCATAAAGCAACAAGCGGAGACCGTTTCAGTTTACTTTTCTTTGCCCCCCCCTCATTGTAGTATGTACACATTGATTCAACATTGTGATGAGTGTTGCAACTGCTGTTATTGCAAATGGAACATTTGAATTGTTACATAGCTGGTTGTTGGCTCATGAATAAATATTTGGTGTACTACTGTCTTGCATCTCGTCTTACTGTTACTGTGAGTCTTTAAATCACCCATTAATCCCAGCTGACGAAAAGGCGAAAAGGCAGAGTACATCCAGGACAGGTCACTAGTTCATCACAGGGCCAACACATTCTCTCCCATTCACACCGACGGTCACTCTACAGCAGAGGTGTCCAACTGGCAGCCTTCATGTGAAATTTGTGTCCCATTGTCCTTTTTGCACAACACAAGAAAGAATCCCGACCTTGTTAAAAAATAACTAGGTAACTTTTACTGAGTCACTACTTTTTTACTTTAACTTGAGTACATTTTTAGACTAGTATTTTTACTTTTACTTCAGAAAAATGTTCTCAAAATAGTGGTTCTTTTAATTAGAACTTTTTACGTAGAATATTTCAGTATTCTTTCCCCCTCTGTACAACTGTAATTAAACAAACAATACGGCAACATTGCGTGTCATGCAAAGGCGCCTCCAAATATAATGCATTCTTATTATTCTTATTATTTATTTATTTATTTATTATATATAGATATACATATGTATGTGTGCGTATATATATATACGCACACATATGTATACATAATATAATATAATACCTACATATACATATATATACATATAGACATATATATATATATATATACGTATACATAAATACGTGTGTATATATATATATACATGAATAAATATACACAAATATATGTATATATATATACACACATATATATATATATAGTTTGGTGTTTTAATTACAGTTGTCCCTTTTTGGACATTGAGACAAAAACTCAAACACATCACTTTAAATATGTTTTATACTGTTCAAATTTCTAATTTAACCCACAAAATCTGGCATTGGCGTACGAACTAGTGTTTTTTTCTAAATAAAATTGTTAATACACTGTTAATTGTCAGGATTAACACAAGTAAATTTAAAGCACTTAATCGAAGTGCTTTAAATCCTGATATTTTCCAATCTCGACCCTGTTAATTATTTTTGCAGTGACACATATCTAACACTAGATGGTGCTGTGCCCCCACTGAATTATTAACTTGGTTTAGTTAATGAACACACTGTAGCACATAGCATATAAACACGAAGTGTTATGCAGGTGCTGAATGTATATAGGTTTAAGTAAAAGCACATATGTGTGTATGCAATACTACAGCTGCACAATAGATACACTTTGATTGTACATATTAGGATGCAAAAGTGTATGAACCGTCTTTTCTGCTGGACTCAAGGACTGCGAGACGTGAGGACATTGACAGAGATTTGATATATTTGACACTTGTCCAACCCGAGAGACAAATTGGTTCTTGTGGCCACAGGCTGTATCGACATTTAATGTCTCTGACAGCATCATCAATATGAGCAGCAGTAGCTGCATCACTAATGAAGCAGTAAACACACTGACAAAATCCTGCGTTAATCACGTGACTTATGTGTTTAATTTCATTAATAGATCCGGAATGAATGGTGAAAGGTGAAAAGCTGTTGCCACACGCTCAAACTCGAACCGTGACATTGGTCGACAGTAATGAACAAAACCACAGACAAATCTCTGCCGTTGTGTTTTACCTCTGCTCATTTAAAACCACAGAAAGTTATGTAAAAAAAAAGCTGTAGTGACATATCTCATGCTCTTAGGGATCTATGAAATCCACTCTAATTAATTTAGTGCTTTGCACCTTTAAAAGGCCTCTTCCTGGGCCAACTCGTCTTTATGAGACTTTGTATTGAGTGCATTTTGACACTTTTATTTATCCAGGAGTGGATTTTAATATTTTCCAATAACACATTAGTCTCTCTGTCCATTTTTTTTTAATTATCAGAAATGACCCATTGCTCCCACAGTTGGATCAGTGTCACATGTTTTCTGGTCAAACTGGGGATGGAATGAATTGGAGAGTATATCTTAACTGGCTAAAATAATGTAGTTACAAATAAAATAAAAATAATAATAATATATATATATACACACTTACATTGTCAAAAGATGTGTTGTAATAATAATAAAGTACACATACTTTGTTAGTGTACTTAAGTACAAAATTCCCATATCTGTACTTTGTTATTTGTATTTCCAGCAACTTTTAATTTTATTCCACTACATTTCCTAAACAAGCCAATCAGAGATGGCATGACTTCACCCCATTCCTCTGTCGGCCTCTGCTGGTCATGTTGGCAAGTGCAAGTGGCAGAGCCACCAAAAACAATACTTCACTCAAAGTACACAAGTAATAAATATTGTGTACTTTTACTCCACTACATTTCCTCTAACTATCTTTGTTACTCGTTACTACCAAATAAAATCAGAAGAAGAAGAAGAGTTAGCATTACGGTCTGTATTTATATAGAGCTTTTCTAGTCATGACGAGCTGCTTTACACGATAGTTTTGGCATTCATCCATTCACACACTGCAATATGGGGTTAAGTGTCTTGCTCAAGGACACATGTACACTAGCATAGCCAGGAACTGAACCCACATCCTTCCAGTTGAAAGACAACTCACCCTGCCACTGAGCCACCACAGCGCAATCCTTCCTCCTAACTTTTTTTTTTAATACTTTTACTTTAACTACTGAAATTTAAGTACAGCAAATGTCACATACTTTAGGACTTTTACTTCAGTAATGTTATAAAAAAGTGACTTCAACTGACAATGTAAATTCTTCAAATGACAGTGAGAAAACAATGAGAACATGGTGGAAGTTGCTTGCAATTAATCTACAGATAATTATTACCTGAATTTGCGGCTCTCCTCGACTGTATGACGCTTTAAATAGCAGGTTTCACCTTAATATTAAGCTTTCCCTGGCACACAGTTTCACTACTTCAGTTTCCTCTCAATGCATTATAACTCAGTTTAAGAAAACAGCAGTTTTTCCCAGATTTAAGAATGTTGGTTCCTGAAAATCTTCTGGGTCTCATCAAGACCATTATCATACGTACGATCCAACACTGACAGACAATGAAAAACATTGCCCTCTGTCTACAATTTGTCCATTATAATCAGTGTTATTTGAAACTTGATGAGTCTCTCAGTCGGCCCACCTGCAGTACCATCATAGCCCACCAGGTGGCCGAGGCACACATGTTGGGAATCATTATAGTAGGTATACAGAGAGAGAGAGAGAGAGAAAAATCATCCATCAATCTTCTCCTGCTTTATCCCATTAGGGTCACAGAGGGTGCTGTGCTAATCTCAGCTGACATAGGGCGATAGGTGGGGGACACCATGGACAGTTCACCAGTCCATCACAGGGAAACATGGACAAACAACCATACACTCTCACACACACCCTATGGTCAATTTAGAATGTCCAATTTACTTAATCCTCATATTGCACGTTTTTCAGACTGTGGGAGGAAACCTGAGAACCCTGAGAAAACCCAAAGGTTTTTGCAACAACTATTACACACCAAATACAAACAGTAAACCAATGAAACAGTAAATAAACTGATTAAAACAACTTTTAACTGCTGTTTAGAGTCTCTAATTGTGTAACTGACAAAAAATACTGTATATGCCAAATGTAAGCAGTGGAGCAAAAAAACCAAAACAAACATTCTGAATAAAATCTGAATTATTTACCTCTGGTTACAAGCTCTAATTGTCTCTAACCTTAAGGTCACTGCCTAATGATCTGCTTTTTCTTTCAACATCCATGCTGTCAAAGGAGGTTCAGGCAGAAAGTGCACACAGCCTACAATGTAGGACAGGTCATTATTTCATAATGACCCCCAGAGTTTGCTTGTAAAATATGAGTGGAATCCGGCCTGAAAAAAAGAGGGTTATCTCAGGGTGACACCGAGCAATGTGTCCTGCGTAGGCTTTGATCCTATGCTGTGTGGAGACCTGCACCGCACTCAGCCATGATAGGAAAGCATAATGTATTCCACAAATGAGCTCCAGTTTTGGCAGAGGAGTGACAGGCCACAGACTCTGGGAACAGTGAGGTCCAGGCTTCAGCAGGGGCTTTGACAGCCTCAGCCAAAACCTGGAGACGCTCCTGTAAAAAAAAAAAAAAGAAAAAAAAAAAGCTTCTTGACTTTCCCCACTCACACCCACATGTGAGGTTTTCATGACTTAAGGGGACATTGCATTGACTTGCATTCATTTACTGGAGACTCTGAACTTAACCATAAATACTACTGGCCAAATCCTAACCCTGACCCTAACCTTACCTTAACCCTACTCTCAAGCTAACTGTAAAACATTTTTTCACCTTAAAATATAGTAATTTACATTATGGGGACTTGCTTTTTGTCCCCATAATGTAATACCCCATAATGTAATGCATTCCCTAGCCTTACCCATCACAAGTAAGTGCCTAACACTAACCTTGACCCTAAACCCAAAAACAGTTCTTCACCCTAGGAGGCCATTTTAAGATTCCCATACTCATTCTCAAAGATATCCATACAAAAACACAAACACACACTTTATACCAGAAAGGTCCTTAAGTCATAAAAATATGTGCATTCTCATATTTCTATCATTTGTATTACTTGCATTGCATCAAATGCTAGCTCGAAACTCAACCACCACCCCAGAAATGTGGTTCTGCCATATTAGAACCAGGTTTTTTGGTCTCTATGAGGACTACTGGTCCTGACGAGGTCAATGTTTATGTCAGAAAAAAGTCCAAGAACACACACACACACACACACACACACACACACACACACACACACACACACACACACACACACACACACACACACACACACACACACACACACACACACACACACACACACACACATCCTTGTCTTTGTTGCATTGTGGGGACACAAGACCAGACCGTGTATTCTGGGAACCACCTTTTCTGGTGGTAGTACAGCACTGAAAAAAATCAGGCATCATCTATAAATGGACAGAAACACAGATGTCACTTCAAATTATCAATTAGACAAAGAAGAGTTCCCACACCAGACTACAAACGGCTTTCTGGGGACTTGTCAGGTTTTTAGTAATATGTGAGGTCCACGCATACACACTGTCTGGTTTTTCCACCTTCCCGGGTACCAGTTAACACACTCTCAGGTTAAACTTACTTTAGAGTACCACTTAACACACTCTCAGATTAAACTTACTTTAGGGTACCACTTAACACACTCTCAGATTAAACTTACTTTAGGGTACCACTTAACACACTCTCAGGTTAAACTTACTTCGGGGTACCAGTTAACACACTCTCAGGTTAAACTTACTTCGGGGTACCAGTTAACACACTCTCAGGTTAAACTTAATTTGGGGTACCAATTAACACACTCTCAGGTTAAACTTACTTTAGAGTACCACTTAACACACTCTCAGGTTAAACTTACTTTAGGGTACCCCTTAACACACTCTCAGGTTAAACTTACTTCGGGGTACCAGTTAACACACTCAGGTTAAACTTACTTTGGGGTACCACTTAACACACTCTCAGGTTAAACTTACTTCGGGGTACCAGTTAACACACTCTCAGGTTTAACTTACTTTGGGGTACCACTTAACACACTCTCAGGTTAAACTTACTTCGGGGTACCAGTTAACACACTCTCAGGTTAAACTTACTTTGGGGTACCACTTAACACACTCTCAGGTTAAACTTACTTTGGGGTACCAGTTAACACACTCTCAGGTTAAACTTACTTCGGGGTACCAATTAACACACTCTCAGGTTAAACTTACTTTAGGGTACCAGTTAACACACTCTCAGGTTAAACTTACTTTGGGGTACCACTTAACACACTCTCAGGTTAAACTTACTTTGGGGTACCAATTAACACACTCTCAGGTTAAACTTACTTCGGGGTACCACCTAAAACCTTTGACTGTCAAGGTCACATCACTGAATATATTGACTGTTTAAAATAGAAATGCAAGGCTGTAGCTGTACAATGCTGTATTTTTTTTTATTTCTTTGGTTTAATTGAACAAAAGTTGCTCCAAATGAGAGACTTGGGCCACTGGATTCAGTTCAAAACTTTTAAGTGAACTATAAATTAACCAAAAATATTTTTGTACATTACTTCAAGTAATGTATCAGGAAAAGTAACAACCATAAATGCCAAAAAGTCACTGGCATCCTTTCAAATGCAACAATTCTGTTTTTGGTGCTGTTGGTTGGACAAAAAAATGCAACATAAAGGTCACATTGGACTCTGAAAACATGCAATTTTCAAACATTTTTGTGTCACATTGTCAACTAAAAATATCTGAAGCATAACTGACCGGTTAGATTGAGTAAGGTCTTGGGGATTGTGACAACAAATGCAACAGTTGTCAACATATATTAACTAACCACTTTAAACTTTGCTCTTGAGAGCTGCGATTCGATTCTTAATATAGAATTTTATGCCCAACCAATTTCTGTTTTTGAGTGCTGCTTTTTCCAGTTGAATGCACTTATCACAGTCGCTTTTCCCTGGAACACGACATGAAGTGATGAAGGACATCATGTGCTTCTCAACCGCAAGGATCTCCTCTTTCTCCCACATTCTTCTCTTGACAGGCTGGCGACCTGTCAAACAATTAACACAAATAAATATTTCTGTGTTTCTCAATGGAAATGCTATGGAAAGATTATTTTAGGAACAAGGCTCTAATATATGCTACAAATAGTGCAATTGAATGCACTTTGAGACCAGAGAAACTGAATGGCCTATCAGGTCACAAAGAGACTCCTAAGGAGCAGGACCATGTAAAGTGTTACATGACATAAACATAAGTAACGGAATATGTAAATCAACTCTACAGACTCTGTTTTGACAGTACAAGTTCTAGATCATGTGTGCATGGACTGTGTGGGCATTTCCAGACACACCTGCAAGACACAGCATGTGCCAAAGGACTTGGTCATGGTGATAACTCATTTTCGTCTCAGTCACATTACTTGCCTCAAAGCTCTCGCCAAATGGAAAAGACAGCTTCTCGAGATAATATTGTTATATTAACACAAACATGCAGCCAACGCATGTGAAGTGTCACTTATATTAAATATTGGAATTTTGAGTGTGTGTGAGACAATTTATTATTAATAATAATAATAATAATAATAATAATAATAATAATAATGCATTATATTTAAGGCGCCTTTCAAGACACTCAAGGTCGCAATTAAAGTCAGATTATGTAAATTACCATCAATATTGCTGCTTTTCTTCTGCAAAACAAGTAATGTAGATCATAAACCTATATAATATCCGTTACAATCATGTGCTGACTCAGTGGTGGGCTACAATAAAAACCTGGTATAAAGAATAGAAGCAAAGATACTTCACATTTAGTTGTCTAACAGTCTATATCAGTCTAACAGTCTGGTATAGTTAACATTAAACTGCATTGTACTGGATGTGGTGGAAGAAGTTTTGGAGTACAATCTCAAATATTTCAAAATTAAACATCAGAAATTCCTTTTCAGAATAGACTGGAAACCATTAATGGTGCAAGGGGGGAAATAAGAGGATGTCAAATTAAAACTCAGAGTTGGAAAGATTTCTTAAGATGCAACATGTAATATAAAAAAGGTATTAACATTATGCACAACGAGTTATAACACTTGTGGGACATAGTGTGTATGTCTTCACAATAACAATACAGTAGTAGGTTTTCAAATGAAAATGAAAACGTTTTATCTTCCCAAATTGTTGAGCTCAGTGTAACACATTGTCACAGTGCAGCACCAGAAAATGCATCGACACATACAGTAACAAAGTTTGAGCTTGAAAGTGTACCTTTTTCTCTTGTCGATGACTGGCGGTGAGGGGCTTGCAGAGGTGTCATGGTGCTCTGCTGTGGTGCTGCATCCCTATGACTCACAGCTCGTGTTGTGGTCTTGTTCTTTTTAGTCTCTTTCTCTGTGGTCTTGTCCTCTTCTCTCTGAGTGGATGTGACCTCACTCTCTGAAAAATAGGAGAAAAATTACAAATTAGAAGCACTCGGAGAGCGCAGATCTCCGCCAAGGCAGCGTCTACGGATCACGCCCAACATTTTATTGTTCCTGGTCCCACTACGGACATTTCCTGAAAATTTCAGCCATATCCGTCCTCGACTTTTCCAGTTATCTTGCTAACAGACAGACCGACAAACAAACGCCGGCAAAAACATATACCTCCTAGTGATCAAAAAAATATATATTATGAAGTATTCTCTGGTACCAGAACAGATCCAGAGCAGATTTGGTGAACTGACATGGACTAAATCAAATCTGAACCTCTGTTTAATGTATTCTATGTTTTATACTGTAACTTTGGACAAATTTTATCCAGCAGCAAGTATCATTTTCAGAGCAGTGTTATTAACAATAAGCTAGTAGTTTCTTATGTTTAGCTGGTGCTGACTGCACTTCCACTGGTTGAAACGGCAAACATCTCCGGTGGCAAGTCATATCAGCAGTCACTAATTAATGGTAATCGCTTGAATAACTCGATAACATGCCTAAATTCAATGTGTTTGTTGCTCTCTGCTGTCTGTACTAAGCCAAAGCCGTACAAGCCGATTGTAAGGTAAAAACCTCCATTTTGTAACACTGCTGTACAATCACAGTGTTTCTGTAGTTCCAAGAGCTCCAACAGAATGTAATCCAGGACCTCCAGTATTTGAATCAAATAACTCCGTCAACATTTAGGTAAATATAAGAATCAAACTTTACTTTGTATCAACAGATAACAGATAATATTAAAGGACTCTCATCAGGATCAGAGCAACAAAACTTGATTGATACATCCCTACAGTAAATGGACATATTTGAATACATAAGCATAATTACATTTAACATGATATGAAAACAGTTACCTTGTGAGTCTGACTCGTACACCACCTCAGCATCACTGTCCATGTGCACGTTCTCTGTGAGATAGTGACGGATTGGAAGGTAAGAGAATGACCATTAGTGCAATTCAAAGACTGCAATTCATTTAATTCTGGCATGTTCCAATTATTCCCTAGTGAAAAACATTTTAGATATTGGAGATGATGTTTAATTAATATAAACAATTTTTTTATGAACCTGTGATGAAAGATAAATAACTAGTACCCTCAGGATCAATGATGATGTCATCCAGGGTCTTGCCCTTGAATTCTGCCAGGCGTCCTTGGTCCAGAGCCATGAGAACTTTGCTTATTTTAGCAAGTTGGAGGGTGCCCTCAGGAAGTCTGTAGAACTGCCGATGCACTCTTATATCATGGCCAAGAAAATCAGCCAACTGATCCAGCTCTGTATTACTGAGGTTGAGAACTTGAGACAGAGTTCCAGTTTGTTTGCGGAGTTTTGTAGAGGTGAGACTTTCAGGACTTTTTGCACCACAGACCTTGGCGAAGTGTCGAAGGCAATCAGACCCACGGTAGCAGGAAAAAGCATACGGTCTTGCAAATAAGTATATGTTCTCCTGAGGAACACAACATTCCTGCCGTTTGCTAACCAGCAGATCCAATGCTTGTTGCATTGCTGGGGTCAAAAGCACAGGAACTTTTCTTCCCCTTTTTCCTCTTATCTCTATCCTCCTGAAGTGTTGACAGAGTTTCTTTTCAAGGTCTGAGAGGGAAACATTCACGTCTTCATTAGGGTCTGATGGATTTTGAGACAAATATGCAGAGAGGGGCATTTTTGACACCTCCCCTGCTCTTCGTCGGTTGAACAAAATGACTTGTGTCAAAGCGATCTTTGCAAGCTGTCCCCATGTCAGGGCGGATGTCTCTGTGGACAACTTGCTGTGAATATGTTGTTGTTGCACATCTAGATACGAATGGAGAGTCTGGACATCTTTTGTGAATGGAAGCAACAGGGGGGAATTCCACTTACTTTCCTGAAGTGTTCTCAGTGATGCAGCGGATATCAGCTCATTCCATCTGCTTTCATATACACTGCGGAATACACGAGCATCTTTTGCTGCACTGTAGTCGTTCTGTACATTTGCACGGCTTTCAACAAGCATTGAAATCTTCGTCAAGCTATGCCCAAGTTTGAGAGCAAGACTTGGGCACTTGTATCCATTGGTTTCACTGTCATAGCCTGCTACCTGTTTCACTGCTTGCACAACATGCATGAAATTTGCAGGTTTGATGTGTTCTTCAATGGTCTTCAAAGGAGTCATTTTCCTTGAGCATATCAGAAGCCTTCCCAGCTCTCTTAGTTTCTGCCGAATGTATTCATGCTTTCCAACATCATATCCCAGTCGGTTATACAGATGCTCAGCATACTCCATGACACAAGCATCTGATTTCACTGCAGAAGAAGTTTCATCTTGAATCATGTTGCTTAACAGCTTCCAAAGTTCTTCTTTGACACCAGGTGGTGGAGGTGCAGCAAATGCACAGAGGGCCTGGACACGGGTTTTGCCAGGTTTTTGTGGACCACCAGGCTTGAACTTGCAGATTGACATGTGCCGCCAAAGAATTTTCTTTGTGAAATAGCCTTGACAATATACACAATGCAGGAAATTCTGTGATTGAGAATCCTGATTTGGTTGCTTGCGAGGAACAAGATCTCCAACACCAGCATTTAATACATCAACATTGTGCGCAAAGTTGCCCCTATTTCTCAAATGTTCCAAATGCATTCGTCTTTCTTTGGAGCCTTTTTGGAAGGACAAAGCCTGTGCAACCTCTGGCTTGTTGTCATGAGCACGCTCCAAATGCCTTGCCATTTTTACAACTCCCATCTTACAGTACAAACAATATTGCTTTTTGTTGAACATTCTTGACCCATTGTCCTTTTTACAGACAGCAGCAATGATAAGTGGACCACCAGCTGCACTGTCAATTGGGGAAGAGGCACTGTCAGGAATATTTTGCTCATGGTCTGGTGTCGAGTTTTCGAACAGGGCTCCAGCGTCTCCCCTTCCACTCTGTATGGAGGTGTGACTGCTACTGGTTTGTGCTCTAGGACAGGATACATTTCTTAAAGGTCGCTTTATACGTTTCATCCCAGAGATGCTCCCTTTTCTTGTCAGTGAGCGTCCTCTGTTCAGCACCTGCTTAGAGAAGTCATCTCTGACATCATTCATCAGCTTTAGGTCAAGGTCTTCGAGCATGCTCATTTTCTGGTCACCTGGCTCAATGACTTCGCTTGTGTCTGTACCATCAGAACAATCCGCGCTAGTGTCAGGAATATATTCCTCTTCACTGTCACATGAGTTGGGGTCAAAAAGCTCATCTGAATCGAAATAAATCCGGTTGTTCATCTTTAAAAAAGAAAATGTAAATTTATCCTAATTAAACATTTGCTTTGCACACTTTAATATCTGCAACGCAATGTTAAGCACACACATGCATCTTTGATCTGTATTGTGTGTGTTGCTTACCTGTATGCTTTTGGTCCTCCTCAGCCTTGGGACAGGATCTTGGTCCTGTTCAGAGAGGCTTAGTTCAGAGTCAGGAGCTGGATATGAAGTCTAGAGTGTCCAAAACAAATGTATGTCATTTTTATTTGGACCAATGAATGAAAATGAAAAAATGATGATTAACACAATACATGAAAATGCTTTATCACAATACCTGACAGCTGGAACGATGAGATTCATCACAATCTGTGTAGTTTACTGAGAGATGATTCAATTTAACTTTTTTCTTTGATGGATGGGGTTCTGGTTCATCTGTGACCTACAAAAAAATTAAAAAACATTTTGAACAAATAATATACATATGATAAGACATGAAAAGAAATGTACATGTGCACAGAAACATGAATTCAAACAACACTGGAATCGAGGGAAAGTTTAAAGTAAAAAATTCAGTAAGGGTCATTAAAATCACTTCAATTTGTAGCCAGGACATCACTTTTGATGCAAATTGAAAGTACTATTTACAGGAAACTGCAAACTCACATTTTAGCAGTCATTACTTCAATTATCCATATGAGAAAATAATTCAAACATGATTTGTCATATTTAAATGGTCAAATATTGTGAGATTAATGTATTTCGTGATTAATAAATGTAATTATTAGAGAAAGATTAAAGTAACCTCAGTTGTTCAAAAAAATTATTTTGGCTCTGATACCTGTCATAAATATGTAGTCTGCTGTAGCACTAGTAATGTAACTGTTACAGTTGAACAAGTAAAGACGAAGTCTAGCAGGAGGAAATTGACCTGTGACGACCAGCTGGTATGACTGGTTGGAAACCAACTAAGCTCTCTTTGAATGGCATGTGTCATACATGGTGTTTCTTTACTTTTATGGACAGGAAAGACAACATAAATGTAATTTAATGTGTACTATATCTTTCAGTTACCGTGGACCCCACAAAGACATGAGACCAGACAGGTGTGTGTAAGAGTTCGAGAGTTTCAGCTAGAGTCTGGTCATCTAAAAGCACCCTGTCTGGACCCCATTATACCACAAAAACCAGAATGTGCTTGGCATGTTATGTCAGGACTTTAGAGTAATGTTGATCAAAACAAGACCAACATGTATATTAAGTATTAATACTACAACAAGTAATCAAACAGGAAAGGCTAAAATATGAACCAGTCATGCAAAGAAATTCTAACAAAAAGGTGTACCTGGTTGTGGAGGAATGAAGCTATCTGAGGTTCCTGCTCTGTGGTTCTGGAGGTCTCAGCCTCAGAAAACTCAGTGACAGCAGATTGTTCTCTGACCTGAAGAATGAGACCAACATCATTACTGAGTAGCTGTTCTGCAGTGACATTAATAACCAGTAGTAGATTATAAGCTAAAAACAGTCATAAGCCATGTTGTTTGTGTTACATGTATGAAACTCATTTGGTCATTGCCCTTCCAAGCTTTGTAGAAGTCTAATACACAAAGTTTTTATTCGTCAAAACCTGTTAATACCCTGTGTTTCCATGCACAATCATTACCAACGTATTTCTTTACGTTTATGGACAGGAAAGACAACATAAATGTAATTTAATGTGTACTATATCTTTCAGTTACCGTGGACCCCACAAAGACATGAGACCAGACAGGTGTGTGTAAGAGTTCGAGTGTTTCAGCTAGAGTCTGGTCATCTAAAAGCACCCTGTCTGGACCCCATTATACCACAAAAACCAGAATGTGCTCGGCAGGATATGTCATGACTTTAGAGTAATGTCGATTTAAACAAGACCAACTTGTACTTTCAAGTATTAATACTACAACAAGTAATCAAACAGGAAAGGCTAAAATATGAACCAGTCATGCAAAGAAATGCTAACAAAAAGGTGTACCTGGTTGTGGAGGAATGAAGCTATCTGAGGTTCCTGCTCTGTGGTTCTGGAGGTCTCAGCCTCAGAAAACTCAGGGACGGCAGATTGTTCTCTGACCTGAAGAATGAGACAAACATCATTACTGAGTAGCTGTTCTGCAGTGACATTATTTCAGTTCAACAACAACTATAAGCAGATTAAAAAGACAAATAGAAGTGAGTGAGGAGGTGTTATTGAAACGTTTCCTTTATCTGACTCAAAATCATTGTGACTTTTGATTGGTTCAAGTTGGCTCTGATATCTGTCATAAATATGTAGTCTGCTGTAGCACTAGTAATGTAACTGTTACAGTTGAACAAGTAAAGACGAAGTCTAGCAGGAGGAAATTGACCTGTGACGACCAGCTGGCATGACTGGTTGGAAACCAACTAAGCTCTTGTTGAATGGCATGTGTCATACATGGTGTTTCTTTAGGTTTATGGACAGGAAAGACAACATAAATGTAATTTAATGTGTACTATATCTTTCAGTTACCGTGGACCCCACAAAGACATGAGACCAGACAGGTGTGTGTAAGAGTTCGAGTGTTTCAGCTAGAGTCTGGTCATCTAAAAGCACCCTGTCTGGACCCCATTATACCACAAAAACCAGAATGTGCTTGGCATGTTATGTCATGACTTTAGAGTAATGTTGATCAAAACAAGACCAACATGTATATTAAGTATTAATACTATAACAAGTAATCAAACAGGAAAGGCTAAAATATGAACCAGTCATTCAAAGAAATTCTAACAAAAAGGTGTACCTGGTTGTGGAGGAATGAAGCTATCTGAGGTTCCTGCTCTGTGGTTCTGGAGGTCTCAGCCTCAGAAAACTCAGTGACAGCAGATTGTTCTCTGACCTGAAGAATGAGACCAACATCATTACTGAGTAGCTGTTCTGCAGTGACATTAATAACCAGTAGTAGATTATAAGCTAAAAACAGTCATAAGCCATGTTGTTTGTGTTACATGTATGAAACTCATTTGGTCATTGCCCTTCCTAGCTTTGTAGAAGTCTATTACACAAAGTTTTTATTCGGCAAAACCTGTTAATACCCTGTGTTTCCATGCACAATCATTACCAATGTATTTCTTTAGGTTTATGGACAGGAAAGACAATATAAATGTAATTTAATGTGTATTATATCTTTCAGTTACCGTGGACCCCACAAAGACATGAGACCAGACAGGTGTGTGTAAGAGTTCGAGAGTTTCAGCTAGAGTCTGGTCATCTAAAAGCACCCTGTCTGGACCCCATTATACCACAAAAACCAGAATGTGCTTGGCATGTTATGTCAGGACTTTAGAGTAATGTTGATCAAAACAAGACCAACATGTATATTAAGTATTAATACTACAACAAGTAATCAAACAGGAAAGGCTAAAATATGAACCAGTCATGCAAAGAAATTCTAACAAAAAGGTGTACCTGGTTGTGGAGGAATGAAGCTATCTGAGGTTCCTGCTCTGTGGTTCTGGAGGTCTCAGTCTCAGAAAACTCAGTGACAGCAGATTGTTCTCTGACCTGAAGAATGAGACCAACATCATTACTGAGTAGCTGTTCTGCAGTGACATTATTTCAGTTCAACAACAACTATAAGCAGATTAAAAAGACAAATAGAAGTGAGTGAGGAGGTGTTATTGAAAGTTTCCTTTATCTGACTCAAAATCATTGTGACTTTTGATTGGTTCAAGTTGGCTCTGATATCTGTCATAAATATGTAGTCTGCTGTAGCACTAGTAATGTAACTGTTACAGTTGAACAAGTAAAGACGAAGTCTAGCAGGAGGAAATTGACCTGTGACGACCAGCTGGCATGACTGGTTGGAAACCAACTAAGCTCTCTTTGAATGGCATGTGTCATACATGGTGTTTCTTTACGTTTATGGACAGGAAAGACAACATAAATGTAATTTAATGTGTACTATATCTTTCAGTTACCGTGGACCCTTCAAAGACATGAGACCAGACAGGTGTGTGTAAGAGTTCGAGTGTTTCAGCTAGAGTCTGGTCATCTAAAAGCACCCTGTCTGGACCCCATTATACCACAAAAACCAGAATGTGCTTGGCATGTTATGTCATGACTTTAGAGTAATGTTGATCAAAACAAGACCAACATGTATATTAAGTATTAACACTACAACAAGTAATCAAACAGGAAAGGCTAAAATATGAACCAGTCATGAAAGGAAATTTTAACAAAAAGGTGTACCTGGTTGTGGAGGAATGAAGCTATCTGAGGTTCCTGCTCTGTGGTTCTGGAGGTCTCAGCCTCAGAAAACTCAGTGACAGCAGATTGTTCTCTGACCTGAAGAATGAGACCAACATCATTACTGAGTAGCTGTTCTGCAGTGACATTAATAACCAGTAGTAGATTATAAGCTAAAAACAGTCATAAGCCATGTTGTTTGTGTTACATGTATGAAATTCATTTGGTCATTGCCCTTCCTAGCTTTGTAGAAGTCTATTACACAAAGTTTTTATTCGTCAAAACCTGTTAATACCCTGTGTTTCCATGCACAATCATTACCAACGTATTTCTTTAGGTTTATGGACAGGAAAGACAATATAAATGTAATTTAATGTGTACTATATCTTTCAGTTACCGTGGACCCCACAAAGACATGAGACCAGACAGGTGTGTGTAAGAGTTCGAGTGTTTCAGCTAGAGTCTGGTCATCTAAAAGCACCCTGTCTGGACCCCATTATACCACAAAAACCAGAATGTGCTTGGCAGGATATGTCATGACTTTAGAGTAATGTCGATTTAAACAAGACCAACTTGTACTTTCAAGTATTAATACTACAACAAGTAATCAAACAGGAAAGGCTAAAATATGAACCAGTCATGCAAAGAAATTCTAACAAAAAGGTGTACCTGGTTGTGGAGGAATGAAGCTATCTGAGGTTCCTGCTCTGTGGTTCTGGAGGTCTCAGCCTCAGAAAACTCTGTGACGACAGATTGTTCTCTGACCTGAAGAATGAGACAAACATCATTACTGAGTAGCTGTTCTGCAGTGACATTATTTCAGTTCAACAACAACTATAAGCAGATTAAAAAGACAAATAGAAGTGAGTGAGGAGGTGTTATTGAAACGTTTCCTTTATCTGACTCAAAATCATTGTGACTTTTGATTGGTTCAAGTTGGCTCTGATATCTGTCATAAATATGTAGTCTGCTGTAGCACTAGTAATGTAACTGTTACAGTTGAACAAGTAAAGACGAAGTCTAGCAGGAGGAAATTGACCTGTGACGACCAGCTGGTATGACTGGTTGGAAACCAACTAAGCTCTCTTTGAATGGCATGTGTCATACATGGTGTTTCTTTACGTTTATGGACAGGAAAGACAACATAAATGTAATTTAATGTGTACTATATCTTTCAGTTACCGTGGACCCCTCAAAGACATGAGACCAGACAGGTGTGTGTAAGAGTTCGAGTGTTTCAGCTAGAGTCTGGTCATCTAAAAGCACCCTGTCTGGACCCCATTATACCACAAAAACCAGAATGTGCTTGGCATGTTATGTCATGACTTTAGAGTAATGTTGATCAAAACAAGACCAACATGTATATTAAGTATTAATACTACAACAAGTAATCAAACAGGAAAGGCTAAAATATGAACCAGTCATGCAAAGAAATTCTAACAAAAAGGTGTACCTGGTTGTGGAGGAATGAAGCTATCTGAGGTTCCTGCTCTGTGGTTCTGGAGGTCTCAGCCTCAGAAAACTCAGTGACAGCAGATTGTTCTCTGACCTGAAGAATGAGACAAACATCATTACTGAGTAGCTGTTCTGCAGTGACATTAATAACCAGTAGTAGACTATAAGCTAAAAACAGTCATAAGCCATGTTGTTTGTGTTACATGTATGAAACTCATTTGGTCATTGCCCTTCCTAGCTTTGTAGAAGTCTATTACACAAAGTTTTTATTCGGCAAAACCTGTTAATACCCTGTGTTTCCATGCACAATCATTACCAACATATTTCTTTAAGTTTATGGACAGGAAAGACAACATAAATGTAATTTAATGTGTATTATATCTTTCAGTTACCGTGGACCCCACAAAGACATGAGACCAGACAGGTGTGTGTAAGAGTTCGAGTGTTTCAGCTAGAGTCTGGTCATCTAAAAGCACCCTGTCTGGACCCCATTATACCACAAAAACCAGAATGTGCTCGGCAGGATATGTCATGACTTTAGAGAAATGTCGATTTAAACAAGACCAACTTGTACTTTCAAGTATTAATACTACAACAAGTAATCAAACAGGTAAGGCTGAAATATGAACCAGTCATGCAAAGAAATGCTAACAAAAAGGTGTACCTGGTTGTGGAGGAATGAAGCTATCTGAGGTTCCTGCTCTGTGGTTCTGGAGGTCTCAGTCTCAGAAAACTCTGTGACGACAGATTGTTCTCTGACCTGAAGAATGAGACAAACATCATTACTGAGTAGCTGTTCTGCAGTGACATTATTTCAGTTCAACAACAACTATAAGCAGATTAAAAAGACAAATAGAAGTGAGTGAGGAGGTGTTATTGAAACGTTTCCTTTATCTGACTCAAAATCATTGTGACTTTTGATTGGTTCAAGTTGGCTCTGATATCTGTCATAAATATGTAGTCTGCTGTAGCACTAGTAATGTAACTGTTACAGTTGAACAAGTAAAGACGAAGTCTAGCAGGAGGAAATTGACCTGTGACGACCAGCTGGCATGACTGGTTGGAAACCAACTAAGCTCTCTTTGAATGGCATGTGTCATACATGGTGTTTCTTTAGGTATACGGACAGGAAAGACAATATAAATGTAATTTAATGTGTATTATATCTTTCAGTTACCGCGGACCCCACAAAGACATGAGACCAGACAGGTGTGTGTAAGAGTTCGAGTGTTTCAGCTAGAGTCTGGTCATCTAAAAGCACCCTGTCTGGACCCCATTATACCACAAAAACCAGAATGTGCTCGGCAGGATATGTCATGACTTTAGAGTAATGTCGATTTAAACAAGACCAACTTGTACTTTCAAGTATTAATACTACAACAAGTAATCAAACAGGAAAGGCTAAAATATGAACCAGTCATGCAAAGAAATGCTAACAAAAAGGTGTACCTGGTTGTGGAGGAATGAAGCTATCTGAGGTTCCTGCTCTGTGGTTCTGGAGGTCTCAGCCTCAGAAAACTCAGGGACGGCAGATTGTTCTCTGACCTGAAGAATGAGACAAACATCATTACTGAGTAGCTGTTCTGCAGTGACATTATTTCAGTTCAACAACTATAAGCAGATTAAAAAGACAAATAGAAGTGAGCGAGTAGGTGTTATTGAAAAGTTTCCTTTATCTGACTCAAAATCACTGTGACTTTTGATTGGTTCAAGTTGGCTCTGATATCTGTCATAAATATGTAGTCTGCTGTAGCACTAGTAATGTAACTGTTACAGTTGAACAAGTAAAGATGAAGTCTAGCAGGAGGAAATTGACCTGTGACGACCAGCTGGCATGACTGGTTGGAAACCAACTAAGCTCTCTTTGAATGGCATGTGTCATACATGGTGTTTCTTTAGGTTTATGGACAGGAAAGACAACATAAATGTAATTTAATGTGAATTATATCTTTCAGTTACCGTGGACCCCACAAAGACATGAGACCAGACAGGTGTGTGTAAGAGTTCGAGTGTTTCAGCTAGAGTCTGGTCATCTAAAAGCACCCTGTCTGGACCCCATTATACCACAAAAACCAGAATGTGCTTGGCATGTTATGTCATGACTTTAGAGTAATGTTGATCAAAACAAGACCAACTTGTACTTTCAAGTATTAATACTACAACAAGTAATCAAACAGGAAAGGCTAAAATATGAACCAGTCATGCAAAGAAATTCTAACAAAAAGGTGTACCTGGTTGTGGAGGAATGAAGCTATCTGAGGTTCCTGCTCTGTGGTTCTGGAGGTCTCAGCCTCAGAAAACTCAGTGACAGCAGATTGTTCTCTGACCTGAAGAATGAGACAAACATCATTACTGAGTAGCTGTTCTGCAGTGACATTATTTCAGTTCAACAACAACTATAAGCAGATTAAAAAGACAAATAGAAGTGAGTGAGGAGGTGTTATTGAAATGTTTCCTTTATCTGACTCAAAATCATTGTGACTTTTGATTGTTTCAAGTTGGCTCTGAAATCTGTCATAAATATGTAGTCTGCTGTTGCACTAGTAATGTAACTGTTACAGTTGAACAAGTAAAGACGAAGTCTAGCAGGAGGAAATTGACCTGTGACGACCAGCTGGCATGACTGGTTGGAAACCAACTAAGCTCTTGTTGAATGGCATGTGTCATACATGGTGTTTCTTTAGGTTTATGGACAGGAAAGACAAAATAAATGTAATTTAATATGTACTATATCTTTCAGTTACCGCGGACCCCACAAAGACATGAGACCAGACCTGAGTAGTTGTTCTGCGGTGACATTAATAACCAGTAGTATAATATATATAACCAATGTATAATCA
Source organism: Microchirus variegatus (assembly GCF_963457635.1). Lineage (NCBI taxonomy): Eukaryota > Metazoa > Chordata > Actinopteri > Pleuronectiformes > Soleidae > Microchirus > Microchirus variegatus. Next base: position 12,746,988 of record NC_139818.1, on the reverse strand, counting down.
AAAAAGTGTACAGGATTATGTGTTTACAACAGAGTGCAAAGCTAGGGATATACCAATCAGAAATGGATATCGGTCCGATATCAGCCAAAAACCGAGTTTCGGATTATATCGGACTGCCTCTAAAATCTCCGATATAAACGCTCCAATATAACAGTCCATTCCCCTCCAGCGCTTCTACCCAGCAGAGCCTGTTGTGATCACTTGGGCCCTGCAACCTGTGAAACATCCCTATGCAAAGCTAGCCTGAACGCATTAAAACTACAAATAATCACTGGCCAAATACCAATATTGTGTTTGCTCTGAGAAAAGACAAAATTTCACCATCATATTTAAGCCAATGTGCACAGTCTTTCTTCAACTGCACATTTTACACTCTGATAGTCAGCAACTTAGTTTGACAAACCTGTTTCCTCCAAGGCCAATCAGTTCCTCCATAGTCATATGTTATTTCTTCTCCAGCATTAATGTCCCTCAGAGCAAACAAACAGAGGTGCGGCTTGCCCTCTGATATAATCTTCCTCATCTTGCAGTTTGGATGGTTGTGGTCATCATTGACTAGTCTTCCGAGACTGCCATCTTCTAGAGCTGCATCAATACTTCAAAAAAAAAAGAAGGAAATCACTGATTAGGATTCAGAAAGTGACAACATTGATTGTATTTCTCAATTTTTAACATCACTCCTTAAAAGATAAACTTAAGATAAGACTATCTAATCTTTCTTTGAGCAACACAACTTGGAATTGTAGGTTTTTTACAAATTCTTTTTATTACCTGATTATGCAAAACAGGCTACATTTCTGACGGTTACAGTTGCTAACTCAGTGACTGATGACTTAATATCACACATTCTTTTGAGATTTGACAAAAAGCTAAAAATTCAGTCTTAGCCTTACCACCATGTTCTTTCTTGCCAGTAGAAATCAAACATGAAGACAGCACATTGACCATGATATACCCTCCTCCTTCTTTGAGATTCTTCAGAATTTATTAATTCTCCTCTGTACTCCACCACAAAGTCTCCTTTTTGGAAATGCGCTTTGGCAAACACTCCCCGACCTAGTGCAAACATATAGATACCATTATGCTGTTGAATGCTTTACTTTTTTAATGTGTCTTCCTGTAAATGGGGTGGTCAAAATATGAGTAACAGCTCTCAGTATAACCCAGTATAGTGCAACAGCTCCACAAATTACTGCCTTCAAAATTAAAATTAAAATAAATCAACAGCTCTCTCAAACAAATTCAGCAAAAACTAAACATTATGATGCCCATGAAGGGAGGATTCATTGCAGACCTGGGGCCTGTTTCACAAAGCAGGTTCAACAAACTCTGAGTCTAACCCTGAACTCTGAGTTGATCTACTCTGAGAAAGGAAACTCTGAGTTTTTGGTTTCAGAACAGCTGATTAGAGTTAGTTTGTTCAACTCGGAGTAGTTTCACCTCGAGTTAAGCACGTGCACCACAAGTATAAAAAGACAGCATGAATGGAGCCCCGTTTCAACGAGTCACCATGACAACCGGGAATCGGAGGGTGACGTTATTCACCCACTTGAGTTGGAAATATTAATGCGCTCATACGGTGAGTTTGAGAAACTTTTTTGAAGGAAGTGTAACAGCAGCAAAAGAGAGGGAGACGGTGTGGTTTAAATGTCGTCCTTTGCACAATCACAATAATATTACGTGGGGGAAACTGCTTGAGTTGTAGACTATTAATTTATTTATTTAGGTGTAATCCCGCGGGGGAGAAGTGCACTTGGCAGCAGTTTAAGATGAAACATAAAAACATTGTTCAAACAGGTAAGACCTCAGTATAATCTCATGGGATTAACCTCATTTTGATCATGTTTTACATTGTGTTTATAAGTAAATATTAAGTGGCTGTTTGACTGTACAGTTGTTTTATCCCCAACATAATGATGTTTCACACACATAAATGACTCATTTATATCATGTTCAAGTGCTCTGCATCTCCGATGTTCTATGAAAAACTCCCATTTGTAAAAATAAAATAAAAATAAATAAAAATAAAAAAAACGCAGCGCAACATACAGTTTCTGATGGGATGTGAGAGCGTGACTCCGGTTGTTAATGTTGTAAATGTAAGGAAGGATTAGGTCGTGAATGTAAATGATGAACTGTGACGTGAAACAGTTCCGCTCAAAAAGATAAGTGTCTGGAAATCTATGCGCGGTCTGATAATCATCTCCCGAGGAATATTTAATTCTCTGCACATTAATGCTGCACCTTCATCCACGGGATCACTGTCAAAAGGACATGGTTGTGGAAAATAGTCTCCACCTAATATAACTTCTAATGTAGACGCAGAACTATACTACGCCAAAACTAATGAATGAGGAAGTCAAATACCGTGTGTGTCTGAAAGAGGGCGGAGACAGAGAGAAACTCAAGGTTAGTTGAAGAAAACCTGCCAGCGAGCAGGTTAGGTTCACGGCGTATGTTGCCAGGGTAACTGACTCAGAGTTAAGCTGAACTGGCTTTTTGAAACCGAAAAACCAGAGTTTCCCTCATTTCAGGGTTAACAGACTCAGAGTTTTCACTAAACCTGCTTTGTGAAACAGGCCGCCTCCGAGTTTTCCGTTTCACAAAGGGAGGTAAGTCAAACCAGAAAAAGAGGAGTAACTCTAGCCTGTTTCACAGAGAGAGATAACTTAAGCTCTCGGTCAGTTACCATGGTAACATGCTCTATGAAACTAACCTGGTCGGGACCAGGTTTTTCTCCGCAAACCTTGAGTTTCTCTCTGTCTTCGCCCTCTTTCAGACACACACGGTATTTGATTTCCTCATTCATTCAGTCAGCAGAGTTTTGGCGTAGTATAGTTCTGTGTCTGTTCTGCGTCTACATTAGAAGTTATATTAGGTGGAGACTATTTTCACAACCATGTCCTTTTGACAGTTATCCCGTGGATGAAGGTGCAGCATTACTGTTCAGAGAATTCAATATTCGTCAGGAGATGATTATCAGACCGCGCATAGATGTTCTTACATTTTCAGACACTTTTCTTTTTGAGCGGTACCGTTTCACGTCACAGTCCAATCATTTACATTCACAACCTAATCAGTCCTTATATTTACAACATTACCAACTGGAGTCACGCTCTCACATCACAGCAGATGCGGTTTAAATTATTTTTTTTTTTTACTTACAAATTTACACATTTTTCTTTTATACAACGTCATAGATGCAGAGCACTTGAACGTGATATAAAGAATGAGAAGTCATTTATGTGTGAAAACATCATTATGTTGGGGATAAAACAACTGTACAATCAAACAGCCACTTCATATTTACTTTATGTAAAACATGATCAAAATGAGGTTAATCCCATGAGATTATACCGAGGTTTTACCTGTTTGAACAATGTTTTTATGTTTCATTTTAAGCTGCTGCCAACTGCGCTTCTCCCCCGCGGGATTACACCTAAATGAAATAAATTACTCGTCTACAACTCAAGCAGTTTCCCGCTGTAATATTATTGTGATTGTGCAAAGGACGACATTTAAACTTGTGTTCTCTCCGACACCGTCTCCCTCTCTTTTGCTGCTGTGTTACACTTCCTTCTAAAAAGTTTCTCAAACGCACCGTATGAGTGCATTAACATTTCCAACTCCAGTGTAATGAAGAACGTCACCCTCCGCTTCCCCGTTGTCATGGTGACTCGTCGAAACGGGGCTCCATTCATTCTGTCTTTTTTATACTTGTGGTTTACGCGCTTAACTCGAGGTGAAACTACTCCGAGTTGAACAAACTAACTCAAATCAGCTGTTCTGAAACCAAAAACTCAGAGTTTTCTATCTCAGAGTAGATCAACTCAGAGTTCAGGGTTAGACTGAGAGTTTGTTGAACCTGCTTTGTGAAACGGACCCCTGTTTTATTATACTGCATTTAATAATAATAACAACAACAACAATAATAATAAAAGTAATAATTTGCTAGTGTTGGCTTGGGCACGCTCCTGAAACACAACATTATGTGGCACAAGGCAGTGGCAAATATTCAGTCATGCCACGAGGCCAAGAGAACCAAATGTATTGGCTTATTTAGAGTAGAGGTAAGCTCTGACAGAATTACAAAATATCACACACCATACCTTTAAACGAGTTGATATATTTCACTTCCAACTCTGTTGTCTTGTCCAGGGCCTTTGCTGCATGTACTATTGCATCGGTTTTAGGGGGATTCCTGCGTCTCATGGCAGCCATTGATAATCCTATAATCAAATACAGTAATGTTTTAATAACACCAGATAGCCCCATAAAGCTTCTACTTTCTAAAAAATATTTATATGTAGACACCCACATTCAGGCCATTGCAGGGTAACCAGTTGCTGCTGCTGCTAGTTACAGTTTAGGACATTTGAGCAACCATAAAGCAACTAATTCTATAAATATTAAGGATGGCTCAGAAAAATAGCCCATTCCCTATCAACAAAGTTAAAAAGGAAAAAGACGACAGCACTGCTGCAACTACTTACTGACTGGCAAACAGTTTACTTGCAAGTCAGCTGAGAAACAGTGAACTGGCTGTTGCAAGGTGCTTATTTAAATTGCACCTCCTGTTAGAATTCTCAACAGGCCTGAAAATTACAACCTGATCTGAAACACCAGCATGAATTGACCGTCCGAACCGATATACATAATACATTTACCCATTGATCGCACTGTTTTCTTTGCAGTGGGTGCTGCTGCTGTGTCATGAGGTAACATTGACATTATAATTTATTAGAAATTAACAAAACAATTAAATAAAAACAACACAATACAAACGTTTAATAAGATTTTTTTTTTTAAGAAAGAAGCAGCATACACCCATCACTCTGGGACATTAAAATATGAGCTTTATAGCCAATCGTTCCAGGTTATTTTACCTGCTGGCTCAAAATCAGTGCAGGATCACGCTTGTTTAATGAGACACGCCTCTTCATTTATTTATTATTATTATTTAAAAATACAAAACAAATCTTAACACTAATTTTTTTAATTAAACTTTTTACACATTTAAAACCCCCTTTTATTTTGAAAACCGGAAGTTTCCACATGCTGCAGTAAGCTCGCGAACGTATTTGACATATAATAATTATAATTTGGCAATAAACCACGCAAAAAGGAGAGATCTCCTGTCATTAAAATGTCCAGAAACTTTCACCATGCACTTCAAACACACTTAGCAAAATGCTGAACGCGAGATTTATCCTCCACAGGAGCATGTTAGCATGCCTACTCAGGCAACCAGATTAATGTTAGCATTTAGCTTCGGCACAAAACCTGTTGCTTCGCCACTTTTTACGTGCATACATAAGCATTGTGTTAAATCACATTGATAGTAGAATAAAGTATAATTCACATGTATTTTTTAATTAACTTACCTGTTCAGGTTCACCAAGCTCACTGACGTCTGCCGACACCGATCATGTTAGGTCCCCACGTCGTCTCTGTCAGGGAGCGCTTGTTTAGTGTAGTCAGCACCTCCTGTAAGAGTGGTCACACTGTCGTACTATAGAGTTCCGTGTCCGCCCGCCTCGCGTGTCCCTGTACATTGATCCAGGCGACCCAATGCTTCACACTAACGTGGTTATTTAAAAATGAGATTTAAAAAATATACGATTGTTTTTGATTGATACATGTTCTTAAAAAAGATACCATTTACTCAGTTACATTATAATTATTATTAATGTAAAGATGATTAATCACTAGTTTGTCTTAGCATCTTAGCAGCTAAGCAATATGGCTACCATAAACATGGCTTCATTATTAGCTTAGCATTAGCATCTCCAGTATACACATCCAAACAGGAAAAAAATAGTTAATAATGTATTACTGGCAACCATTCAATAGTTTAGGATCTTAAAAATCACTGTGTGAATATTAAAGATATAGTTACAACATTTAAGATAAACCAACGTTGAGTCATTATTCAGTGTTGATACTAATAAGCCCGTCTAAATTATTTCATTCAATTAGCTTACCTTTAAATTAGCTTATTGTCACCAGCTAATCAAACAGTTAGCCTCCAGCAAAGTCAGCTGCTTGCACATGCGCATTTGAGCCGAGTGTGTGAAAAGTGTGTGTTCGTGCATTACCAGCCCCTACCACTAGGAGCCGGTACTGAGTTACTCCTGCTAAGCACACCTAAGCACACTGGGTTGGTTTTCGTCCATTGTGGGGTTTACCCTGAAAACGTCACAGGGCATTTTTTTAACCATTTTTTCACTGAATTTAAGCTTATCATGGTGGGGACCAGCATTTTGGTCCCCACAATGTTTTTGGTCCCCACACTGTGACTGTGCTGTCAGGTTGATGTCCCCACAATGTAATAAAGACAAACACACACACACACACACACACACACACACACTCTGTCCCGATACTGTCCCGATTAAACTTAACCATAATAACCTTCTCTTAATCTTAAGCCAAACCCTAACCTAAACTTAATTCTAACCCTAACTGTAAAACCAGGTCTCAACCCTCCAAAAGCCCTTTAAAGCTTTGAGGAGTGAGGACCGGCCAAAACGTCCTCATAGGGTTTGATGTGTCCTCACAAAGACGGGGTTGAATCAAAAGCTTACTGTAGACCCACACACACACACACACACACACACACACACACACACACACACACACACACACACACACACACACACACACACACACACACACACACACACACACACACACACACACACACACACACACACACACACACACACACAGAGAGAGAGACAGTCAGCCTTGTCTATTATAGCATGTGGTACAAGGCTGGCTTCAAAGATTGCTGTGTCTCTACAAACAATCCTGAAAAGAAGGTCAAGAGAGACCTGTGCAGACTGGATGGCTTTTCTCAACCCCTCTAACAGCTTTTTATTCCTCACCTGCTCTGTCTTTTTTGTTTTCATCCTTCTGTGCCTCTCACTCTCACTTTTTTTTAATTTTGTTATCTTTTCCAATGTCCTGTCTCTCTCCGCCAGCACATTTTTCACATTCACCTCTTACACAACAGGGAAATCAGAGTGCGGCCGTTTCGCACAAAGACGTAACGCCTCAACTTTTAATTCATGCAAAGCTGCAGTTAAGGTGAGCGTAAATTATAAAGCTCTGTATCCATTAAAAGCAGAGAGAATAAGGTGCCAGCTTGAGAATTATGACCGATATCGTGGTGGATAGCATAAGCTATTCATTTTTTCCTGTAACAGCACAGATAAATCAGAGAAAACGTCCGGCTCGCCTGCCAGTGCTCACATTAACTGGCCTTTTGCATTAGGTTTATAACATTTGAGTGCACAGATAAAGTACATGTGCAACATAAAGGGCAAACGACACATAATCCTTAAGGAGTTATGTGCGCTGACCATTATTCTCTTCCTTCTCAGTTAACACCAGAGGGAACATTATATATTGATCAAGCGTGGCAAGGTCTTCAGAAGGACGCGTTCCTCCCAGGAGGTCTCGCAGTGCTCATTTTAGACACCACAGCCTCACCTCAGCTTCACCTCAGCTACATTTCTGGGCCGGAAACTCGTGTATAAGCCGTAAGAAACCTTGACAAAGACCAACGTGACACGGCGGTCATGTTTGTGAAAGTCTCACAATGTGCCAGAAGGTTACAATCTTTATGTGGCACACAAGAATCCTCATGCAAACGTCAACATTGGGACCAATCAACTGTGCAAGGAATTAAAAAAATCCAACTACATTTAAATGATATTAACATCAATAACTCAATAATGATTAATATAAAAAAAACTTTTTGTACATTTTGCTGAAATATCTTTTTTTAAAATAAGCCATTTACGTGTGCTTTTGGAAAGGGCCTTGCTTTACCGAGGCCACCACCTTGGGCTACTGAGCGTTTCATACAGTTTTGAAGCTGAATATTTGCAAAATTCGCATATTAAATAATGGCGTCCTTTCTGGGCGACAAAGGCCACCGTAATTTATATACACACTTGGGCGGGAAAAAGAGGGGTGAGAATTCACAATCTGCAGTACCACCACTGGGTGTCACTAATTCTTACACACTGGACAGTAGCTGTTGCAGCCTTTTTTTCCCCGCTACAACAAGTGGAGCTACATTAAAAACAAGCAGCACACTTCCATATCCACCATAGATAATTAGATAAGATATAGACAATTCACAGTGACGATTATCGGATGCATTATCTGTGCGTTACTAGCATCAGTAGTCTACGCAGGAGGAAAATGACTCACTTCTGTGGACATCCTCATTCACTTCGCATTAGAAAATACTCAATTACAAACTTTGCTTGACTGCACAATCCACAGCCATCGTGTGTTTGACGGGGAGGACGCAATTAGACTCAGTGGACGACCGCTGGTTTGAGCTTTGCCGCAGCATAATGAGAGTGAAAAGGTCCAGAGGTAAGTGATAGTTAAAACTCAGGCCCCTGGACAGAGAGAAACGTTTCCAGATTCAAAAAACATCCCACTGTTTTCATATTCAAGGTGGGCTACGACCAACCTGACTTTTTTTTATTCAGTCGGACTTATTTCAGGATTTCTAATAGGTTTCAGTTGTTCTGCACTGTGGGATATTTAATCTACTTTTTTTCCCCCTAACCTTGTGTGTCTTCACAATCTGAATTCCTCCCCTCATGCTTGTCCCATCTCACTGATTACCTTGCTCTGCCCTTGTGCTTCATTTATCGAATGCCAAACACGAATCAAGCCGCAGGATCACCCGAGTGCATTATTGCGCAAATTCCAGAAGAGAAGACAGAAGCAACGGGCATTTGGTTTTGGAAAAGCTCCCTATGGATAAGAACCGCTTCCAGAGACAGTTTCACACAATTGGTACAATCTTGCAAACTGACCTATCTGCAGAAACACACTGAAAATTGTAGGGATGGTGTTAAAATGATCCATTTTGATGATCCCATCTGTAGATTGTTGTCAGTTTTGAAGCTTCTGCCCCTTAGTGGTCAAAAAAGGGAACCCAACGTTGTCATTTGGCGCCTTTAAATCTGATGTACATATTGTAAGTACCATAAGTACCAGTGCCTAAAGCTTCTCAGGATGAAATGTCCACTGAATTCTGTCAGTTTCGTGTGTGGCTGTTATTCCAGTAGAAGGATCAAGGCTCACATGAGAAAAACCACAACACGTCGAACCACACTAAAACGAGCACATGCCACCACTTGTGGCCCTAAAATACGCCTTTGGGTATTTGAAGGATACATAAGCCGCAGACAGCAGCAGTGACCACGACTTAGCCTTTTAGCCGCCCTCTTCTCTTCTCAGGTCAACTGAAGTGGCAGTGGGGCTCACTCGGTTGTGGCTGTACACAAACTGATGCTCCACAAGGACATGGGCTTTACGCGAACAGATTCACCACGACAGCTGCAGACAAAAGCATTTGTGTTGACAGAGTTCACGGCTGAGGCGAGGGAAGAGGAGGAGGCAGCAGGAAGGAGATGGAGGAGGGCGTGGGGGTAAGATGTCGCTCTCAGCTTTCACTGCTGGAAGGGTGAAAGAAAATGACCAGAGGGCCATTATTGTGCCCACAGGAATTTACAGGACATCACAGCCTTAAAAGCATGTAGTGGTCATCATGCACAGAGAGAGGATTCGGATGCACTTTACAAAATAAAGGTGAAACTGGGTATAGGGGAGAGGTGAAGGATATATTGGTGCTGTACATATATGTCCCTTAACAATTGGTTGGGATGTGCTGGGTCGTGTAAAGCTCAGACTCAAAGAGGGTAATCAGAAGAAAAATGTGTCTCCTTCCGAGAGGACGGAGGAGTGTTCCGAGGACGATGGGCAACCTTAAGTATCACACTTGGCTTGGGCAATCTGCCACAGAAGCTCTCAGTGTCGTAAAAGATAAATCATGGCACCGAGCGCTGGCTGCTGTTGCATGCACTCCGTTCCGTGCAGCGCTGCTTTCGGAGCTTGGCAAACACGACAAGACGCTTTTAAACTTCAAAAGTTGAGCTGAAGTCTTTCACAGTCGAGACCATGCAAGGTTCATTAAAAAGTGTTGTAGTTAATGACAAGATGGGGGATAAAAGGGCTTTCCCCTCATCATCAGCTGAAGTACAATAACTCAGCAATAATTATCCTGTCTGATGTCCGAGCTAATTTATTACTAATGAGGATGTCAAAGCTCATTTTTATAAACCCAGCCATGTCAGAGTGGTGGAATGGCATCTACACATCAGTATAGGAATGATGGCCTAACACTATTTGCTCCTGCACCAGTTGAAGGTCTCATATTACGCAAAATCCACTTTGTAATAATTTAAATCCTTATATTTGGGACTCTGGAGGTCCTATCAGTCGGCAAAGTGTGAAAAAGATGAGTCACTCGTGTTTTCATGGACCTCCTCAGTCTAAGTACAGGAGATGAAAAGCGCGATGTTGACTTCCGCACTCATTGGGACGTCACAATGCGCTAAATTCCAGGAATTGTTGTCTCGTGGAGCTCTGCTTTGTCCGTAAAACAAGCAAGGGCAACGACATCGGAAAACCGGAAGTCCGTGAAAAGTTCTATTCTTGGCTCCACAGTGCAGCACAGAGTCCTACACAAACTTCCAGCCTCAGAGGATTTATCTGTCCAGTGGATACATGTTATATATGATGTGCCTGCTAGAGCCTGCAAATGATCAATTTTCCAAATGCTAACTGCGGTTTGCTCCCAGTAGCCTCTGTGGCTGATGTCATTTCCTGTCCCTTAAGTTACGTTTTAATTATTATTATTATTATTATTTTTTAAAGACATACAGAGAAACAGAGTGTTCTGAACAGGGCTGTTTTGGCAGGATGATTGAGCTGCTGTGGCGCATCATCCTTATATTTTGACCAAAGCATGGGAACTAGTTTAACTTGGAGAAATAGGGTATAATATGGGCTCTTCAAATATAATATCATTGGTGATATCGCCGTATCAAATTAGCTGCAGTAATGTTGAAATGTACCAGCACAGAATATTTCAAAGGGTTTTCTGGCTGCGTGGGACATAAAATGAGCAGTGACACCTGCAGGAAACGGAGGCACAATCAGAGAGTGATGCTTTAATTAAAAGCTACATGTCGAGTTCTAAAACGGAATCTCTCCTGGCACTATTGACGAGCTGTAAAAATGATGAACACAAGAGCCACTGACATGCAAATGACAACTGGAGGCTTCTGCTCAGTTCGTCGAAAAACATACGTGACAAAACATGTGACATTCCTTATACATGTGAGTAAATGTGTGGGACTTTACTGGAAGAGTGTTGACACAGAGGATCTTGCCTTATTATCTTCGGCCAGTACATTCACATTTTAGTTATGGCCTCTTCCCAGTATTTAAAAAAAAAACCTAATCCTTTGGGAAGATTATAAAGGCTCGTATGTATGCACAAAAGCAACCTTTAGGATTTAAAACAGTTACTGCAATCCCAATTCAAACAACTGTAGAGCGTGTGACAGTGAACAGTGTCTGTGTGAGACGATGAGACAAGACGATGAGAGACAACAGACTGTGGAACCATTTTTTAGGTTCATTATTCACCAACAACGTGTACAAAATAGCTAATGTCATGAAAATGATTCATATCAACATGTGTCTTCAGCTTCCTCTCTGCATTCAGTCGTCGTTCTCTTCTCCCCTGGTTGAGACGTTTTTGAAAGGGGTAACGAGTTTCCAAATACACTATCGTTCTAAAGTTTGGGGTCACTTAGAATTGTCCTAAGAAAAATCACTTTTTTTCAATGAATATAACATTAAATTAATCAGAAATACACTCTATACATTGTTAATGTGGTAAATGACTATTCAGCTGCAAATGTCTGGTTTTAATGGAATATGTACATAGGTGAATAGCGGCCTATTTCCAGAAACCATCTCTCCAGTGTTCTAATGGTACATTGTGTTTGCTAATCGCGTTAGAAGGCTATTGTATGATTAGAAAACCCTTGTGCAATTATGTTAGCACAGCTGAAAACAGTTTAGCTGGTTCTTTGACGAAAGCAAAGTTTGAAGGGCAAAATGATTATTTTGTATTAAAATCATTATTTCTAATCTTGTCAATGATGTGACTATATTTCCTTTTTTTTTACAACTCTTTTGATGAATAAAAGTGTGAGTTTTAATGGAAAACACGAACAAATTGTATAGGTGACCCCCAAATTGTATAGCTAAGAATATATTTAATTGCTACCAGGTGGCAAAAGTTTGAGGTCACTTAGAAATGTCCTTATTTTTTTGAAGGAAAAGCACTTCTTTTTCAATGAATATAACAAAAAAGGCCTTCTTCCTAAGGACTTAGTCTCAATAGTTAGTTTCAGGTCTGCTTCACGAAAACATTATCAGCATTTGCAAAAGGAGGCGTCAAAGCAGGAGATCAGATCAGGCGCAACAGACCAAAACACCAAAGCATGAACTGAGTTTGTGGCCCCACGCCAAACTCTCATCACTGAATCCAGTATTTCAGCGTAGTATGTTGATGACATATCATACATCATTTTAAAATTCAACTTTCAGCTGCAGTCCACGTAATGTTCTGCGGAGCTTTGATCCTTAAGTGTCCTCCACAGTCCTGCTGATGCTGCACATGCAGTCGTCTGTTAGGAGCCCGCTAACTCTCCACTGGGAACATTTTTCCTCGCACCTCTCCCTAGCTCCACGCCTGCAGGCTGTCAGCACTCCAGTGCTAAGCAGCCCAGCACTAAATGTGGGGATGGTAGAAGGACAACAACACAATATCTTCCAGTCTTTGCAGCCTGAGGAGGCAATACTCACTGTATTCACTATATGCTGACTCTTCTGGGATCACAACTACTTTTTTTTTTCTTCCTAAACACAACAGGAGAACATCTGAACTGATCGAAATAAATAAATAAATAGAAGTCACATAAAAGGCATTAAATCCCTTTGTTTGAATGTGCAGCATATCCTATTCACAAACAGCATTCCACTGCTCTTGGTTAATGTTTATTTGCAGACTTTCAAAAATGTTCACCCCCACATCAAATTTCACTTTTCTCTCCCTCTCAGACGCTCTTAATACCGCTGCACTGGAACATGTCTTGCTTGAAATCACTGACCTTTTTGTTAACTGCAATGTAATGGGATGATTAGGTCTACTTTGCTCTATTTTCAAAGTATACATCCATCCTCCTAAAAATGTTGACATAGCAATAACCCCCCGCTTTCAGCGGGCTCCTCATAATGCCTGCTTGCTTACCGGCAAAACACCAAACAAGTGCACACATTTTAAGGCACCTTTTTATGAAATCCATAAATTCTGTGTATTTATGATTGGGCTGCCTGACACTTATAATGAGAGCTGTGAAGGTTTTGCCTGGCAACAGTGTGACCGGGCTGAGCAAAGGAAAACTTAAAGTAAGTTTGAATGATGTCACACGGAGATTTGGGCCCAGATTGGTCTTTTCCGTGAGCGTTGGCCCTACATAATTTCAATGAAAATGTCACCGCAGACATAAAACCTGGACAGTACAAGGACAGATCTGTCCCGGTTTGTTTTGAGTAGCATTCCTGAAGCAGCCACAGCCAGCGACGATGGCATTGGGAGACTGACCCCACCAGAAAAATGACAGCTCTGTCCGTTTGTTCAAACACTTAGAGCTCGATCAATAGTTCCTATATTAAAAATTGATTGGATGTCTTCTCTGCAGTCCCACTAAGCAAAGCCCTTTAGCCTCTCTTTAGCTCAATGACTCTGGTCAGGTAAAAAAAAGCATGTGACCCTGGCAGTTTGCTGTCACCTTCCAATATTGGGTTTATGTCAAGCAAGACACTGATCTGTTCCCAACCTGAGATTGAACTGGGAGATTATTTTCCAGAGCATTATTTTTACTGCATTGCTAAAACCAATTAATGAATGCATTGTCACCAAAATGAAAAATGTCAGTCAGCTGTGGAATGGACAGGCCTGTAAAAACACCATCCAATCATATTGAATGGCTCGAACAAATTAATTGGATCGTGATGCATCAATCAAACTGTCATCTAACCCCCCTCCCCAATGTGTGTACACCTCTTCGCGCACTAATCACACATTCGCAGAAGACGACGCCAGAGCTTAGGCTAGTTTGCTAAATCCAACGCGTAAGCTGCAGCAACGTTATGGCAGAAAAGGTGAAGACAACAGTTGCTGGTTGCAAATGAAGGACGTTATTTTGGGAAAAGCTACTGCCAGAGACCAGAGTCTTAATGTCACCAAAAAGTACCGAAAGTTACAGTGTTAAAAAGTTACAGTTACTCGTAAATCCGCGTTTGTTGCGTGTTCCTGTGCTCTGGAGGCGGAGCTTCGGACGGAAGTCTGAAGAAAGGGGCTTGGACTTTTGAATTCAATACGTAGCCTGCTCTACCTGTTGTTTTTCCAGGATCTCCAACCCTACCGTTAAAATGTCAGAAACTAAAATGTACTTTTCGACCCGTTTCCACCACTATTTGAACGTTGGTGATTATATTTGAAGAGCTCAATATTTTCCCATGTGGTACTTGGTGTATAACGAACCACTGATGTCGATGGATTGTTGTCTAGCCCGCTAACGTACAGTCCTAGTGATTTACTCCGAGACATGATACTCTTCTGTTCATGCACGACTCAGCAGACGCAGGACTGCAGGAAAGTCAGAATAAAAACACAGACATCCTCTTCACACAAATGCACACACCATTACTTCAGCTATTGTCCGTTTATGAAGGCAAAACAAATTTCACCTGAGGAGGGACAAGGCATCTTAAGAGGCTCTGGCAGAGTTACATGCAGTCAAGACAACTAGATGACAGAATCGTACATGTTGCATATTGTCCAATCACCTTTCTAACACCAAGTTCAGCAGGTCGCCCGGGCAGACGCCGCAGCTCTGTAATGTTTCATAATCAAGGCGATCCAGCCGAGCGTGGAGAGCAGCTGGACTGAGCTGATATTAGTATGCCCCTGGTGTGGCTCGGTGACAGACGCCGCAGCCCGCTCTCCCTGCCTCTCTCCCTCTCATTGCACGGTGTCAGATGGAGAATTTTATGTGACAGAGGGTGGAATGAAATGTACCGGCGCTCTCCGGCAAACTGATTGGCCCTGTAGCGTTCACCGTTGCGAGATAACTGATGGTCAAAGTGCATGCATCGGTCAAAGCCGGGGGAATACTCGCTGACAGCTTTGAGATCTAACGTGTAGGAAGGCCAACACAAATTTGCAGCACAGTGCGACATCGAGACATGTACAGAGATTTCAAATACAAAACGTGTGCGGTTACTGCGAGGATGGTAAATCCAGTCTCTGACAGTGAGTTTGGAAAAGCAGGTGGCTGCTGGTGCGAAGAACTCGCTGTAATCTGACAGATTGTGATATAATCAGGGTTGGCATTTGGAGTGCTGTACCTGGCGCAGCTGTCTCCCCCCTCAACTGTGACAGATGCTGCAATTAGTGATTGCAACGACTGCCAACTGCTGACAAGGCTTTGTATCGCCTACCCATCGCTATCGTGTTTGTGTCTTTTTGTGGAGGGATTCATTAGCTGATCTGGATATCAAGTTTCCAGCAGAGAAACAGCCAATCACGGAAAAGCGGCTCGGACTTAGACAGGTGTTCTCACCTTGTGGGCGACAGCTTGACACTTGTCAATTCTTTAGACTTGGACATTCCATCCTGAAGCTAGTACAAATGCAGACTCTACCTCCACCATGGAATATACTGACAATAATCCATCCATCTTCTACCGCTTTATCCTGCACATGAGGGTCATGTGGGGAGCAGTGCCAATCTCAGCTGACATAGAGCGATAGGCGGGATACACCCTGGACAGGTCGCCAGTTCATCACAGGGACACATAAACTCAAACAATCATCCACTCTCACACTCACACAAACCTACATCCCAGGCAGAATGGATGAACCATATTAAGTCTGCCATGTTTATAAACTTGAAGATAAACCTGGATTATAATAAACTCTCTGTTCACTAGTATCATATGCCAAATAATATACAAACATACAGTCTCAAAGATAACAAGCATGGTGTGTTGATCTATTAATTTCGTTTATTTTCCCAATATGTCCGGATTCAGGCCGGACAATCCGGCTTTGAAATACCACATCTAGCGTAGCCTCCAGCCAGACATGGAGTTGTCCTCCTTTTTGGAGTTGCACTGGAACGCAGCAAATAAATCTGCTGAAACCCAACCCTTGGTTAAACCAATCAGTAAGTAAGAAGATATTTAATTGCCACCAGTGAGGCAACTAAAGAAGTCTGTCTATGGGTAAAAATCGGCCTTTTTCCTAAAGCATTAATAATCCTCTATCGTTAGTTTCAGAACATTCTCTAACGTTAATTTTTGACAACCTTTTTCTGGTTCCTAGAACGTTAGAAATTCAATTTCTCTGTCTCAGAGCTACATTTGCCCAACACCCATACCCGCCAAACACAGAATACCAGTCCTTTGGGTATAGTGTATTGTATATTGTATATTGTGTATTGTGTCTAGCCTGCAACTTCCTGCAGCACCAGCAGAGAGCCAGCTGCCTACGGTAGACAAAGAGGTGTGAAAGCACCGTCTGAAGGTAGAGTCATTGTCTTTTGGAGGAATGCGAAAGGGGAGTTGCTCAGGTATAAATGTGGAGTGCACACTTTGTCTTTCTCCAGCAAGGATCACTCCTGTGAAGATTGACCCTTTCCTTGCAACGAAAATAAAACCATGTCGGCCGGCAAATGTTCTCTATTTCATTCTTCACCAGCAGCAGAGAAATTTCCAAACACAAATATGCCAACACAGGCACGAGCCAATGACGTTCATGCATTTACCCTCAACAGTAAACTGCTCAAATGAAGCTCTAGATAAGTTTGTTCTTCCCGTCACTGACGTTTTTTGTTGGACAAAGTTGACACAACAAGTGTTGAATCAGGCCCCTGATGCCGGGAGTGGGAACACTTAATAGAGAAGCACTGCGTTCCCAAATGAGTTCTGGATGAATTTGCATGTAAACCCGCTGCCAGAAACGATGAAGCAAAGGATATCACAACTTCAGGAGCAACATGCCTGCTGTTTCAAACACTTCAGGAACATTAAGTTCAAGATTATTCGTTAATTTAAGCTTTTTTAAAGACTCAAAGGAAGGGCTTAAATTAATTAAATACAGGTTAATTAAATAAAATAAGAAATGGACAGAATATACCACAGGATTAATTGAAAGTGAAGAAGAATTAAAGAGGATGTAAAGGAAGGCTACTACATTTCACATTGCTCATTTTTGTTCCTAGAAGCAGTGAACACGTCTTCCATTATGCGCAGATTCACTCACAAATTCCGATGATACGATATCAAAATCACACAGAGGCGTTTAGAAGCGACAGAGACCTTTTCACAACATGGTGTCCCGGGTGTAACAGTGCTTTCTTGTTGTGAATATTATGGTAAAAGCGCAGGGAAATTCAATAGTGTGGATTGAAGGACAAACTTACTATTGTGTCTCACAAAGCTCACTTTCAAGCTGAGTATGAGCACATTCCAAAAGCTCAAGGAAAAACACACAGCCCCCCCCCCCCCCAACCTCCCCCCCACCCCACACACACGATATCTTTTTTTCGCCATCTCTCTTCTTGTCCATCCATTAATGGTAAATTCATCGGTTGCCAAGTCTGGGACTGAACTCCAGATACGCTTGATATTTCCTCGGTTAAATGAAATCTCTGGAATTTAGGATACATTTCTCCAGACACACAGACTTTCTTTTATATATCGATCGAATGAGCGCAGAGTGAAATCAGGGATGGAGGAGGGAAACGCGCTCACAGCGACACCGCTTTCCCAAACATGACTCCACCATGTCAGACCAGGAATGCTGGTGACAGAAAATAAATTGGCTGCAGCTTTTACAGTGGATTTCCTCCTAAACGCTACAGGATACGTTTGTGTTGTGTTATTGATAGAGAAAGCGCAGGGTCAGTGGTTGCCGATTGTCATCGTCTGCCATCGCGAGCGTTTTAAATGGAAAAATAAGAGGAGCATCTCTCACAAGGGAAGTGTATCCGTCAAAGGAAATGTCAGCATTTGTGTTCTTTTCAGAGGTGCTATTGAACCGATGCTTATCTCTTCTTTCTTAAAACGAAATAACACAGGAATAGAAGAAATTCAATTTCCATGAATACAAAGAACTTGTCAAAGTCCTTTGAAGAAATGAAGGGAAAAAAAAAGCTGCCAAGCCTGCGTGGGTAGTTTTAGTGCAACATCCATCTCCGGTTAGGGAGCTGGAGTGTGGAGGTGCTCAGTTCCTCAGTAAGGCATGAAAGATGGATTCTAAGAGCAGGGGCCGTACCACTGCTGGTTCAATACTGCCTCGTTTATAGTTCATCATGGACAACACGTGTGGAGGTATTTGTATCATCTGCCACTTAGAAGACAAGATATGATAGTAGTGTCATCGTAAATTCAATTTCTTGGTATCAAACACCCCTTTCCTATCACAAGATATCAGGTCATTTTGTGTATTCAAATTAGGATGTCGAGACTCAACTCGCACCTAACTGCAGGATACCTCTGTAGGAGTCGGGCCCCCCAATTCCTGCTGTGGACAAAGGGGTGTGAAAACACGACCTGGAGGGGCAGACCCCTTCCAAGGCAAAGGGATCTGAAAGGGATGTTCCCCAGGTATAAATGTTTAGGGCTCACTATGCTCTGGGTCTTTCTCCAGCTACAACCACTCGTGTAGATTGACCTTTTCTTTGCAAAGAAAATACATTTAATATTGAAGTTTTCACAGTGAGTCTCAAGTAAGCACAAGTAAGACACCACAGGCCTCTTCGTCCTGATGTTCTTTAGTAACCCATGGGTGACACCTGCAAACCATCTAATCCACAGTAATTGCTAATGTTTTTACATCGAAGCGAAAGCCACTGAGGAATTAGAGGTGGGATTATAATGCGTTGCCTCAGCAGAGCTGAAAAGCTCAAACTGTGGCTCGTGAAGGAACAAAGAATGATTTGAATACATTTTAACAAGCCCGAGCCTCGATTTACTCGACTTGATAATCATGGAGCGACACATTAAATCTGCATTTTGCTTCACGGAGTCGGTCTTGTTTTCTTAATTGACTTCAAAAATAAAGTGGAACTTGACTTTAAACTGTGTAACTGAGTAAAACAAATAAATCAGTTTAAAAGAATATACAAAATACACATTTTAAATGAACAAAAAATTAAATGAAGAACAGGGGTTTAATCCAGGATGGTGACGGAAATTGTCATGTTTAAAGACATGTTTAAATATGCTTGTGTTGTATTGAGAACAATAAGAACATTGTATAAAATACTGTAAATATGTATATTTGAGGATGGGATAATAAAGTAGTGTATAAATTGAGTTGTGTGTAATAGGAATGGGGTATATGTAGGCTGCAACAATCATTCGATTAATCAATTGTTAATAGATGACTAAATTAATCTTCAACTATTTTGATAATGGATTAATCGGTTTTAGAGTTTAAAAAAATAATAAAAAAATTCATAAAAGCTTTGTAATTTTTCAGCTTCTTAAATGTGAATATTTTCTGGTTTCTTTGGTCCATTTGGAGGATAAAGCGGTAGAAGATGGACGTATGGATTTACAGTGTTTTGAATGAGTTTTCCTTTCAGATGCACTTTGATGTGCTGATAAAAAAAAAGGGAATACATAA
The DNA here is from genome assembly GCF_963457635.1 of Microchirus variegatus. Lineage (NCBI taxonomy): Eukaryota > Metazoa > Chordata > Actinopteri > Pleuronectiformes > Soleidae > Microchirus > Microchirus variegatus. The sequence goes on along the minus strand of NC_139818.1, from coordinate 12,727,332 downwards.
TAATGCATCACATAAATGTAGAGGCAGTCAGCTGTGGAATATGGCAGCCATTAAAGTGGAAGGGGTATTTTTTTAATTATTATTATTATTATTGGACAAAGCCAGGATGACTGCAGAGGAAAGGGTGCGGCGGTTTTGTTTTCCTTTTTTTTTTTAGGACCAAGCACATGATAAAATGTGAAAGGCTCTTTATATATGAGAGAGTAAAAGTATAACAAAGGCAGTGGGATCATTTACTTGGATATCTCGCATTGCAATCCGAAAATGAAAGTGTGTTTAATTGAATTAGTGAAACGAAACGCCATTGTAATATGCAGCATATTGATTTTTATGCCTGTGTACTCAGCCCGAATGGCTGTTTGTTTCAAAAAAAAAAAAAAAAAAAACAATACTGAGAAAACAGAGCTGGTACTGCCACAACTCACAAAGACAGAGCTGAGCTGTTTGATTACAGCTGCAGGCAAAAAGATAGTTTGTCTGATTGATCTTCAAGCTTTGGATATGGCTGAGTCACATGCAGCGTGCTCTCATTACTTAAAAATGGCATTAACTCACTCATCTGATCGACATCAGAGCACCAATCAGAAGTGGGGAGAATGACAATGAAAGTCATACTGTGAAGAGTGTAGTAGCTGCGTAAGTGATTCGTAAGACTTCACACTTCTGGCCTTTTACGAACAAAAAACGAGTATTGGATTGGACACCAACAGTGCTGACTTCTGTAACATTAACAGACAAGTGTTATTTAATAGGATAACACAGTGAAAAGAGTTACGTCTGAAAGTGCTCTGCACGTCTCAGCTATTTGCACTTTCATGCCACTTATTCTCATCGGCCTTGATGTGCAGAGGCCTTTACTTGTTACTGGGGAAACAAATTATTCCTAAGACATGAGGACGTTTAGTCAAAGTGCAACTCTTAGGCTCAATGTGTTGCCTTCCAGACGCCTCGGGTCATGAATACTGCATTTATTTCAACCTCTGAGGCTGACATTATTTATAAAGGCAATCATCTTCAGCCGTGAAGTGAACCCTGTCTGACTGCACCGTGCAGCCGACCTCCAACGGTCTCCTCCTCTATAAAACAGGGGTTTGTTGTGGGTTTAGTGCAACACAGATCTAATCAAGACATCACTATTTACTTCCAAATTTGTTACAGTGTCAGTTGATCGCACCTCCTCGGGTGTTTTTAACGAGCTGCAAAATATAAACATTTACCCATCATGCACAGCTGTGTTATCGTGTTTCTCTTCCTGCCCTGTCACTTCCCTCAGCGATCTGGCGAATATTTCAACTCTTCCTTCCAGACCGTCCCTGGATTTTTCACGTGGGGTTGAGGAAGCTGTCAGAGGAGCAGTCTGTCGCCAGTATGATGTGATGAGACGAGGGCAATGATTGACAGGTCAGTCAGTCGCACCTGCAAACCAAGATAAAGTGAGAATACTGTATGTGTGAGTGAGACTAAAACTGCAGGTACCCGTCTTTGTCTGAATCCTCATAAATCCTTTCGGAGAACAATTAAAGTCCTTAAAGGTGCATTATGTGATAAATCTAAAGCAACTGGCCATAAAATCCTCCTAATATGTCACAGAGACTCAGGAATAATATTAATATAACAAACTGAACTCACCAACAACAACAGTACAGCCAAAATATTCACATTAAAAAAAATATTTTGCAGACTGCAAAATCATGTTTATGTTTTGAAATCATGTTTTGGCATGTGGCACCACCTACCACCATTTACCAATCATTGCAGTCAGTAGAGTCTCAGCTGCCGAGCAACCACGGGTTACCAGTTACGTCTGAGCTACAATGGCGGAGAAAACGAAACCTAAAAGACCTCGGTATTTTGAAATTGAGTGCAGTAACTGTTTTTGGCCACATTCTTACATATGGCGCCTTTAAACTACATAATTCAAATAATGCACCATCAGTTATGGCTGCAGAGATATTGAAAGTGATTACATACATATCGCGATCATCTATTTTGATAATAATGGTGATGATGATCGTAATAGGACGCAAACAATAGGGCCGTCATTATTAGGGATGTCCTGATACCACTTTTTGTGTCCGATATTATTCCGATACAGTCATTTTAAATGGCTTGTAAGGGAAAATAACAGAGTGGAGCTGAGGACATTGGTTGGTGTGAAACGATGAAAAGAAGAGCGAGTTCAACACAGTGTGACTCATTATGAGTGGTGAGGTGGTCGGCAAACTGGCTTCCTGTGTCAATAATGAAGGAGGGAGGGAATCTGTGAAGAGCTGTCACGAAGAGAACGACGAATTATCACAGTCACAGCAGCTCACGAGGAAACCTAAAGAGAAGGCTCTCCCTTTAACAGAGGTGGGAGCGATGAGCTCGAAGGTTACGATGAATTCCAGTTAATTTCCACATCTTGAAAGCAACACACGCACACTCACAGACACACAAAACATCTGCCTCAACCTTCCGTATTGACTTTAGGCGGTTAAAGTGCCACACTCGCTTTCACTGAGAATAGCCCAGTAGGGCCGAATGCCTTTTCCTAATGAGCTGCTGCACCACCGTCAGCGCCACAGCACATGTTTGATGGCAAACATTGTAATGCATTATTCTGTTCAAGTGAGAAACAACAAACAATATGCAGAAGGGGAGGGCAAAAAAAACAACAACAACAGTGGAGGACACACAATCAGAAGCTGGCAAATCCAAAGCATGAATAAAACATTAACGGAGAAACAGGGAAGCGTTTCTCTGTGGACATTTACAAACTCTGGCTGCCACAAGGTGATAATGCACAATGGGAGACTTTATAGACAGTTTATTTTTTCCTCTGCAGGTATATATCGCGCTATACATGCAGACTCGGCACGTGAGTTTGGAGACCCTAAATATAGAGCATTACAGATTTTATGTCTAAGCTTCACAGCCTACGGTGTGTGTTCTTCCTTTTTCTCCAGGCCCCAGAGAACCAATTTCCTCTGCCAGGGATCCCACGTACATGAAACCAACACATGCTGCCAAAGTTACAACAGTTTAGGTTACATCACATGAGAGATTTCTATATTTATCTGTTTCATCTGTGCTTTTCTCACTGCTTTGGAGAGAGAGAATCGATCTCCTGAAAAATTACACACTTTGTCAGGAAAATTCTATCTCATGGAGAAACGCATCAGTTATTCGGATAAGAAAAATGCAAGCACATTATTTATATTTTATAGAAGTGCAAGTGCAAATTCGGATAAGAAAATCAAAACGTGGTTCTATTGTTTTTTTTCTTATCCGAATATCTGATGCGTTTCTCCATGAGATAGAATTTTCATGACTAAGTGTGTCATTTTTCAGGAAATCAATTCTCTCTCTCCAAAGCAGTGAGAAAAGCCCACTTTTCTACTTTGATCTATTTTTCTTATCCGACTTTGCACTTGCACTTCCATAAAATATATATATGTGCTCGCATTACTTTATTATGGAAGAGAATTAGGGCCACATTTTTTTAAAAATGAAATCGAAAAAAGAAAGAATAAAACAGCATGAATTCTGAGATTACAGAATTATGACTTTTTTCTCAGAATTATGACTTTCATCTCAATACCGACTTTTGTCTCAGAATTCTGAATTTATTCTGAATTTTGCAGACTTTAATTTCAGAATTCTGACTTTTTCTCTAATCTCAGAATTCTACCTTTTACTCAGAATACTGACTTTAATCTTAATTCTGACTTTTTTCTCCGAATTCTGACTTTAATCTTAATACTGACTTTAATTTCAGAATTCTGACACTTTGTTTTTAATCTTAGAATTTTACTTTTTTCCCCTCAGAATTCTACCTTTTTCACCAAACTGAGATTTGGAATTCTACTTTTTTCAACAAATTATGAGATTTGGAATTCTGACTTTTTCTTTAATCTCAGAAATCTACCTTTTACTCAGAATACTGACTTTAATCTCAGAATTCCAACTTTAATCTTAATTCTGACTTTTTTCTCAGAATTTCTCCTAATTCTCTAATTCATTCGTCTGTAACTCGTCCACACTGTGGAATCTCAGCAACCATCATCCAAAAATAAACAGAATGAGAATTTTACATATTTCTGTGCGATATAACCTCTTTTACAAGACACTATGAGATGATAGGAATCCACAACATCCTGATATAACATATGACAGTGTAAACACAGCCTGTGGGGACTTTCTGGACTGTAAAGGTTCCATAATTCTATCAGCGATTTTTCCTCAAGCTCCTGTGAAATCACTGGAGAAGTTTTCTTTTCCACTCAGCTCGCCTGCACTGCGGTGACAGGTCTAACCAGAGTTTACATCCATGAGGGGGCCACAGGTTTTCATATTACAACATCAGAAATTCCTGCGGGCCTGTTGCACAGAGCTCTGACTGTTCGAAGCCCATGCCAAGTCCATAGTAACAGACAAGCCTATATTTAGCAGTGTTTATGGGCTGTTGGAAAGTGCTTAAAATAGTGAGGAGGGAAACATTTCTATAATTCTGCCATCATGGGGGTCCATCAGGCTTAGGAATATCAAAACTGCAAAAACATAGCTCTGATTGTTCACATGAACATGGATGTTGTGAATATATTTTTTTGTGGCTGTTGTGAAAATCAAAAGCCTGTGAATTCTGATTGTATGTAGTCCCTAAAAACGGAATTCTTCTGTTTTGCCGGTGGATACAGAAGCTTTTTAGCCTGTGGCCACGGGCTCCACTTCTGTAAGGAATATTATTCATTTAACTGAAGTACAAGTACTGTGCAGCTCTGCTCACCAGATCCTCAATAGTAAAAGGATTGGTTTGAGGGGCCAAAAAAGCTAATCTGTGACTCTTGTGTGTGATGGTGTGAGCTAGAGACAAAGCCCCAAAGTGAAGCCAGAGCCCTCATTGTCTCTCCCTATACGCCCTTTTGGACCCAAATAGCTGTTCCCGTGACGCACCGAGATGCTGATTATGCTGAGCAACGCGTGCTGGAAGAGCACAGATTACCCTGATGTGCCTTTTCCATGTTTGCACATTGTCGAGCAGCACATCGGGCTGCTGTCCCAGGTGTGCACTGTCTGCAGCATGCACGTCCAGCACCGGTGACATGAGAGGTGACTTTGTGTGAAGGAGAAACGATGGAGGGCATAATTGTGACTGTCACATGGGAACGCCATGAATATGAATATGAATATGAATGAATGCGGAGTAAAATTCCCGGTAATGGGATTCATGCAACGGTTGTTAGCCTTCTCTCAAGTCAAAATAATAATGACAGACAAATATCGTCTAATTTATGAAACCGTTTCAGGACAGCAACTAATCATAATTTTCATTACAGATTAAGGCCTTGATTGTTAATTTAGTTTATTTTGACATTTTGACTAATTGTTATACATTAGAAAAAACATACTCTGCGGTCTGAGCTGACATTTCCAGGAGGCTTATTCAATCAATAATTTTCAATGACACTATTAAAAATAGAAAAGAAAAGCAGCATTTCATTTAAAAGAAGGACACACAATAATATTTAAGTTGCACGACTTTCAGGAGACACATTAAAATGATTAACCTCTGTATGCCAGACCTACTGCACATTAGATAAGCTGCCATTTATAAATTAAACAAAAGTCAGATAGAACAAACAACCCTAGGTCTTGAGAATAACTAATGACAAGTGGTTTTATGGAACGCAGCCTTATGTAAGTTCAGCTATGTCTTTTTATGGTCACACGCTCCTGTACACTATCCGATAAAATACGGCGACCACAACCATGACATCTAACACTAAGCAGACCGTATAAATATTTGGGAGTCTTTCCAGGCGCTGCATACAGCATGAGCACAGCACCACCGTGTATAGCAGAGGTGGCAAAATGGCAGCCCACAATTTATTATATGGCTGAGGCTGAGGTGACAGAATGTATTACTAAATACTAACATGAAAGTACATATATAATCTTTTCTGGTGTCTTAATTGACAGTTGTCCAGGTTATCATTTGCTTCATTTTCACTTTTACTTCTGCAAAATATCATCATGAAAATCTATATTGTGATATCATAATGGAACAGTGTTATCTTTTAAAGCTCATATTACCCGCCCACAACTGAAGAGTTGTTTTTTTTCCTCTAGTCTGGCCCCCTCTTGACTAGACTAGATGCTCATTAGCCCCCGGGTCATTTGAGTTTGACACCTCTGGTTTATAGCATGGCACATTCTCTAAAAAAATCTTGGATCTGGAGCAGCAACTCAAAGGTTCAATGTGAAAGAATTAGTGACACCTAATGGTGAGATGGCAAAGTGCAACCAGACGAGGAGGATGTCACCACCTTTTCTCAAGCATATTAGGAAACTATGGTGGCATTTGTATAACAAAAACACTCTTTGCCACTCTTTTCATGTCAGTGGGGCTGTTTTTCGTTTGCGTCAAAACAGCTAATGGCTAAGTGGAAGGGAAATGGGCTTGTAACTTCAAATCCCGCGACAGGTCAAGGATTGAGGTGCCTCTGAGCAAGGTATCTAATCAGCATTGCTCCCGAGGCAAAGGTTTGTGTGTGTGTTCATACTGGTGTGTAAAAAGGCTGGGTTAAATTCAGAGGTCAAATTCATGAATCAATAATTGGCATGTGCACAAATCTTACACGAGGCACGCCTGTCCAAGCTTCTGCAGAAATACAGCTCAAGATGGCCGCCTCCATAAAGCAAGGCCCTTAAAAGGTACACAAACATATTTATAAGTAATATATACATCTCTCAGACGTGAAATTCTGTGAATGACAATGTATCAAAAATTGTACATAAATATAATCCTGCTGCAAGTTCACGCCTCCCGTCCTCTCCATCCTGAGGTCAAAAAGCATTGGCCCAAAGGGAGCTTCTGCAAATGGACTGCAGAACTGACGTGAGTGACAGGAATAAATATATGATGTGGCGTCAGCGCTGTAGCGGCACTCTGACCTTTGAGGTCCTATGTGCTTTTAATAGTCTCAGTGGCACTGAGCTGACGCAGCTCCTCACACTTCTCATAACACCGGATGAAAAAGAGGAGGCAAAATATGCAGAGGCAAGCAAACAGCACTATTTAAATTCAGAATTCGAAAGCGCTATTTATTTATTTATCTGTCTGTGTTGGAGCTGAATGCTAAGCAGTGAGGTAATTGTATTCCAAGTTGTGCATTAAATCACGGCATCAATTTCAGAATAACAGCAAACGGCTTCATCTAATAAATATATTACGTCTGAATGATGATGTGTAGATTAGGATGATGGGAAAAATTGTTCGTCTCACATTTATCTGTGCTTAAGTCATCTAATACAATAAGATGAGTCTGACTTAATGCATTAGTGTAGTGGCTGGGGGAATTATATTATCATTGTATGAAACTGCAGCTCCAGCACAGTATGTTTGAAAGGAGTTTCTATAAAAAAAGGTCTCATATTTCATATATATTATCTCTGCAGGCTGTTCATCTAAAAAATGGGGCACAGCCTCTATCAGATATTTTAGGTGTCGAGTAAGTGAAGCAGGTCCACGTTGCAGGATTCACTTTGCGTTCTAAAGGCAGTGATTTGCTTCTGGGCTTGTTTGGAAAAAATATAAATTACATTTTATGAGGGCTGTTGGAGAAGGTAACAGCCGTGATGCTAGATGGTGGTTTCCCACAGGGATCCAGTCCATAATGCCTCCATCTCACTTCCCAGGTGGAAAAACAATCACTGTGTGAGGTGTGGAGTCCCCAGGGCAAATCTGCCTTCAGCCGTCGAGGCTGCACAAGCGCCACTCTCAACGACAATCAATCAGATCGTGAGCGATAGCACAACCAATCAGCTCACGCGGCATCCATTCGAAGGAGCGAGAGCGCGGCAACGCATATCAACGCTTATCAGCCTGCAAGGCACTCGTCTCTACAATCAGCCTTGAAGGCAGCTAAGGCAACAATGAAAATAGTATGCAATATGAAATCTTCATTAGCCTAATAATCAATTAGGCAATATAATCTGCAAGGATCCTCAGCATCTCCAACCTGCAACGGAGGACCAACCAAGTCGGTGCGGTGGGAGGTAGAGGCAGTGTGCGGCAGACAGGAACCACTCCTGTCGGCAGAAGCTGAACTGGTTCGGGCACGTATGCCGACGCAACAGTCTTGACCATTCTGCAAGGTACGGTAGCTTGAGGGAGGAAACGAGAAAGGCCAAAGAAGACGTGGCTGGATAACATCAAGGAGTGGACTGGCCTGAGCACAGCGTGACTCATCGGGGAAGCCGAGGACAGAACAAGATGGGCATGGATCACTGTTGCTGGCTGTCGTGAAGCACCTACGAAAACTGCGGTCACGGGTCTGAACTGAACTGAACTGAATCTGCATGGCACTACTACAGCTGATACTCCCATTTCACTCAAACAGAACCAAACGCCCCACAACAATAAGAATGAACTGCATGTAAAACAGCAACAATTAAGGGTGCAACACACCAGTCCTTCTAACTCGAATCCTAGTTTGTTTGCTTGGGAAGTCTGGTTCATTTAGGGAGGTGTGAATGTGCAACTGAACTCTGATCTGCACCAAAGAAGCAAACTCTGGTCCACCTAAAAACATAGGTCTTTGGTTCGCTTCAAGTGAACCCGAATGCAGAAAGCGGACTACAACGCAGGGTATTGTGTGTAAACACAACCAAAACATACGTGCGTGTAGAACGGGAGAAATGTCTATCGTCATATGTTTACATGAAACGATAGGATTTGATGCAGCTCCATGTTTTGCTCTCATGTGGAGGAAACGGAAGTTGTCCTGCAGATAACCAACAGATGAGTTTTCTTGTTCATTGTTTGTCTTGTCCTCTCCTACAGTAATTTTTGATGCAGCGCCGCCTCAGAAGAGGAGGGGAATGCGTTATTCAAAAGGTTTGGTTTGTTTCACTAAAGTACAGTGTGAAAACAAAGTCTCTCCCCCAGAGTCTAGCGTTGACTTCTAGGTGTGAAAACGACCCAACTCTTCCAAAATGAAAAAGCACAAAAAATATAATAATGTGGATCAAATAACCACTTTTAAAGCAGACAATACAGTATGTAGTGGCCATGCTGATTGAATCACACCACTGAAGCTTCCGCTGTTTTTGTTCGGTCTTATTATTTGGGGCTTTGTGGTTCGTGACAGTGACGCAGCACAGAGATACACGACAATGAGAATATGAAAAATGTTCCCACAAGCCTTTAGTGAGTGTTTTAACTTTTTTTTCATGTGGCAGTTTTTTTTCACACACTAAGTGACAAATCCCTCCAGAGTTCAAGACTGGAACAGAAAAACATGCAGAGTTTTCCATTGCAGTTTTCTTTGATTTTAGACAAAGAACCACTGTACTTTGGATAAATAAAATGAGTCAATAATAGTCTGTTCATGTGTGAGTTTACCAATAGTTCATCCTATAACATCTATATATTTCTATGCAGCTATGCATTTAAATTGTATATACCTCCGAGTTGTTTTTCCAGCTTTTGATTGTACTATATGTAGAGTTTTTTCTTTCTGCAAGTGACAATTATTTGCAGAATCAATTCATCTGTTGTTTGACCTATCAACTACTATAATTTGGTGTCAGAAGAAGACTATAGAACCAGAAACATCCCTGCTGTGTCTCATTAAAACTGTAATAAATGAAGCTACAATGTGTGAAACTCTTTTTTTCCTCCCTCACGTAACACCACCTATTTTTGTTTCACAGGATGATCTGCGACTACATCGACCACACTTTACTATTTATTTCTCTGAATTGATCACGGCCTGTTATCGCCTGTTTTTGCTGGAGCTTCATTGAGAAGTGTGCGATTTTACTCTCCGCGTGGTGATCAAAACGTCAAATAAAGCACCAGGAAAGTGTGAAATATGGGGCTTTTAAACGTGAACCGCAACATCTGAAGAATGTGAAACAAGGCAGGGTCTGAGCTCATGACGAAGCCGCTCTGCTGCTTCAAGCGGGTAATAAACAAAACAAACAATTCTATGTTTTAATTTAGGTTACAGCATTAATCAATTGGTTTGATTTAACATTTCAGCTTAGGAGTGCGAGGCCTATTGGTGATTGATGATATTTTTAATGGTCGAAGAAGAAAAATCCCATGTGTAGCATTTAACTGTAAATGGAATACACAAGTACAAGTAATGAGCCACAATGAAGGGTACAGCTCATGAATATTCATAAGCAGAGGTTGCCAGTGGAAGACAGTCTTGAGTCTTTATCGGCTCTGTGCAGATACTTACCTGGGGCTTTGTAAGGACTTCAGAAGTCTCTTTTGATCCTCTGCAGTATCTCCTCATTAATCTTTCCTCAGTGATTCCTGTGGCAGATTAGCGAGTCCCTTTTGTACAGTCAACAAACTTGGGACCTTTTTTGAATAAGTGCCTACCTCAGGTAATGTATGTATGAACAACCCTTACGAGACTCACTTAAGTATATACTCCTCCACACACTTCTCCTTTTCCCAAAGAGTGACAGGGAACACTGGTGGCCTTTGTTAGGAGCCCCAGACACGACATGGGGAAAAAAAACTCTCTAATTTGTGGCTACGAAATAGGTGAAACGTGCGCACAATATTCTAATTTGTGGACACAAAATATGTAAAACGTATGCACGAAATACTAATTAGTTCCCACAAAAAAGGTATAATGTGCGCATGAAATACTAATTTGTGGACACAAAATATGTAAAACGTATGCACGAAATACTATTTAGTTCCCACTAAATAGATAAGACGTGCACAAAATACACATTTGTGGACACAAAATATGTCAAATGTATTCACGAAATACTAATTAGTTCCCACAAAATAGGTAAAATGTGTGCACGAAATACTAATTTGTGGACACAAAATAGGTAAAACGTATGCACGAAATACTAATTAGTTCCCACGAAATAGGTATAATGTGGGCATGAAATTAATATTAGTAACATTCTCATGAATTACCTGGAGAGCTGCACAAGTAAAGAGAGCAAAGAGGGCTGAAGCTTCGGGATGGACAGAGATGGTGTGATTCACTGTTATTTAAGTTGGGAATTACTAACGAACTAACTAATTAATTAAGATATTCTGGCAAGGAGGCCTGGCATTGCAAGTGTCATGCCTATGTAGTTATCCCTGACAGGATTTTTATTCCATGCTGCGGGAGAGTAACGTGGCTCTTAATATTCTGTTTATATGCCTCTCGCTAATAATGATTCCTTCCTTGCAATGCCGACTATCACCCTATGTCAGCTGAGACTGGCACAGTGCCCCCCGCGACCCTCATGTGTAGGATAAATCGGTAGAGGATGGATGGACATTATATCTATTTTGTGGGAACAAATTAGTATTCATGGCCACAGTTTTTATTCCCCCTTGTCCTGTATGGGGCTAAGCTTTTGCATCAAAACTCAAAACTCATGCTCTGGCTGGTTTGTCCATTCAAGCTGCTGTGGAAACATGGTGGTGCAAGATGGTGCCTCTGCATATTCTAAGGCTGGTTTCACACTGTATGCGGGTGCGGTATGTTCCGGCTGCAGTGTATGCATACAGTATGTAAACTAATGAGATGAGATGAGATGGTGCATCTCCCATGAGTGAGTCACATTGATCTTTTTTGGGAACAGACCTCTCGCCTGTTTTTCATGCAAACAACTCACTGCATAAATATACAGTGAAAATAATCTTCCGCCACAGTTTCAGCCTCTATAGCGGTCTCATATGTCACAAATACAGCACGTCCTTTTTTTGCTTCAAAGTAAAAGCATTCTACCATTTTCAGTTCACTGATTCCATTCATTTTTACCCCCCAAACAAAGTTTTATTATTAAAAATATGTGCAGCACTGGCATTTATACAGAGTACAGAGGAGTATTTAAAAGGTTGTATTATGATTTCCAAAGGCAAACCTCTATGTAGAGCATTATAGAAGCTGCACAGAAGCTCCACAGCAGGTGAGCAGGTGACTCGCTCGCGCCCGATGTGGAAGACAGATGCATAACAAGATGCTGCAGATCGGCACTGCTGCATTCACGCACGTGCATCCAGCCTCAGGCAATTACACACTTTTGCAAACATACGTAGGTAGTATATTGAACTTCTGCTGCTTGCAGCCTCCACACCTCCAAACCACTCTGTTTTTCAACAAGAAGCTGGGCAAAAGAAGTCAAAGACGCCAACATATTCAACAAAACAAGCAAGTCTGTCCAGCCTGACATTTGCCTCCTCCTCAAAGTACTTCCTCTGTCACATCCCACAACTTTATTTTTTTTAGAGATGGACATGCGGGGGGAGTTGCCGCTGCATAACACGCCGTTGACCTTTTGTAAGGGCGAAATGGCCGGAAACTCTGCGTAGATGTTTGGAGACACTCTGTACCGACTGCTCAAAAACTTGGCGACCTAAGAGGGCATCAAGTGCTGACCAGAAAGCAGTTTCCAGTGCAATGTGGCCTTCATACTTTCCACATTAAAGAAACATGAGCATAATGAATGTTCAGATCCACACACAGAAAAAAATTGCACTGACAGGCAGAGAGAGAGCCTGTCATATGTTTAACATACAGACCCATAATGCTTTTTTCCATGAATGTGCCATTATGGGGACCAATGCAGTGCAGTTGATCAATCCCTGATGTAGAGAACTGTGATGGAACGATCATCATACAACTTAATACAGCTTTAACAGACAACTTAAGCTGCCCCCAAGGACAATTCACCCACAACTGTCCCCAAGATAATGTGATTTCTGTAACTCAATTTCTGTAGCCGTATGTAGACATCAAGTATAGGTTGGGTTTGAAATACAAACTCAGATCAGGTTAATGTTTGTCTCATTTCTCGCACATCGATGTTCTAAACACTTTGAACTGAACAGAAACATAATGACGAAGGAAACAAGCAACTGGTGAGTTGACCATTATTGGAAAACTATTCAACAATAACACTTTAACTACATTAGTGTCAACTAAAGCATGAATTCACAAGGAAAGAATTAGTGCATTAAACTTACATACAAAAACACTGAAGAGTATTTTCATGTGGACTCAGCAGTAGCCAATACAAACTCCATGACAAAGAAAACCCTATAAAACAGGTGCTATACTGTGACTTTTCCTTTTTAACGTCATCACCAGACAGCAAGCATAATACCGACCATACAGTTGTACAATATCTCTGTGCAAGTTTTACGATGTTTCTGAAAGGTTTTTATAATGTTAGTAACCTGAAATAAGTTGTAAAAAGCAATGAGTTTATGAAGTGGCCATTTCCTTCTCAGCAGTGTACTTTGCTTTATGAGCTTGAGCAGTTCTAAAATCACAACAGAGAGAAGCTGCTTGTGGGTTTGTTCAAATCATACTTTTTATCTGCACTGATCTGAAACATGGGCCTCTCTGGTATCGAGAGAATCCTATTGTAGCAACAACACACTTTAAGCCTTACATTTTTCCCCCAGTGGAAGCTACACACCAGGATAAGAAAATCAGGCAGATCAACTGCTGAGCATACTGTGAAATTGAAAACTGAAACAGTCGGTGATAGACGGTAAACAAAGAGGGATGCACGACACATCTTGTTGCAATTTGTCAGGTTATAGTAGACGTATTATCAGAAGAATAATCACTCCACTTCAACTCACTAAACCCTGACAAACCAGCTTTAAAGCAAGACTATGCATCTGTTGGGCTGAATGGTTAAGCCGTTGTCATGAACAGAAATCAAAGCCTATCAATCGCTTGACTAGAGCTCTGACCACCTACAGTCCCATTCAATGAGACATGGGTGATCACCACCTTCCACAAACCACCGATGCCATTTTTTTTGTTGTTGAGTATTTTAACCATAAAAGCGCCAGAAAATTTACTGTGAGTCAGTGCTGTATAAATCATATTTAAAGCTCCCATTGAGTGGTCCTATTGCACATATGTGAGTTATGGAGGTCTACTTACATACATTAACTTGTTTTTATGGTCATAAACCTCCTAGTTGCTGCAAACGAGCCGATCCAAACCTCTCCTCACTGAAGCTCTCGTCAGACGTCTCGAAATCTCACCCCCAGAAGATGGACTGTGTTGTGATTGGCCAGGTACCTGGAAGTGACATAATTACCACGTCAGCTCCCCCTCTGGAACATTGGATGTACTGCTACTCATTATCAAAACATTGTTTTAAGAGTGTTTAAAAATGGCTTCTTCACGACTCCCCGCCGCAGTCCCTTTTACGCCTTTGACACGGAGTCAGACCCAGAGTCAGAAGTCACTGTCGCAAGTGAAACACCGCAGATACACACTAAAGAACAGCGTTAATTGGAACTTCCGGTCTATGGGAGCTTTAAAGTAACATTTGTTTGAGTATTTGTGTCAATGTCCCAAAAAACAGGCCAAAAATGGAAACTATGCTGAGGTGTTTTTCCAACTCTCCTCTCTGGTGACATCGACGCTGATTCACCTACTTCCTGCAACAACAGGGAATTAACGTAATAACCACGTTGGCTTTGACTTGCAACTTCTCAGCTTCCATTAACCGTTGCATAACGGTTGCTTGCGCAAACGTGTGATCTGCGATACGTTCGGTGTTAAAGAATGAAAGGTTTTCTCAGACAAACACCATTTCTTCTGTTTAACTGATCCAGTTCTATAGGCCTAATTCCGGCACATTCAGCTCTAAACCTCTCTGGGGTGATTTTACCCACTCTCTAAAGTTACGTAGTGCATGAACAGGTGGATAGTGGCACAGAGTGAGAATGAAAGAAGGCATTGTACCATCAAAAATGATTTTGAAGCTGTTATTTCAAAATAAAAATGTTCCATGGTGTTGATTTAATGTGCATGTAAACTCAGTCGCTCCTGCAGGCAAAAAGTGAGTCAGTTGAGCGCACTGAATCAGTGTTGTGGGACACAGAGCTGAGCCCACTTTGAACTTTATGTCCCAGTTTCTCACAGCCAAACACAGCAGGAATTTTCCCAATGCTCCCTTCATGAAAGCGGCTTGGACCAGCCATTATCCACCAATAAAGCCTTTGGCTATGCTGTGTGGTGGCCAAAGCTCTGGGGGATGAGATAAGACATGAGGGTGAATTTGGCTCTCAAAGCTGTGAATCTTTTTTACATGCCCTCCTCTTGGCTTATGTTGGAGACTGTTGCTGTCTGAGCTAATTGGATGAAAGGACTCACTATGAAAAGGAAATGAGTGGCAGAATCCAATTGGCGTTGCCGCCACATACAAGACTCCAGAAAATGACAAAGGGCGGGTAAATTAATGAAAATGGATGACCAGAGAAATGGATCATATCATTAAGGCAATGCTTCAGCATTGGGGGAAATGGGGTTGTTAAATTTCTTTCAGAGAAATAAATTAAAACCATACAAATTTTTAAACCGTTCATAATGTGAGCTGAAAAGAGTCTAGCAGCCACATTTCTGAAAATAAATTGAGGTTAAAGTGTGGCCTTGGTTTAATCATAACATAACATTTCCCCTGCTGACTGAAAGTTATGACATTTAGAATCTTTTACCATCAAGTGGTCCATTCACCAGACTTCTTATTTAAATTGTTTCATACAAAACATAAACGCACAAGAAGAAAAAAGCACTTTCAAATTTCAAGCTTTGTTAGAAATATTACAAAAGTGTTAAAGCAATTTTGAAAATCGGCGTCGCCAACAGGATTTGGCATTCAAACTTCTCATTACCGTAACTCCTAGACCATTTGTGATATTCAAAAACTATGGACTGGCGATCTGTCCAGGGTGTGACCCCGCATTTCGCCCTACGTCAGCTGAGATTGGCACAGCACCTTGTGACCCTCATGTGGAGGATAAAGCGGTAGAAGATGGATGGAGCCCACGGTTGGTGTAGTGGACTCTTGCCTTTGCAGCAAGAAGACCCGTGTTCCTGGGTTTGAGCCCCGCTTGGAACAACTTCTGAACAAGGGCCTTTCTGCAAGGAGTTTGCATGTTCTCCCCCTGTGTGCCTGGGTTTTCTCCGGCTTCCTCCCACAGTCCAAAAACATGCGATATGGGGATGAGGTGAATTGGGCACTCTAAATTAACCGTAGGTGTAAGAGTGTGGTTGTTTGTCTCTATATGTGGCCCTGCGATGGACTGGCGAACTGTCCAGGGTGTACCCCTCCTATCGCCCAATGTCAGCTGAGATAGGCACAGCACCCCTCGCGGTAGATGATTGATGGATGGATGGATGGATGGATGGAAGAGGGATGTATGGATAACAGAAGCAAATAGAAATTTGCATCCATTTACTTGTCATTACGGTAGCCCTCAGGACTTCCGCGGAACGACCGTCCAATCAAAGACGAGATTCACAGCTTCTCAGCATCATAATTCCTTAACAGTTGAATAACTGCCAGATATCGAAAGTGAAAGTTAGCACTCACTCACTGAACTTTTTTTCGACAATACTACAGCCATAAAATGAAAATAAATCCTCATTATCTTGATGGTCATAGGAGGGTTAAGTGTTGTACTGATACATACACAGTAGTGACTTTGCACGCATGCAGAAATCTTGAAAACATGGTTGAAAATGGGGACACAAGGAATAACAGATTTTAACCACCGGAAACAGGGAAGTTGTCTACACCTTCATTAGATTTGTGAAGCTGACTGTCGGATGTGGGAGACGTTCCCAATTATGAAGTATGGGAAAGGCTGACAGAGAAGAGTTTCTTTGCCAAATCCGCAACCAAGCATTTAAACACCAAAGTCACAAAATAACACATTTTGTTTCTGGTGGAGGCAGCAGTGGATCTAAAACTATGTGCTGTGATGTAGAAGGTAAATTGGACACTCTAAATTGACCGTAGATGTAAGTGCGAGTGTGGGTGGTTGTTTGTCTCTATGTGTCCCTGTGATGGACTGGCGATCTGTCGAGGGTGCGACTCCGCCTATCGCCCTATGTCAGCTGAGATTGGGGCAGCTGCAGCCGCGACCCTCATGTAGAGGATAAAGCGGTAGAAGATTGATGGATGGCTGGACCTTTTTGTTTTGTGGCTCAAATCTGTTTTTCCTTATGACCATCTGAGGTTATGGCAGCACACTGACTGCACACAGATACGTCAGCACTGACCACAGAACTATCCCTTATTTGTTCGTTATTTCGAAAAATAAAACAACAACTCAAGTGTGCAAGAACAATGTGTTTGGGAAAACAGTGGCTTGGAAGGGAATAATGACTTTGGACATGTGCCCAAGTCTGTGTCCGTGTCAGCAGGCTGCGTGCTGCTGCTGTGAGCGCTGCGGCTACAACACCTGAATTAGTGTGAAACAACAAGCTACACACAAAGATACTCAAGAGAGTAAAGGTGTGTGTGTGTGTGTTAGCAGAGGATGGGGAGCATTGATTTGAAGGTTACAGCACAGTCCAGAGTATTCATGAGTCTCACCTCTCCATTGCCCAACCTTAATTCAAAATTAGCAAACATGTCACGATGAATAAAGACCTGGCGTTTTTGATGACGTGAAGCTGATGCACCCTGATGTGACGCTTCCTAATTTGAGCGTTTTTTAATTATCATACCCGTGGGGGAGTCGCATCTGTCTGAGGGGTCGACGTCTCACAAAAAAAAAAAGGGGGAACTGATCGGACATTCAGGATTAGTCATTCAGAAAGATAAACCAAACTTAAAATGTTAAATCTGGGGGGAGACAACATCTTTATATATTCACAGTTAATCAATAATGGATGAGATGGAGAGATTGTTCCGCATCATCTGTCCCAGATAAAGTGTTTGTGTCCGTGCTCATGTGGTGGGATGGGCTCCGGACTGAGATACGAGATCCCAACATATTAGCATTCAACAGCCTGGGGATGAGACTTTATTTTTCTCGAGTGATCTTACCTACTGCTGATATAAATATGTTGACAGTAATTAAGAAAATATTACATTTTCTTTTCCTGACAATGGGAATTGAAAGTTGTTCTGTGTACCAATTATATGGAATTAGATTTGAGTCCGTATTTTTCAAGCAACACCTTAAGAAGCAAACAACACTTTATGAATTGAGCAAACAAAAATGATCCACAAAATCAAAATACACAAATTGCAAATATAATATCGATTAATTTACCCAAAAATATTGTGTTTTATTTGTTTAAGAATACACTTTTTGGTTGCAATGATCAGAATTTACTTTGCGCTCCCCGATTTGTTCTTTGCACTGTTTTTTTTTGTTTGCGATTCTGATCATAGACAGGCCTTAGGAAGCTGCTTGCTGATTGGCTACTGAGTTTTGAAGCTTGGAGGCTCGGTGTCACTGTCGGTGTGTAACTCGTTCCCCAAGTTTTCCCCATCGACAGCCGACAAAATAATAAGTAAGTATCTAATGTTTACAATCTGACAAATATAAGATACTTACAACTTACAACAGACTCCAAGCCTACTTCCGGTCCATAGATACCGCCCTCTCTCAGCTCCCATCCCCTCCTCTCACTAGTTCTCTGACAATATCAACATGGCAAGCATGCGCGGAAAACAGCGAGAGTGCTATTACAGGAAAAAACGTGCGACACATGGATCAAGCCGAACAGTGCCGAACTGTAGATCCGTTAAAAAGACTTATCAATCCTAAAAACGTGGGTTCATCCCCCCGACAATCACCAGGCAAATGTCTAAAATCTCAATATTCAACAGAGGAGTCTGGTCCGCGACCGGTATCACACTGGCCCTGTATTTCAGTTCAGAGACTGTGTGTGTGCATGTGTGTAAAACTTAATTCATTTGCACATAGTACCCCACATGAATAATTATTTTGTCTTTATTTAAAAAAAAAAAAAATATATATATAATAATTATTGATTATAATCGAAAATCGTATCTGATATTTTACAAATTCGGGGATTTTCATTTTAGGCCATATTATCGCCCAGCCCTACTTAACCCTAAACTCAACCTGCTCCTCAGAAATTAGGTTCTGCCTCATTAGGACCAGGTTTTGGTACCGGTCCTGACAAGTTTGCTCAATTCATAAAGTGTTCTAAAACTTCTTAAAAAGTGTTGCTTGAAAGTATTGACAAAAATCTAATTCCATACTTTTATATATAAGGTCTATTTACATTCAACCCATTGTCAAATGAGTTCATACAATGATGTTTAAGGCTATCAGCGTGTGTTTCTCTTATAGCGGTGTTTAGATTTAGCACAGAGGCAATTGCAACGTTGCTCAAGTAAAGCGAGGCGACTGCAGTTGCAGCATGACTGAAAACGCTGAAAAGTACAAAGAGTGAATTCTACTGCTCAAAAAACCGTCTTCAGGCAAAGAATGCAGCACACAAATAATGTTTCTGTTCACAAAGGCCAAAACGATGACAGAATCACAAAAACAACATAAATCAGAAGTTGTGGACTATGAAATTTCTTTGGATGAACAATAATAAAATAACCTTGGGCTGAATTGATGGGGTTTTTGTGCTACTTGACAGGATGAAAAACTCATCAATGGCAAACTTATCAAAAGATGAAGCGGCTCAATCTTTCCTCAGTCAGAAGTGTCCTGGGACTGAGCAGCATTTTCCATTTTACAGGTGAAAGTGAGCACAATATGTTCTGCCTTTTTATTTTTGTCGACTTTCCATTTCCTTCTCTCTCTTAACTCTTGCATGATCCTGCCATTCCTTCAGCTCGATTATATTCTTTCGCTTGTGAATGAATGGAGCCTCAGTGTTAACGGAGGATGTGAAGTCACCCTCTTGGCACAGTGGCAAAGGTTGGCACCTGGATGGAGCAGCTGTGTCGCCGCCTGTGACTGACAGATTGCAGCTTGTGAAACCTGGACAAACAGGCACACAGTCGTGCAGACAGGGGGGCTGGAGACAGGCCACTTAATTAATCTCAAACACCATCAAGCCTCAAATACCATTTTGACTGGACCACCGCTCCTGTGCAGGTTTACTCACCTGTGCTCCAAATCCAGACCAGTGGAGTAGAAACAGATGCACGTCCAAATGATTTCAACAATTTAGTTTGAGTGCTAAACTCAAACTAATACTAATACTGTAGCTGCGTGTCTCATTAATAAAGCAGATGGACAGGCCTCATAAGTGAAGTCCAGCAGGAAATGTGTGTCTTCTGTAATATGATCAAATAAGCTGTTGCCCAGAGGTTGATTTTGGATCTTTCATGCAAACTATTGGCCCGAATTTTCATTTTTAGAGTTTCTAAGCCTTTTTCTTGGAGTCCAAACTTGTTTCAAGGTTTCAAATTGCTGTTCCAGGTAATTTTTTTTTTATCTTTCTCGGCACCCTCGATTCAAATGCTGAACTTGGATGATGACGTGGGTTTAGTTTTCGGCACAGATTATACAGAACTGAAACAAATTAATCGGAGACTGATAAAGAAATTTATTCTGTGGTTTAAGAAATGTATCAGTGCAAATTTACATTAGCTATCTATATTCCTATATTTATATATACGTGTATACGTATATATATGAATATATGTATATATAAATACACACATATATATATATATATATATGTGTGTATATTTTACACACATTTATATATATATATATATATATATATTTATATTACTCATTATTGTAAACTGAATGTTTGGGTTTTGAAAGTTTTTTTTTTACTTCACATGTATTCCATTTTTCAATAAATATATTGATTTTAGACATTATATGGACATAATTCACCAAAGCAGTTGCGTAACTATGGTAACACCAGTGCTGTGGTGGATAAAAAAGTGGACGCTGTGGTGATGCCATGTATGTGAGTTGTGAGCTAAAAACATGCTGTTTAGTTTATTCTCATAACTCCTGCAATATAAATGATTGGATATAGAAGATTTTAGTTCTGCTTAACAACAGGGGGGAAAAAGTAAGTATCGCTTTTAAAAAAAAAAAACCTGCAACCTGTTAGGCATTTTGTAGCGTGGTTCCAGTGAAAATGTCAGAGACTGTTTACTTTACAGTGTATTCATTTATTAATTAAAATGTCAATATTTGCCCTTCTGTATCAATTATATTGCACAAAGGACAATGATATATCACCAAATCCATATTCTGACCCACGCCTAGCCTGCACTGTATGTTAACCCACCTGAACCATGTTAATTTCTCTCCATGGTTAATGCACGATGCAAATCCTCAACATTAAACCAATTATCTCTGTTAAATCTATGAACAGAGCACCGGAGAGGTCATGTGCCTGTGAAATCAGCTTTTAATCACTCTCCCTTGCATGGAAATTGATATTGACTGAAGTTAAAACAGCCACTGAAAACATTTCTCAGTGATGTCTTGTTCTGTGCCCTCGGTGAAA
Organism: Microchirus variegatus; assembly: GCF_963457635.1. NCBI lineage: Eukaryota > Metazoa > Chordata > Actinopteri > Pleuronectiformes > Soleidae > Microchirus > Microchirus variegatus. The sequence goes on along the minus strand of NC_139818.1, from coordinate 12,706,075 downwards.
TCAACAATCACAGGATAAAAATGTGGTTCTAAAGCTAAAAAAACCCCGCAAAACAACAAAGAGTGTAGATCCTGCATACCCACCAGCAGGATGAAGGTATGCAAAGGCGGGGATATCAAAAAGCAGATACACTATCAAACTGTTTCACTTGAAGCAGAAGAAATGTGATTCCCGTAGAGCACACTTTGAAATACAGAGCTTAAGATTTAAAGTGAGACGAATGAAAAATAACACGTGCAACAGTGCTCTGGCACAGAGCGCCGTCATGCAGAATTCAAAACTTGGCGTCATTTCAAAAGCCTCTATGTGGTCTCCATCTCCTCAGACATTAAAGTCCCTCCTCGAGCGACTGAGGAAGCGAAATATTGAAGCAATGCCAGAAAAATGCACCGGTTTGACTGACAGGTTTTTATTACTCTGATAATTACTTCATCACAACCCTCTTAGAGTCCACTGTTTATTTACATGCCAGTGCCATTCAAAAATCTCATTAAATCCCAGCCAATGGTATGGACTTCTATTAACCTCCAACCATTCATGTTTGCGTCTCGATCGCTATTTGAATTCCTAAGTTGGCTCATTAGTCTTCATTACCACACACACAAGGTTTATTTCCTGGCATTTGGCATGTTTAGAATTTCATCGACATCGGGGTACTGGGGGATATATCAAGAATATCTTGTCCTCTTAATAGTTTTTATTCCTAATTATAGAGAAATGTGTACATTTCCTCCTGCAGCAAGCAGATATACTAGCTCCAGCAGTAGCCTGCAGAAATGTTGCTGATTATTATGGGATCATAATTATATATATGAAGTACTGTGACAGTGGCAGAATGTAAATGTATTTATAACCATGGAAACTAATGATAAACACAGGTCGAGTCTGTCAAAGAGCATCCAAGAAGCAGGAAAATGTAATTTTTTCGTTGCTAATGAAGTCAACATCAGTGCATTCGTGCCATCTGAAAACCCCTTTGTCTTCTTTCATAGGAAAAACATTGGAGAAATGAGAGAAACAGAATGAGCTCAAGGTTAAGACGGAGGGCCTTTAAAATACATCAGTCCGCATTGACACGTGCATAAGGGGACCTTTAAGAATACTTTTCTAAAGTGAAGGAACACATTCAGAGGGAAGATATTTTGGCTCTGTGATATATCTGAAGAGTGAGAGGATGTGTGTGGGTGTGTAGGGGACATCGAAAACAGATGATGTGCCGAAGAATCCCGAAGGATTAGAACTTTCCCTAGCGATTAACCAACCAGAAAGCAGTGATATAATTATTGTTTAGTTTATCAGTATTTCATAACATGGCACATGTCCCAGCGCCTAAAACCACCTCTTTGTATTTCTTGTTGTTTGTTCTGTCTGACCAAACACAACATTTAAATCATCCATCATCGTCCATCTATCCTATGTATCCAATTCAGCAGATCATGTAACACAACACTGAAATAAACTGATAGCATTGAGATTAAAACGTTTGTTTTGTTCACTCTGAGGGAGTGTGTCTGTGTGTTTGTGTGTATTGTTATTAGGAAAAGGGTGTTGACCCTGTCTGGTGAACTGATGCATGGCGTCCCTGTCCAACATTAACAGGATTGGACTCAATTCTCGCTCATTTTTCCCCCCACGAGACACGGGCAGCCTCACATAAATCAAACATGTATTTAATGGAGAAAATTGTTTTCGCTTCCCCTCCAGTGACACTCGGAGCCTCCGCTTAGTTGACAGCGTGCCGTGATTAACTGACTCTATCGAGTATTGCAACAGATATATTTAATTTTTCACTCCAGCCACTGAGCTGTGAGAAGAGCAGCCTCCAAAGCACAGAGGTATGACACAGACGATGGAGTGTGACAGGTTCGATCGAAAGCCCCTGCTTTGCCGAAGCGCTGAGGCAGCACTGTTCTCTGTGGAGGCAGGTGCCGCTATCTACATCTGATTGTTGAATCCAATAATTTACGACAGATTACGCTGGATTAACACAACCCATAATGCTTCCCTTTATGATCTGGACCTGGAATGCCATCGTGCCTTCATTGGACCAACTTTGCAGATTGCATCATGAATGTAATCTTTTTTAGAATGAATGTCAGCCATTCTGCTAATACACAACAAATGACACATTTCCATCCATTCATCTTCTACCGCTTTATCCTCCACACGAGGGTCGAGCTGTGCCGATCTCAGCTGAAATAGTGCGGTAGGTGAGGTCCCACCCCGGACAGGTCTCCAGTCCATCACAGGGACACAGAGACAAACAACCATCCACTCTCACACTTATGGTCAATTTTGTGTGTCCAATTAACCTAATCCCCATATTACATGTTTTTGGACTGTGGGAGGATTCAAGGATCTTCTTGCCTCAAAGGCAAGAGTGATAACCACTACACCAACCGCATGTTGGTGTTTTTTTAAACAAGCTAAAAAGATGATGGGTCCCAAAAGGCACCAGTGTATGGGCCAATTCCAATTCCTATCTTAACCTTCAAGCTCAACCCTTAATCTTAACTGGCCCTCAAAACCAGTTGAGGGTGTTGAGGGTTATATTGTCACTTAGAAATGGGACACCCCTTAAATGCAGATACGTCTTCAGACTGTGAATAACGCGCAAGCTGCGTCCAGTCTGTCAACTCCAAAAAGGAAGAAGAACACATTTACGTCACGATTATTTATTACGATCCATTTGTCAGTCAAGTTATTAGGTTGTCAGTTAGTTATAAGGTGATAATCATCGATACAGCCCTTAAACTTGGCCCTCAACTTAATTTTTCTAAGAATCGGGACAGCACTTGCAGTAGCGGGAGCACAGATTTTTGAGATTGAGGGTTAAGATTGAGGGTTAAGCAAAGAATTGGAATTCACCCCATGTCTGAACTTTTAACACCGACTACTAAGCACACACCAGCATTAGTCATTTGAGCTCTGTATGTATCTCTGTCCTACATCAGGCCACATGAATTTTTCATTTTTGGTTTCAATTGATCTTAGTCTACATTGAAAAAGTTGCAGTTGTATCTAAATCCTCCACCATGTCTGTGGATTAAGTTGTCCAACAAAAACTTCCAAAAGGATTTTCATTGCAGACAAGTGACTTATATTTTTCTTACCATTTACAAATAACACCAGAAATCACTGTTCTACTATTCCAAGTTAAGCCATGCAGAGTATATGTAGTGCATGGTGCTGTCCATATGATGTGCATCATTGAGTTCAGATAACAAAATACTTTGTTTACTTTGCTCGAGTGTCCTATGAAAAACTTTTGAATTGTTGTGCAGAGTTTCATTTTCAAATCACACACACGACGAAGCAGAAACAGAGTTTTCTTTTTTTTTTTCTCTCGGTTGCTTCATTGGCAACTACATCATCAACAATGCGACCTGAAAACGGGCCGTTAGGTTACAGATCCGTGTGTATAATGCGAAGAGGAGCAAATCAATCCTCAAACCACAAGCATCGAGCAGGTGTAAGGATCTCTCGTAAGCTCATTTGTAGCTAAATCTACAGCTCCAGATGTATTTCTCCAATATTAAACTTGTTGATTTCAGCAAGTCAGAGGGAGCAGTGATGGACACTGAAGTGTTGGCGTTCACTTTTGTCTTTCCAAATATAAAACCAAGCCTCCACACTTTTTTCACCTGCTGTAAATGTAACCATAGAAAATATTACAAAGTACTAAGCTACAAGAGTGCATATTGTGGAGAAGCAATGTGCAATATAATATTTAACCTTCTGCATGATTTAATGAGGTTTGGTCCAAGTGGTACAGTGCATCTCTCTCTCTATTTCATATTTCTACAGGTACTACTACTATCTTTATGATTTCACTAAGTGCTCAATAGAAATTAACTTTCACAGTTAAAATTATATGGGAAACTAATTTAAGTACCTAAAATGCATACCTGAGTAAAAGTACAGATAATGACTTTGGTAGAAGCTAAATTCACAGTTAGGATAGAGCCATGGTGGCTCAGTAGGTATGGCGAGTTGTCTTTCAACTGGAAGGTTGTGGGTTCAATTCTTGGCTCTGTTAGTCTATCATAATGTCCTTGAGCAAGACAATTAACCCCGTGTGAATGGGTATGAAAGATGTGTGAATGGCTGAATGGCAAAACTCTAGTGTAAAAGCAGCTCATCAAAAAGCCCTATAATACCAACTCTTCTTCTGATTTTATCTGGTCGTAACGACTAACAAAGATAGTTAAACCATAAAATCCTCCTAATATGTCACAGAGACTCAGGAATAATAGTCATATAACAAACTGAACTCACCAACAACAACAGTACAGCCAAAATATTCACAAAATGAAATTCTGCAGACCTCAAATCATGTTTATTTTTTTGAAATCATGTTTTAGCATGTGGCGCCACCTTCTGCCGTCTACCAATCATTTCAGTCAGTAGAGTGTCAGCTGCCGAGCAACCACGGGTTGCCAGTTACGTCTGAGCTACAATGGTGGAGAAAACGAAACCTAAAATACCTCAGTATTTTGAATTTGAGCGCAATAACCGCTTTTGGCCACATTCTTACATATGGCGCCTTTAAGAGTAAATGTAGTGGAGTAAAAGTGAAAGCTGTTAGAAATACAAATAAATTGAAGTACAAATACGTAAATTTTGGACTAGAGTACAGTAACAATGTATTTGTAAAACATTGCTTCTTTCAAACTGTTTTGTTCTCAGTTTCACGCCTCACACATCTAATAAGTTGTATTACAGTAGCTGGGAGGTCTCCGTGCCTTTAAAAGGTGTTTGATAAAGCTTAAGTGGGATTCTCTTTTTTCCCTGATTACTTAAAAAAAGGTCCTATTTCGAGGATCTAGAGGCTTGTAATTATCTCTGCGGTCCAGTAGCTGCTTATAAAACCACATTTGCTGGGCTAGTTTACCCCCGCATTAACACATAGTCACAGAAATTCAAAGGTGAACTTTCGAGCCCTCACTTGCGACTCACTCACTGGTGGCACTGACATCACTTTTAAAAGGCGAGTATAAACCACGGTTTATCCTTTTAATGGCAGCTGGCAAGACTTGACAGCCTGACTAGACAGCCTGACAACAGTATATATTATATACTGTTGTCAGGCTGAATGTTCAGGTTTTTATTGAATTGTTAAGATGAAAATGATCAAAAACATTCTGATAATCTTCATGCATCTTGATACACCAAGCTTTCTCCTGCATCTTCATTTTCAAGACAGATCTTGTTAGTATTGATCTCTAGGCAGAGACGGCCAGTTTTATTTCAATGGTGTAAGGAAAATAAAGCAAATTTTCCCCACTCGAAATGTATTCCATGGTCTTTGTTTAGCCCTTACACCAGCACAGAGGAGTTTCTACAAATATCATTAAGGTCAGACTGTAATCACCGTCCAGCCTTGACACACACAACATGGAATGAAAGAGATGAGTAATGCCCAGGCAGCACTAGAACCACAAAGCAGCAGCTGCTTTAGCTCCTGCGAGTTCAAACCGGCCCTAACAACAAACACATTTTCACAAAAGACAAAATAGAGACATGTTCATCTCATTTCAATGGAAACAGTGAATCATAATGAGGTCAGTGTTCATTCTTTCCTCAGACGTCCGCAGAAATGATTTTATCGGACACCTAACCCAGCCCCCACTCACTCACTGACATCTGTAAAAGTTATTAATTCTCAGTCGACTGCCCTCCTGTGTTTTTTGGAAACTTTTTATCTTCTCTCATTATGCAGGAAACTCACAGAAGCTGTAGTAAAAATTGAGATTGGTGCTCAGTTCATAAAAATACTCTCTGACAAAGCCAACTGTGGGGGTCACGCTCGGCCAACGCATATATTGTGATGGAGACATTTTCTAACCGTCAATCCAGGGAAGGTGGAAAATAAAATATCTCAAAACACAGAAATGATTATGTTCGCTACAACTACAAATAAAAGCCTTTGAATTTCAAGGGCATATGATGCTGTGAACAGCCAAAACTTTTGCGACCTACTTAAAAATCCAGTAGTTTGATGGAAAAACACCAAACTACTAAGATTTCTTGTCCGCCACCACTGTGCATTAATGACACTGACATATCACTGCCAATTGTTAACACTTTGAAGGTTTGGCATGCCACTTTTAAACATCAGCACTACTGGAGTGTGTGTGACTAAACGAGCCATCATAAGACACAGCCAAGTAGAATTACAGGAGGTTCAGGTCCAAATATTGAGCAATTTACTTCTCTGGAATTGGAAAAACACTTAAAATACAAGGGTCCCGGCAACAAGCACACACATACCGACATGTATTTCCCCTCATCGCCTACCTCATGTGTGATGAAATGCAATTTCTGAGCTCAGAACACACAAAAAAAGATGAGACATCACAACCCCCACATTTGTTTCCTTTTCAGTAATTTCCACTGGGCTTTAATGGAGACAGAGGCTAAGACAGGCGGTTGTTGGGAGGCATGTCTGACTGCAGATATGGGGCTGCCTGCAGGCAGAGTGACTCATAACTGAATGACTTGCTGAAGAGACAAACAGCCATTACACGATCACTTCATCATCAGTGTTGTGTTGCCATCAGAGGTAAACGGTCTTACACACACACGCACTCAAAAACATTGCTATCATCTACGAATGACAGACGAGGAGCAGCTGCAAAAAAATTCACACCGTGTGTGAGGATGAAACTCCTGAAATCTATAAGCTCTAGCGGGGTGAGTTACTGCAGTAAATGAAAGGAGATAAACTGACAACAATAGATAATGGGAGGATTTTTTAAACCAGCATCTGGGAAAAAGAAAAGCAGAATTTTAATGAGAGCCACTCAGAAGCTTGTGGCAATTATGATGACGGTAGTGGGGATGACAAAGACCAACTGTGCTGCTGTAGCAATGACCAACACATTCTATAGCCCCATTAGGGAAACCCACCCCCAGCCCACCCCCCACCTCAGTCTTGCTGACGGAACTGCGTCGGCATGTGGTGCCACCACGGTCAAGCTTTGATACATTCTAGCTGCTGAATGGTTGTAATGTATCAGGGTGAATCATTTCTGGTCCACATGCAGCTCCCAGCTGGCCTTCATTAAGCAGGAGACTGAAACACCAACAGTTGAATCCACACATTCTCAAATCGATGGGAGATTATTGACCTTTACTCACTTCCCCCGGGTAATTGGTATGGGTTCTGTGATAAACAACCAATATAAAATCTCTCATTTAGACCTCGGGCAGTTACTATTTATTTATTTCATAGCGAAAGAAATAAAACCTTACAAACATACAGACATAATATGGTCGTCTATACATCGTTCTTTGTTGGTGTGACTTAAGCAGCAGCTGTCTGGCTTCCCTCTCTCTCTCCCCTCCCCCACTGACACCCCCTTTAACCAAGCCCCACAATAATCCACTGATGGTCCAATAGAGACTTGGGATAATGGTGTTCTTGTATTACATTTTATTTCTCTGCAGAGATCTATATCTGCTTTAGTGCACCAGGTTTAATATGAGATCAGTCATTGCAGAGCCTTAAGGGTGAGTTCACCTAAATTACACAATTGTATTTTCTCATACACCTCGATGAAGCCACGCAGATAGCTTTAGCCGATGTCTTACAGTTTTCCGACTCATGGGATTTCTGTCCTCAGTGGACATGAATGAAACATTGGTGCTTCGCATTGCTTTGGAACATTACTCCTCCCAAGCTATGCCAAATGACTGTCCATTTCTCAAGGTCAAGTGAAAAGAACAAGACCAAAAGTGCATGTTAGTCTCTCTTTTCCTTAGTCTTGAATTGTTGTGGAGAAAATAATTGACAATGCAGACAGACGTGAAGTACTTACAGACGAAGCAATCTATCGCAATATATCGCGATGACCAATCAGCGTTGAGATTCCTCCGAATGACATCGCATACGAGCCGGCGGCCAGACTCCACTCAGGGAAACTTATTATTTTTGTGTGAGGACACTCGGGGTAGTACAACACTTTATCTCCTGTGAAAATGTCTGCAGAGAAGAAAACTCGTCTTTTGTGGTTTCACAACATACCACACGGAGCCAGACACAACCTGGCGAGCTCCAGACACAACCTTGGAGCTCCCAAATTTAATGGTGAAACTCGTCACGTTGTGTCAGGCTCCGTAAGGTGAAGTTTCTTCTCTGCAGACATTGTGCCAAGAGAGAGTGCAACAATGCCTTTGTTGACGGTGAAAAGAAATGCGACAAATCGCGAGAGGCTTCCGCTTGGCTGCTTGAGTCGCTGTTTTTTGGGGGGTTCTTCTTACACAGAAATACACTGTAAATGTTGTAAACACAACAAACGGGGCAGTATTTCTTCCGAGCAAATAAACAGGAGCACGCTGAGCTAGCGAGGACTCTTTCTGTGACGTAGTAAAGTGAAATACGATGTGGTGTCTTTTATTCTGAAAAGTAAGTAAACCGGATGCTTTATTTTCCTACTTCCTCTCCTGCTCGTGCTGAATTCCGCTGAATTTATGCACTGAATTTACGTGGCTCTGCTGTAGCATCCGCCAGAGAAATGCTGATATTGGGGACGACGGTTGGTGACGTAGAAACGGGAAAGTGACGATAGCCTGGTAAGAGCCAGCTAATACGTAAATTCAAATTTAATGGGTAGTGTTAGCCAGGGAAGGCAGTACATACACCAATTTTAACACAAAATGTAATTTAAATACTTTACACAAAACTACCAAGAGTTGGACCTGGATCACTAAATAATGTTACCAATGCTGGGCATGTTAACGCGTTTCCATGACGACTGATTGGAAAAAGATGTGCGTGACATCATGTTTGCGTGACTCCCAATTGTTAAAATGAGTCCAATGCTAGTAACGCTGGACTTTAAAAACAGCGCCGTTATCGCGACTGTAAAGAAGCTAACGCAGCTAGACTGGTAAACAGTGCCTGGACTCAAAACATGGCGTCGCATGCGTCCAGTCAGTCATCATGGAACGTTAACGCCGTTAACTTGCAGTGGAGCAACAGTCAAATAGCCTCTCTTGATCGTCAATGATGGTGCACCCGTGTATGTGCGTCGCATTAGTTTGTGCATGTGCGTGTGTGTGAGAGAGGATGTGTGTGTGTATTATTTGGAATTCCTCCTTATTCTCGGAAAAAAAACATGTTGCATAACCGTTTCCTGGCTACCAAACCTTGTGATATAAAAAACAGCACGTTGGGTCATCCAAAAGTCTTGGACAACAGCTCAGTTCACCTTCAACCTGTTAGCCAATAATATAATTTATAGTAAGAAGGCTCATTAGTTGGAGTCAAACACATCCAGTCCCCAAAATCTCAATCTGATATTTTCACCAAATTGTTCAGCACTAGTTGCAAGAGGACAAAAAAAAGTCCGGGTTTTGTCACAAGAGTCTCATAAAACAGGGATGTAACGGTTTGATAAATTTTATCAAACCGTTACATCCCTGTTTTATGAGACACAGGTCCACACCAGTATCCTCTGCAATTAAATTGCAGAGGATACTGGTGTGGACCTGTGATGGTATCAAACAGCAGGGGAATACGAGTAATATGAGAAGCTGCTTGGCAAATCGTCACCCAGAAAAGAGGAAAAGAATCTAGCAAATCCAAATGACCCTAGGGGCCGTTCACATGCAGTGTCTTTTGCACAAGCCAGAGTGACGGTGTAGGACGTTGCAATGTGCCTGTTTTTTTGTGACACCAAGATGAAAACAAACGGTCCCGTGTTGGATTTTGGGTTATATAAACCCATAAATACTACATATTGTACCTTTAACTTGCAGAAACTTCACTCAACTCAAACCCCCCTGGTTTTGATGCTGGGTAATGAAGGGATGTTAAAGACGCCCAACCCCACAAGCGCTTTTGGTTAAAAACACTCTTCGGGGCAGCGGTGGCTCAGTTGGTAGAGCACCTGCCCCATATGCTGAGGCTGAGTCCTCGCTGCAGGCGACCCTGGTTCGAATCCCGCACCAAGCGGTCTTTCCTGCGTGTCATTCCCCCCATCTCTCTGCCTCCCGTTTCCTGTCACTCTATACTATGCTATCATTAAAAGGCAAAAATGCCCAAAAAAATATTAAAAAAAAAAACACTCTTCCACACATTTTTCAAGCATTATCAGACAATGGGGTTACCTGGGGTAAAAATGACCCCAAGTAATACTAATCCCATGTGAATAGACCAGCAGTAAATATGTGGAGAAATATTCCGTCATATCCTGTTAACAAGCAAGTTTTACGCTAATTTTCAAAATGGCGTTTTCGGCACACAATGGACACCATTCCAAACCAATAAAAGGTCAAAAGCACTTGCCAGAGGTACGGGACTTCTGATTGCTTTAGGTAAATAAATATCTTCCCAAATGGTGAATTTACCGACAATGCCCCAGATACGATATCAAGGCTTGAGGTTCCCAGGGATGATGGACTCAACAGCAGGGCATTTCATGGCGGAGAGGGTCGTCTCCATCTGCCACCCAGCCAAACTCCACTCACCCTCAGAGGGTGGAGAGGAGTGCACTGGAGCGCCTGGCTGGCTCCGAGTCTCATAATTTTCTGGATTTTGGTCTTTTGGCTGACCCTAGCTTGGTACTCTATCCTGTTATATGCAGTACAAAGTTAACCCTTGCACTCAAAAGGCTTTCAAAACCTCCCAAGGCAGCCTCCAATCGTCTTTAAAAGAGGTAGAGAAAAGGTGCAAAGAAAACACCTGATCCCTTTATATCACAATATTTTATATCATTTTTACTTTAGAAATGATGGACACATGGATGATCACAGATACCTTCCACAAGTATTACATATCCCAAGAGAGAGCCCCAGGAAATACTAATCCTGAGTGCATAGGGGTTAAGTATAAAACCCTTTACTTCTCGTACTGAGGCTACATTTACACCAGCTGGATATTTTTATAAACGGATATTTTCTTCCCTCCGTTTTTTCCAAAATAACTTTCTAAATTCTAAATAACTTTCCTACCAAAAAGTTTCTGTTTATACTAACCCGCATAAATATGCTGTCGAAAACCATCATAACTACGCCAAGCCTGTGGGCGGCAGTGTAGGAAGAAGGAGAAAACCATACAAGCCAATCAGAATCCTCAACGACAACAACAACGACGACTGACCTCTCACCCTCGATATATGAACTTAACTATTCAAGTGACAGAGTGACAGCAGCAATGAATTCTAAAATTCTCACGCCACTCCTCCGGGACCTCATTAATAACCTCATTCTCAGTCTGCCAAGGTCGGACCCAAAACCGGCGATGCCGACGGTGACGCGGTCTGGCTCACCTCCGAGCCCTGATACGTCTCTGCTCCTCTATGTAATATAGGAGCTGTATTTGCAAATGCAAACATGTAAAAATGATCATAACCAAATGTAAAAAGGTCGCATTTTTGGAGCGTAGATTGCCCTTAAACTCTTTCTCCATTTACATGCAAACGCGAAAACTGAGTTTTCCAAAATTGTTTTCGCCGTTTGTGTGTAAACGCAGGGGAAAGTCGCCCTTTTTAAAAATACCCGTGCTAGTGTAAACGTAGCCTGAGATAATGTTGTTTTCAGATGATGATTTCACTGTAGGATTACATTACGAGCCACAAATTAAATTCTGTTAGACTGAGTCAGAAATCTACAACCTGATACATTAGATCTAAAAATCTGAAGTAGAGGATTTTTTTTTTTTTTTTTTTTTTAAAGAAAAAATATTATAATTAGAATGAACTGGCCCTTTAAAGGCGTTTATTACCCACTTGATTAGGGGGCATATATAAATAGCCTGTAGTCTCATATAGACAGACCTCCTCACCCTCAACATTAGCACCCCAGAGAGAGAGAGAGAGAGAGAGAGAGAGAGAGAGAGAGAGAGAGAGAGAGTCTGACTCCCACTCGTCACATCGGGAGCTTGAGAGAGAGAGAGAGAGAGGCAGAAGCTGTAACAGAGCAGAGCGCACAACTTAAAGCGCACGTAGAATCCACAGTTACTTGTACATAAAGCAGTGATAAATACACGGATTTACAAGTGCCCACTGGTCAGTGAGCGGCGGCGGCGACGGGGATGGAAACACGGTGAGAAGTTGCCGGATGCGGGTGGTCGTGCGAGCGCAGCCGGCACCGACAGTGAAGACTCGTGGTAGGTTTTATTTTTGTTGTATTTCCACGCGTTCCATGTGTGATTTTTCTTCACTTAAATATACACGGTTTGATTTCTGTGCGTGCTTTATCATCATTATCATCATTATTATTATTATTTATTTTTTTTAAATGATGGACAATCTTATACTGACTGTGCGCCCGTCTCTGTGTCGCTGAAGTTCGTGCCATCGGTGCGTGGAGCGAGTGGGCACAGAAATGGAAAAGTTTTTTTGTGTGATTAGACTGTGTGTGTGTGTGTGTGTGTGTGTGTGTGCTCTGCCTGTATAAAAGCGCAGACGCCGCCAACATAACGGGCTCCTTTGAGCGGAGCTGCTCCCGCTGCCCGTGCACAGAATGAATGGCTCACTCTCTCTCATCCACAGCCCACGAGTTGACTCAGTTTTCCTCGCATGTAAGCGCGAGAGACACCGATGCTCTGTTTAGAACACGCACCGCTTGTGACGTCCCGCATCAAATAACGCGTCCATTATTATCGTAAATCTGAAAAGGATTGCATTTATTCTCAACAGTAACCAGATCGTATGCGGGGATTTTTCTTTTTCTTTGTCCCTGCGCGTGGATGTCTGGTTTCCCACTCATGAGAGACACGAGCTGCGGTTGTTGGGGTTGTTGTGGTTCTTGAACCGTGAGAGTCAAAACAAAAGGATTTTCTGCTGGCCAATAGGAGCAGGAGCAGCCTCAGAAGGGATGGAGTGGTCCTCTCTTTCTCTTTGTCCTCTACCTGAGACACCAGACCCTGCTCAGACTGTCAGAAAAAAAAAATCCATAATATGATGAGAATAAAGTCTCAAGAATCTCAAGAAAAAAGTCGGAATATTTTTAGGATAAAGTCGTGATCTATCAAAACTAAAGTCTTAATCTTTCGAGAATAAATTCATAATATTATGAGAGTAAAGGTGTCATTTTCCAAGAATAAAGTCGTAATCTTTCGAGAATAAAGTCGTAATCTTATGAAAATAAAGTTGTAATCTTTCGAGAATAAAGTCGTAATCTTATGAAAATAAAGTTGTAATTTTATGAGAATAAAGCCGTAATATAAAGTTATAATATTATGAGAATTAAGTCGTAATGTTCCAAGATAAAATTGTAATGTTCCGAGAATAAAGTCGTAATATTTTGAGAATAAAGTCGCAATCGATTGAAATAAATGTGTAATATTTTGAGAATTAAGTTGCAATCTATCAAGAATAAAGTCGTAATCTTTCGAGAATAAAGTCGTAATATTATGAGAATAAAGTCGTAATATTTTGAGGATAAAGTCGCAATCTATAAAATTAAAGTTGTACTCTTTTGAGAATAGAGTCGCAATCTATCGAGGATAATGTCGTAATCTTTCGAGAATAAAGTCTGAATATTACGCAAATAAAGTTGGAATATTATGCGATTAAAGGCGTAATCTTTCGAGCATTTTGTGACGTTATATCCACAAATAAAGAAATACTTTGGAAGAAAGAATCACACAGACTCTCTTTTGTGGACTGGAGGAGGAAATGGCTGGTATTGGTCAAATATTACAACTTTTCCTCTTCAGTTTGTCCCTAATACTGCGTCCTAATATTCAGATTTCAGAAACAAATGAAATCATATTTGAAGGTGATTACAATGGGAATCAAATTAGATTTAAATATCGGATTTAACAACTTCTCTGCACACTGTTGCAGAGAAGTGTGATGATTACAGTGCATCATAAAAAGTAAAGTCTTCTGAGTTGCTGAGATCTTTTTCTTGAGAGATGGATAGGTTTAACACGGAGTATTGACGAGGCGGTTGTTTGGAGGGGTTTTCATCCGTCTGTGTTTGATAGCTGAGCGACATGTGTGTACGTTTACGTTGTTGCCAACACAACATATGCAGGTGGGTTGGTTATGATTTACTGTCGTTGTACAGGCTGCTTCTGTGATGCAAATCATAGAATCATAGGTGACGCCTGCGCTTATATAAAAGCTATAGGAATTCTAATAAAATCAAATATGACCGCTCTCAGAAACGTCACATGTTCTAGATAGGTGCTACATCTGGTCGAGAAACTCATATTAAAGTGACACAAATATTATTCGAAAATCGGAATTGGTGATTGGATTTTTTGTGGCCAGAGCCCTGGAAGAAAGAAAAAAAATCAGACCAAGTTAAATCTGATTCATTCTGTCTAGCAATCTGAACACAGCTAATGAGATATTGGTTTGTTCAGGATCTGTGGAGCCATCAAAGCATCTGCAACCTAAACTCCTCACACACACACACACAACATCCCTCTTCCATAACACTTTACATTAGAAGCCTTCCTCAATACAGACTCTGTTGCATCCCAACACTTAAGCATCCTCAGTGCTGCAGCTGCTGAAACAGGGATCATGTGAGGGCTGACAGCTTTGGGATAATCGCTGAGACGTGGCCTCGGGGTGAAATCACTCTAACCTCCCAGTCCCATCTCCTCTTCACATTCAACTTGAATAAGTCAATGTGCAGACTGCAGAGCAATACAATGCCTTTTAATTACATGTACCTGAGTTTTCAATTAAGCACGTGGTGGCTTCATTATCACGGTCATAGGAAAAAGAAGTGAGGAGAAAGCTGAAGCAGGGATGGCTCTGGCCTTAATAATATTAGATCTTAATATCACAACAAAGAGCATCCACTAATACTAATATATTAGTCTTTGTGCTGATGCGTTTACCACCTACTCTAATCATTGTTTTGGTCACAATGCCAGGGATGGAAGTCTTTCTTTCCAACACGCTGCCTGGTGAAGGATTTATGTGACATGTAAAGCTGAAATTGGGCTTGGTCATGCCAAACTGTCTGACAGGGTTTTCTGAGCAGTAGAATTTTTTTTAAAAAATCACGTTTTTTCATCCTTCTTTGTGTTTACCATCTGGCTTTCATCGCACAGTGCTGCCGTTGCCTCCATTTGTCTTGACATAAATTGAATTACTTGCACAGGATTATTGTAGCTGGATTAAATGAGATCTCAACACCGCTATGAACTCTTTTTGACAGTGGCTTCAATATAACGGGTGTCTGTTTATATTTGAAAGTTACTCACTTTTGTTTAAGGGTGTGCAGACCATGGGTGAATTCCAATTCCTTGCTTAACCCTCAATCTCAAAAATGTGCACTCCCGCTATAGTGCAAGTGCTGTCCCTATTCTCAGAAAATTTAAGTTGAGGGGCGAGTTTAAGGGCTGTATCGCCCTCAATATTTCGAAAGCAGCAAAGCGAGTGCGATACAAATTAAGTATTTTCTTTGTTAATAGAGATATAAAAATTATGAAAACCATTGTATTATTTTAGTTTAGGCCCATATAATGGATTACTGACGTCATTGTTGCGTAACATTTATTTTTATTTTACGATCTTTTGTCAATAGCCGGCGCGCACACGCACACGCAATCGTTACGTGGTTGTGGTATTTGTATGAGTATCATCTTATAACTAACTGACAACCTAATAACTTGACTGAAATAAAATAATAAATAAATAATCGTGACGTAAATGTGTTCTTCTTCTTCTTTTTTTGAGTCGACAGACTGGACGCAGCTTTCACGTTATTCTGCCCCCCACAGTCTGAAGACGTATCTGCATTTAAGGGGTGTCCCATTTCTAAGTGACAAAAAAACCCTCAACACTTGGTTTTGAGGGCCAGTTAAGATTAAGGGTTGAGCTTGAGGGTTAAGATAGGAATTGGAATTGACCCCATATCTGATTTGACCCCCTCCATATCAGAGCCATGTAATTGGGATCAGTATCTTCACTGAGTCTCACTTGGATCGATAATCGATCATTAATTCTCCCCCACGATCGATTAATAAAATTTTAATTGAATGCTCATCCCTAATTGTAACCCTTCTTTTACCGGACAAGATTTGGCATGCGTCTCATTACCGTAACTCCTGGACCATTTGCGATATCTTGAAATAACAGAAACGATAGACTGACAATCTGCCCAGGGTGTGACCCTGCCTTTCGCCCCATGTCGGCTGAGATTGGCACAGCGCGTCACGCATTCGAGTCAGCTCTTCTCGTTCGCTACAAAGAACCAGCTCTCAGAGGCGGCTCGTTCACAAACGACACTCCACTATCGGACTGAGAGCTAAAAGAGGGTATCAGATCAGATTATCATAGCAGTGCAGAGGTGGTGGGAATTTTGTCAGGAGTTAATTAATTAATCTCCGGCTTCCTCCCACAGTCCAAAAACATGCGATATGGGGATTAGGTAAATTGGTCACTCTAAATTGACCGTAGGTGTGAGAGTGAGTGGTTGTTGGTCTCTACATGCGACCCTGTGATGGACTGCTGAACTGTCCAGGGCGTGACCCCGCCTATCGCCCTATGTCAGCTGAGATTGGCACACCCCTCCCCGTTGACCTTCCTGTGGAGGATAAAACGGTAGAAAATGGATGGATGGATTAATTAGTGGGAATTTACGCGCAATATATTTAACCACCCGAAAAGGAAACTACCGCTAAAACAATTATTACTTGCAGCCGTTTAAGAGCACAAAGTTGCGCATTACTGTCATGGTTCGGCAGGCACACACTGTGTCTGTGTGTGCTGGCTTAGTGTAGCTGTTTGCTTGCAAGTTGACAGAGAGCGCGTGTGGGAAGCTGCAATGTAGGTGTCATTTAAGTGGTGGGGATCCTCTTTCACACTGCGATATATTATTATGCAGCGAGTGGGACGCATGATTAGAATGATTTAAATGACACGACTGGGTGTAAGCGTACACAGCCCCTCGCACACACGCCGTCGTGTTTTGAGCTCACATCATCTCCCCCATCGCACATTTCTGCGGAGCGACTGAGGCACTTTGATGAATCACTCCGTCTCAGATAGGTTGAGCTATAATATTTCCGGCTGATTGTGCTTGATATAGATGCAGCATTAACTCGGTTCTTTATAGACGCCTGATGAAGGATTAATTTAAAAGGACTTAAAGTACATAAACAATAAATCAGGCCGACACACATCTTTGAATCTGCACACAAACGACTGCTCAACATAAGTGTGCATGCAGAAAGAGGGTGAACTCTGAGAAGGATGTTGTCAAGCAGACACTGATTGCATGTTCAAGTTCAGTGTTAGCAGGAAGTGCTGCTTTTTCATCATTGGCTTTTATGAGCGATTCCACTGATAAGGTCTCTTTCAGTTTGTCGAGCAGCTGCAGATTCTCAGTTGTTGCAACACAGGCAAAGGAGATAATGTTTAGTCTGTGTTGAAATCTTTGTTGGAAATTTTCTCCAGGGGAAAGATTTTCACTTTTTAAATTTTCTCTCCTACTTTATCATGAAAACTGGGGGAGAATTTTTGGCAGCAAACAAACACAAGGCCTGTCGCCCTTTTCAAATTCACGGATTTAAGTTCATAAAATACCGCCTGTGATAAAAACACATTCCCATATTTGGGCAAATGTTGATCCACAGACTGGATTAGTGCCAGTTCAAATGAAACAAGATTGGCTTTGCTTGAGAATCAGCTGGTATTATTTGACGTATTTGCCTTTTTCCTGTGTTAGATCGGTGTAATTTGCAAGAACATGCACAGTGCTCATTGTACACGGGAGTGGAAGATTAGGACTTTCATTTGAATTGTTCTTGCCATCATGTACTTAATGTCACAGAGATTCCACATGCTGGTGCTCTTGTTTGTTCACCCAGTATTTATTTCCAAAAAAGGAGATCACCATAAATCATAGGAAACGTACTGCTTTGCATCGAGATTTATTCCCCGACAAGGCTCTGACTGAATTATTATTTATCAGAGGTGGTAAACATTGTGCAACTCGACCTGACTCTTTGCCAGCTGTCCCAGACAGACGTCTGGGACATTTTGCACCAAACAGAGCAACTGACTCTCCCATATCTCACCCCCACAACAAAACTCTTGACCAGTTATTTAGACAACCCGCGTTCCTTCCTCCCAGTGACTTACAGACTCTGGCTCTGCTCTGATAACTCTGACACATTTTTTCTCCTTCTTTGGGATTCATCTCCGTCTTGCAACCCTAAGAGCCTGAAGCAGCAGTCTGTGTTTCTCAAATGAAGCATGTGACCTATCTTTCAGGGGTCTTTTATTTTAGTCACTGCAGCAGGAAGCACAGTGTCGAGCGTACATCAGGGGCCACTGCGTGTGCAGCCTGCCGGTGCTCCTCTGGGGCCCAGGGGACACAGGCTGTCCATATGGACCCTCAACACAGCACGGGCAACATTTGCACAAGACAAGGTCAGCTCACATTCCAAAAAAGCATGTCCCCCTTTCGAGACTCCATTGAGAAGAGACTCTTCTTTTGTTTGACCTACTACATGTTGATGCTCTAACAAACAACAGGCGTCCATAAATTCAGTTGTAAATGGTAATAATTGTCAGATAGAATAACTATTCATTGGTGCTTTAAGGCTGCAATGTGTAACGTGTGCTGCTGGTGGTGTTTATATTCTCAAGATGTGTTTATCCCTTCAAATAAAGTTTTTTATTCACATCTGAAACTTTTCATGGGCTCTTGTTTCTCTTTTCACGAGCCAATCTCGCAAGAGTCATGTGTAGCCTTTGGGTTTAATCAGCAATGTGTGAACTTGTTGAAGTTGACAATGGTTCGAATTCAACAGGCCTCTGTTTAGATTTAAAAGTTGCACGCTACAGTTAGACAAAGCTTTCAAAATGTGCCGCTCGATTAGCTGTTTTTCCTCCAGTAACCACTGTACACTTTACAGTTTAAGAGTGTTTTGCCTCAATATAAACAGACTATCCGGTCAGCTGTCATTTTGTTCTGCATCTCTATCTTGAAAAAGTTAATCGGAGGCTATTCAGCATCCTCTCAAAGCACGGCAGCCCTTGAAGATGCCATCTTAAGCTTCACGCCTGTCATCACTCACCCCCATCATTTGAATATTTCATATTATATTTCAATATTTATATATTTTTTTGTGTGCGCAGCTCACATCTAAAACGAGTGAGTGATCTATAGAGAGGACGGCATGTGTCTGCTTTACTGCTCTGCAGGAGTGTGGGAAACTTGACAGCAGGACTTTGAAAATAATGGTGCATTCAAGGGTCTAGTGATAGATTGATCCTCCAATGAAGTTATGGTATATATTCCTGATAGGAGTGGTGGATCACCGGGCAGGATTTATGTGGCTGAGGAGGAGCAACCACTCCTGAAGATGCCGTCTGTCTGAGGCAGTGGTCTAAGGCTATTTATCCTTGAGATTAATGACTGTCTCCTGATAAAGCCTACATGGCAACAGACATTAATCTGCTTTATCTTGTGAATGACTTGCAAAGTTCCCTTCTCTATTGTTCTTGCCTCTAGTAAACTAAGGGTGGAGTCATTTTAGGGAGCATGCTGTAATGGAGACGTTTTTTTAAAAATGGTGTCTCAAAATTACAATTCAATATGTAATGGTCCCACACAGCTACAGTGAGAAGCCATAACACAGGGTGGAAAAAAAACAATCAATGGAAAATTAAGGGTTTTCTTTTGAAAGAATAAAAGGTTTTCATGAACGTGTGAGACTGAGCCTGTGTGTGTGTGTGTAATGTGCACATGATGCTGGGACTTTGAGGTGATGAGTAAGAAGGTAAATCTGGCGTCCCAGAGTTGCTGTGCGCTGCTGCTGCCAAGCTGAGGGTCATTGCTTGTATTAATGACATGTGGGGACCAAACCAGCTTTTATTTCCCTCACCATCTGCACCCAGTTGTGGCAAATAGATGGTGAACGAGAACAACCTCCTTACGCAGCGACTACTGGTGTGGGTTTCATTTTTATTTAAGCAGAGAGCACACTGCACTTTTACCATTATGTGCATATCTCCATTTACCCTGTGAATCTCTTCTTATTGAAATTAAAAGTGAAAATGTAAGATTAACTTTTGCATGACATTTATTGACAGGGCTGATTGGTTTAAAGCAGAGATTTTCAGACTGTGAGGTATGTGTCCAGGGGGGCTGTGACAGATTTGAATTTGAAGTAGAGCGGGGCGAGAACAAAATGCTTTGTGATGTGAAAGGCAATGAAGGTCCTTTCAACCATTAACACGCTCATTCCACAATTTGTGTCAACATTCATACTTCATCCAGAGTCATGCCTCAGTGGCACTGATACTTTCTCAACGCATACCTCTTGAACATTGACAAAGTTTGAGTGAGTAAAAAAGTGTTCTCACAGCAGTTGTTGCTCGGGAAACAAAGCCTTTATTACCACCATCAGTGTAATCCAGTGATAGTTGACTGCACATCCATGGGTATGCTAGGATTTAAAGCTGCTACAGTTAATGCTGTAAGAGGCAGGATCACGGGGAAAAACTGTTGACCGTTGCGTTTTAACTCCCGTCCTTAAATACTAATGTCTTTGATTGAGGCTCTCTGTTCCAAGCTCCTCTCACCAGATAAACACGGACAGATGCACACGCTTCATATGCAACAGATAAACTGAGGAAAACATACACACCACACATACACATTTAATTGTATGTGTGGTGGTTTTTTTTGTTTTTTTTTGCTATTTTAGGTTACTACTTAGCATACACAGCTGTTGCTAATGCCGGAGCATGCAGCTGCTAAGTACAACAGCCAATAGGAGCACCATCTCTCTCTGAACTATCCTGTGAATCAAAGTCTCTCACCATGAACCAGATTTGCCAACAGAGATCTTGTTCTCTCTCGGATTACTTGATTTACCTCACGCTAAAAAGATTATTATGGAATTATTGATCGATAAACGGCCCAAGACCATAAGGATTCTCCAACCAGCCAAGTTGCAGTAAGTCGTACAAGGTCAT
The DNA here is from genome assembly GCF_963457635.1 of Microchirus variegatus. Lineage (NCBI taxonomy): Eukaryota > Metazoa > Chordata > Actinopteri > Pleuronectiformes > Soleidae > Microchirus > Microchirus variegatus. Next base: position 12,685,163 of record NC_139818.1, on the reverse strand, counting down.
ACAACATGATTTTGACCCCAACATTTCATTCCACTGTGTGTACAGCAGTTGACATGAATTTGCAGAGCAACCCATCAAAACAACTGTATCACATGGTTTAACAGTAGAATTGTTGTTATTGTGTATTACTAAAAATATATTCATGATTCTGCATGTGAGCATATGACTTAAAATCTATATTTACACCGCCACTGTGTGCTTTAATGTGCCGCGTTGGGAGTCCTTTAGTTACGGGTTATTATTTAAGGTTAGGTTAGCAGAAAGACCCAGTATTAGTGGTTGTGTGCAACTCTAGTATCTGGCCTCCAGATGTCACTCAGCATGGACCTGAGAGGGTCCACAATTACTCCTTTTAAAGAAGCAACTCGCAGCATCACTGGCATTTTGTTGTGTTTTTCCGCATGCCCAGCAAACCACTGAGAGCGATTGATGTTTCACACAGTTCGCGTCTCATCACTGAACTGCAGACAATCTCCGTTACGCTGTCTTCTGAGGAATTTAAGTGCATGTGTGGTTAAGGTTGTGATTTAAGTGCAAGCAGCAGCCCCGAGGATCATTCAACCCGAACAACAACTCCAGTAAACAACAAACTCGCACGCATTTGCCACTTAGCTGTACGTCTGTTCCAGTTCAAAGGTCAACATCGAGTTCCGTTTACCAGTCAGCCTTGAAATGTGCAGCCAGTGCGTTAGGCGCATCTGCAGGGCTGTTTGTATTTTCGCAGTAAAGAGACACACTCAGACCTGCATGGCCAAGTGTTCAAGGAATTTGTCGAAGTTATTCTTGTCGCTGCACCTATCGTTTTGTGAGTTAATCCCCGAGAAGTTAATTTGGAGCTGGAGTTTCATATCTGTGCAGGCAGCCGCTGCCACGGGGAACCTTTTGGTGAACTAGGGACGTTTTCCACATGACAAGATAGATGTGCTGTTTTAGTTAGAAACACCTTAGCATTTCCCTCCATTTATCAAGAAGTGGTCAAGCAAGTAGAATTGTGATTTAACTTTTTGCAAAGCATATCAGTATATTATTGTAATTTACCTGTCACTCTAATTCCGGTGCAAGTAATCCCTCGCGACATATTGGCAGTCTTAAAAATTAAGATACCGTGCATTTAATCCTCCATATTAAGTGGATATTTCTTTATTCTGAGCCTTATTTGGGGGAATTAACCTGCCTGCCTGTGTGTTAAGCCTGGACAGTTTGTCCAAGCCTTCATTATTGTGGAGTCACATGTATGATGTAGCAGGGAGACGAAAAAGTATCTTATACATAAAAAAAATCCACATGCTTAGTTAATATTATGGATCCTCTGGGATGTGCTCGAGCAGCCTTCCTGAAACTGTGTCCATCAGGCTCACTCTCAAGTGGTAAGCACTAAGCCAAGCGACTTGCTGGTAGTCCATGTTTGGTCAGTTCACACATTTCACAGCGGTCACAGGCCCACACTCAATCCACATGCACATATCTGTATCTGTCAGGAGGTTCAGCACAGTCGCAGATAAAACTCCAACTGTTAACTAGGTGTGAAAGACCTCTGCACAAGATTACTACACATCTCCTGCAGAACAGTACGAAGCAGGGAGTAAGAGGCAAAGCTGCTCTGAAAACATCAAAGCCTCTGGAGCCTCAACTCATTATCTCAGCGACAGAAGTCGCAGGTGCAGAAGCGTCGCCTTTAATAACATTGCTTACTTGTGGAGACGGCGCTTTCCTGGGTGCCAACCGTCTCCTAAGAAAATCTATCTGACTTTGCCAAGTTATTCCAGGAATTCTCACAACTGCGGGTTTTGTGTACTCAGACTGAGGTCATGTTAGAAACTTAACTTTCTTATGCCGATTTATTTTTGAACAAGTAGCTAACTGGAGTTACTTGTGAAAACGTTTAAAAATGGAGCCGACACTTTCCTCCATCTTTCGTTGCCTGATGACAAACAAGTTTATTTGATTGAATAAAAGTTGAATTCAAGCTTCATTAAACAAACGAGTGCCTTACAGTTTCCTTACTTGATGGTCCAATGAATCTGAGGGGATTTCAGCTTCGAGTCAGGATCACCCTTTTCGTCTGTCCAGCTAGACAGGGATATAAATAAAATTCTTCTTTGGTGAGAACAATGCTACATGACAAATCCCAAGGCTCCTATTATTCAGTAGTGATAAATGAAGCACTTTAAATCCTTTACACATGACAAATCTCTCACAAAATCTTTGCGGCGAGCCAAGTCGTGGTGACGTGTAGCATCTAATTTTATATAGTGACACAGTTGGCTGCTAACAAGCAGAAATGTGTTTGTTAATTGAGCTTAAGTGTGACAGATGGTAAACAACAAAGTTATGATTTAATTTAAGCTCCCGAGCTGGAGCCACGGAATACTCAGTCACAATTACATATTTTAACTACATGCTGTGAGGTGAAATCCTAACTCTGCTCGACAACTATCATTTCTTCACTTGATGATGTATTTTTTTTTACCCTTACTTCATACAGGTTAGATAAACTACATGAGCACAGAACTTAAAATGTTTTTCATCGGTCATATAGTGGATCCTGATATGGTGATGTCGACAGGTTTTCATTGTAGCAAGTCCCACTTGTGGTGATTTAAATGGGTCCCCATAAAATTAGAGCTGCAATTAACGATTATTTTCATCATCGATTAATCTGTCGATTATGTCCTCGATCAATCGAGTAATCGTTTGGTCCAAAAAATTTCAGAAAATGTTGATCAGTGTTTGTCAAATCTGGAACAGATGATGTTCTCGGATGTCTTGCTTTGTCCACAAACCAAAGTTATTCACTTTTAGTCATTTTTTGTTCTGTGGAGCAAAGAAACCAGAAAACATTCACATTTAAGAAGCTAAAACAATCAATATTATATATATTTACGGTGTTTCCCATAGGGATTTTTTGGTCATGGGTGGGGCAGAATTTAAAAAGTTTTGGTTATACATGTATATGCTCATCTTGATGATAATACTAATAATAATGTGTTCATAACATACAATAAATTTGTCTGAGTCCACCATAATTTTGGACAGGTCTGTGGGACACATGGACAGCGAGTTTGATGTGTCCTTTTAGATTTGAATGCGTCAGTTGCTGGTGATATGATGGTCAGGACATCAGAGATGTTCTACTGACTGTTATATTCTGTCATATATTGACTCAGCAGTTGCTCCCAAAATGTGGAACATATTGAGACGTGTTGTGACTCCAGGCCACCAATAAATACCAAGTAAGAAGTTTTTGAGGCAGCACCGCAATCAACTGGATAGCTTTGTTTATAAAAAATTAAATCACCCCAGCCTTCAAATCACATTATCGGAGGTCTTAAAACCGTAAACTCTGTATTTGAATGTGGGTTGTTTCACTGTGAACAGATTCCAAGTTGGGAGTATGGTGATACCACATCGAGTGCTTTTGTTGTTTTTTTTACCAATCAGCTGTGCGTCAAAGAGAAACACATGGCTACTGTACTGCATATGTAGCCGCTCCTGCGTAGGCTTGTTACTGTTATTATTAATTTATTAATGCATCATTGAATGAAGATGGACAAGGAAAAAACGCATTGCAGAAGAACTAAACCGTGATCTTTGGCTGTATTTACGAAGACAGGTGCCGATCTCACTTCTGCTATGCGGTAGAAGAAGAAGCCGCAATGCGTAGCCGCAAAACTTTCTCCCAGAGCTTATGTACAACATACGGATGGATTATTTAGTGGCCGAAAGAGAGTGGCAGGACATGAGAATAATGAGTTTCTTTGAGACCAATTAACTTCTCACACTTAAATATTTGTAACATTTGTTTGCACTTTCCTTGAATAATTCCTAAATTCCAGTGTTTGTTTTGTCTCACCTCTAGTCATAAGTCAAAAACATTTGGAAGCCTTGCCTCACAGATGCAAGATGATCACCTAACAGTAGTTTGGCAAACGACAGCCAATAAATGCCTTGCAGTTGAAAACACACTGAGATAAATAACTGGTTTAAGTGTTCTATGCTCATAAAGAAGATTAACAGCACAATTAATAGCTTACTTCACATTTCACCCAGGGGCAAAACTAAATAATGAATTATCGCACATTTATTGAGATAATTATTGACAGACTGGATTGTAGAGCTGCATCTAACGATTATTTTGCGTAATTGATTAATCTGTTGATTATTTTCTTGATTAAACGATGAATCGTTCGGTCCATAAAATGTCAGAACATGTTAAAAAACGTTGATCAGTGTTTGTCAAACCTGGAAACGACGATGTTCTCGAAAGTCTCGTTTTGTCCACAAACCAAAATGATTCAGTTTGAATCATTTCTTTATGTGGAGCAAAGAAACAAAGAAAATATTCACATTCAAGAAGCTAAAACAAACAGAAATCTTGTTTTAATCATGAATAAAGCTTCAAACAGATTATCAAAAATAGTTGATCATTAATTTGGTCAACGATTAATAATTGATTAATTGTTTCTTGCTCGGTTTACTATTTTTTTTATAGCAACAACATCTTTGTCCGACATCCATGAGCTGTAGTTTTTGAAGGGAACAAATATTCAGAGTTTCTTGTCTTGATTGGCTCTCATTATAGTGCCATCGAGTGTTTGCAAATATATCCAGTGTATTTATACGTTGCACAGATGTGCCATCAAGTAAGTAGCGGTTCACCAAGTTAAAATGCAGAGTGACTCCAGAAGACCGAGAACAGGGTTTGTTTACAAATATGTCCGATAAATCTCCAGAGCAGTGGGAAACAGTGCGTCGATGGAAAAGTACATGTATGCTGCAACAGTGTTTTAAATGTAAGGTTCCCACCTACAACATTTTTCTTATTATAATTAAACCAAAGAGAAGAGAAAGACATTTTTTAAAAACAGTATTTTACTGTGATCTTATTTTTCTCTCGTCATGGTTTTTTTCCCCGTGAGCTCACAGGCATTCCACTGCATGCATCAGTTTACATTCCCATTGGATTAATTACAACTGCCTCCCCCTGTGGGGGACACATTGGTCTGCTTTTTATCCAAAAGATCGCTCGTAGAGAGACTGCCTGTCAGATTTTGTTAAGAGAGAGGAGTTGAGCAGGAGCAGGTGTTGGTTTGCTGGGCAAACGAAAAGGCCTATGTCCAAAGGAAGAGGTCAGAATAACTAAAAACAAGGGTGTACATCTCTCTATTGCATTTTGATGTGTATCTAGATTAGAGCTAAAACAATTATGTGATTAATCGATTACTAGATAAATCGTCAACTAAGCTTTTTTCATGATTAAAACAAGATTTCTGTTTGTTTTAGCTTCTTATGTGAATATTTTCTAGTTTATTTGCTCCATATACACAAAGAAATAATTTAAACTGTGGACAAAACAGGACATTCGAGGGACATCATCGTTTACAGATTTGACCAACGCTGATCAACACTTTTTAACGTTTTCAGACATTTTTTGGAAATAGTCGACAGATTTATCGATTATGAAAATAGTCGTTAGTTGCAGTTCTCGTCTAGATACAAGGGCTACGATATGATTCAGGGAAGATTTTTTTTTTCCATTTTATGACCTGTCATTGTGTTTACTCGACAAAAGACATGAGGCCTAATGAACAAACGTGTTGGACATTGTAAATTATTGGAAACTCAGACTTCAACATATAAAGAATAACAGTTAATGTGTCAGCTTAGTGTGCAAGCTTTTGAGGTAAATGTATCCAATTAAAACAGCATTTCAGAAACGTCCTTTTTCTCAGTTTACAAAGTCTTTAGCGCTTTAGCCGAATAACTGGGACTTCAGAAGTCATGTAATCCGACAGTAGGATAAAGATAAAACACCAAATCTCGTGTGTTGGGCGTTTGAAGATGCAGTCAGGACGTAAGAGCATTCATTACAGCTTCATTAAACCAGATTCTCAATCAGATGGGAAAGTAGATGGGACTTTGATCACATTTTGATGGATGTATTTCCAACTTTTGCTTTTCCTTTATAACCTATTGAATCGGTTAAGCATGGCAAATATAGCTCAGTGGTACAGCGAGCGTTGCACACTATTGGCGATACAACTTTAATAAATCGACAAAACATCCAGTTCCACTTCACAGCTCTCCACGAATGAGTGGTAGATCACCACTTCTCATCCACTTGGCAGTTTTCCCTCTCTGTCAGTCAGCAGTCTGTAAGTCTCCTCTCTCTCTGCCATCTTTCACCATCTTTCAGCGAGACGGATTCATATCAACATCAAGAGACACAAACATCTGACCGCTGACAGAAAAAGATGACATGGAGACGCACAAATCAAAGTGCCACGATCACAGAAAATGTCAGAAAATGTTAAAAAACGTTGATCAGTGTTCATCAAGCCTGGAAATTACGATGTTCTTGAATGTCTTGTTTTTGTCCACAAACCAAAATTATTCAGTTTTAATGATTGTAGAGTAAAGAAACGAAGAAAATATTCCCATTTAAGAAGCTAAAACAATCAGAAATCTTGTTTTAATCATGAAAAAAGCTTAAAACCGATTATCGATTATCAAAATAGTTGACGATTAAATTAATAATCGATTCATCGTTTCAGCTCTATTGCCATGGCTTATTCATAATTTGATGTAAAGTGTGTGGGCTCTTGTCTGAGAGAATGAACTTGTATCCCATTTTAACTTTATTCTGTGATGTCTGTTAGGAGCAGCCATGTTCGCAACATTTCCACTTCTAAAGTCAATTGTTTGAAAAGGCCTCCATTCCCCCCCCCCCCCAACACCCTTACATGAGCTTGTCACGGGCTTCAGAATGCTTGCTCTTCTCTCTCTGTTGCTACAAACAGAAAGTTTTAGGGAGCACCACATGCCACGTGCAACGTATTTATCCTTAAATGCTGTGAGTTTCTCCAAGGCTGTGTTGATAATTTGACCCGGCAGCACCTTGTTAAGGTCACGGCCAGGTCCTGGTCTCTTGGAAGTGAGATGCTTCGGTATTTCTTGGAGATGAAATGATTTGTGTTGTGCTTGTGTTGTGATTTATGCTAGTGGAAATATGGATATGGCTGAATATGACAGGAAGTGACATCACAGGTCATTGCACTTTGATTAAGCTTACTTTAAATCAGGGCTCTGTGGTAAACTCTAGACATGTAGCACAATGCAATCCTATTCCCAGATGTTTCTCTTGTACTCCTTAGCCATTGCTAGGATTAGAATTATTTCATGTCCCATCAAAATAATCTTGGAGACATTATTTGAAGGTTAAAATCCTACAATGCGTGCAGAGGCAAGTTTTCTTATGGCCCTTTTCCAGGTTGCGTTTCCACTACAAAAAAGTACCTACTCAACGCGGGTGGAGACATCACTGCACGGCTGCATGAAATAGCGGTGGACTTTGTTTTAGACATGTGTCACAGACGAGGAGTCTTTTCAACTGATCTACTGCATTGTTCCGCTTGATTCTTGTGGGACGTCTCTTGCTGTGATGGCACTCTGACCAATCAGTGGCTGGTAGTCAAGCTGGTGAAAACACATCATTAGTGTTTTTATTTCATGAACAGGATGAAATAGATCAAGACCAAACACAGTCCTTTCAATGGGCTCTGGTATGTGCAGTTTGAAATCAGATCACTATTGTTTTTGACCGACATCTTCATTAAAAATGGTGCAATTTGGTCCGGCTGTGCTCTAAACTGAAATGCCTGCTGCTCGTAACACATCTAATGATCCCCTGGTAAATTAAAATAGCCTTCATAGTGAGGGGGCAGTGTCAGTGTCATCAGCTCTATACATCACCAGCCCTATTCAACCAATCATAAGGTTGCCACGGCGTCACATGTCAGGCTGATTTCATGGCCGCAGCTCCCTGGCAGTGGCCCCATGATGAACTTTAATTACTGTGAGTGGCTTGGTGGGAAAACATTTTTCTCTGGCTGACACAGTAGTGACACCCCCTTTGTTTTTCTCTCTGACGGCTTCTGTCATGCTCCTCTTGCCCTGAGAGAACATCCTGTGTTGTTTCTGGACTTCAACCACAATCCACTTCCTGTCTTTCGGTAACATTAAGAGGTCACTGACTGCAGGGAGTACGAGCAGATGTTTTCTGAGAAGTAAACATACAGCACAGACATTGCATGTTTACAGCCCTATAGCTCGTTTTGGCTTTTACAGTCAGCTCATTAGCCGTTTGTGGAAAATAAGCCATGATGGGAAACTGCTCTAGTCTGCAGGCAGTGCTGATATTCTGCTTACACCGAGTCATTAGCAGTGTGCACTATTCTTCATGTGTTTGCTTATTTGCTTTAGAGGATCCATAAATGGTCCCCTCATAACACTGAGTGGAAGGGCTTCTTTCTGAATGATAAACAGCAACTTCAGAACGACAGTGAGTGGTTGAAATCAGTTTTTGAAAATCGGCTGAGAACCCTCCTGGGCAGCTGCACACAAAATAATGGAGGAAAAAATGTGCGGCTTCATTCTCAAGGTCTCTCAAGTCTCTTCATCCCATGGTTTTTCAGTCCACCCTGTCATTTTGTGCTCATCTTTTATATTCTCCTCCTGTCTCTGGGCGAAGCAAAAGTATCAAGCTGGCTTGCTTTTGTCTCTAGGTTGTTGAAGGCAGGCTTAAGCAGAAGATTATGCTTAGTGCATCTTCCACATCACACATGCTAATGTTTTTTTTATCTACCACAGTCATTGATAAAAAGCACAAACATATTTACAGGCATAGTCTAAAATGTTTCTGGCAATATCAGGAGGCAAGAGTATCATATTACTGTATACACCTGCACAATAAATCAGGGATAATCCCTTGGTTTTTTTTTTATCAGTAGTATTATGGCTAGAGCTGAAACAGTTGCTCGATTATTAATCGATCACTAAAATAATCATCAACTATTTTGATCGATTAATCGGTTTGAGGTCTTTTTCATTATTAAAACAAGATTTCTGATTGCTTCAGCTTCTTAATGTGAATATTTTCTTAATTGATTTGCTGCATAAAACAAAGAAATCAATAAAAACAATCATTTTGGCTTGTGGACGAAAAAAAGACATTTGAGAACATCATTTCCACATTTGACAAACACGACTCAACGATTACTAGATTATGAAAATAATTGTTAGGGCGCTTTCACACCACTAGTTCGATTATTTGATCCGCACCATGCAATACAATTGTTATTATGTAACATATGACTCCAGTGTGGTCCGCTTTCACACCAGCAAACGAACCAAAATTGGCCCGATTGACGTTTCATCAATGTGTATATATCTTCCGGTAGAAAAGCGCCACTTTTGACTCACTATGGAGCAACACGTTCGCACATTGCTACTTGCTCTGATCTTCGTTTATTACATTCTCTGTATTGGGCATTTTTGGTAAAATATCCAATTTGAGAATGAGTCACGGCTGCGTCCGGAGAACAATCAGCTGATGCGCTGGAGTCGGCGAAGACAAAATGACACTGCACAGTGTCGACACAGAAATCAAACCCAACAAATGTAGATTGGTTCAAAAATTCTGAAAACAAGGAAATGTCTAAAAACCTCAATTTTTAAAAGAGGATATTTAGTAAAAGTACTGCTGAAAGCCGGTGGTTGCGACATAGCATGTATTTGAGTTCAGTGACTGTGTCAGACACAGTCTGTGCTCTGGTCACGCAGGAAGTACTGAACAAAGTTGTGTATAAAACAACGTCACAACAGTTTCATGCACTTCCATGACTAACGTTGAGGATAGTAATGGAAAACCGAGTCATTTTTTTCCCACCCACAGTAAATGGCTTAATTGTGGTCAACAAAAATAGGCTTCCAACTGGTGCTTATATTAAGTACACACACAAAAAAAGGAAAAAAAGATTATCGGTCCATTTACACATGCAGCTTATATCATAAATAATCAATCCTGCTGTACTGTCTGGCCGGGGTGAACACAAAGAATGCAACAGTTAACCACTTCTTCCCTGATCCTCTTTTTGGAGTCCCTGCTCGAAAATGACATGCCAAAACTAAATAGAGTAAACCTCTGCAGTTACAAGCTCAATGTGGATTATCTTGGTATTAAAATAAATATAACACTTGTGAGATTCCACCAGAGGTGTAAGTTTCACTGTAGATGCCACTGTGTCAGAGTAAATGTACATGGAACACAGCATAACTGAAGGATTTTTTTCTCTCGCCTAAAAAAATATTGCATTTTAAAGCAAATATCACCTTTAAAACATGCAGTAGGAGCTTAAAAACACATGGAGGTCATGTAAAAACATGTGGACATGAGCTGTGCAAAGTCTTATGCTGCTGAAATGAAGCAGAGTGAAATTACAGGTTTTAGTAAAGAGATGTCTGGGCGTTCTCATTTGGCACAGCGTGGCACCATCTGTGCCATTTGAGATTTCTTAGGTACCAAATTATTAACCCATTTAATTTTATTTATATGTCAATACAGGTCTAAAAATAAAAAAATAAAAAAAAGTATGATAACTCGCTGTAAATCGGTGCTCCCTGTGCGGTGCGTAATAACTCTTTGGCCCTGGCTGCAGCGTCTTCAGTGACGCAGCGCCATAGCCCTGGCTTACCTTGGTCAATTAGGGTGGTTGACAGCTCGTAAACCTTTAAACCCGGTCTCCAAATGCGTGAGAATCACATTCGCCCTTCTCTAATCAGCACGATCTAATGTCGCTCTGTAATGATCAATCAGACCGGGTTTTGTTCCGGTGGAAATAACTTGTTTTGATAAACAGCAAAGGTAAGACAACATTTCTGCTTGTATTTCTTGAAAGTCAGTTGTTGTTTTGCTCTTATTATGGGGCTGGATCCGTGAATCTTGGTCGTAGAGGGATAAAAATGGTACCGCTGGAATCTGTAGATTCGCAGCTGTCCAGTCGACACGTGTATTTTTTGTTTACATAATCACGTTTACGCTCCGGTGCCGCTTTTAAATGTGTGCGCTGTAACGTTTTTTTCCGCTCCTGCTGTTTTATCCATCGGTGTTTTAACTGTGTTTGGTGAACATAAGAATGGTTTATATGAGCTTTTAGCTGAGTTTCTGACCTTTCTGTGGGCATGCAGCATGTCTGTGTTTGTTAAAGTTAGATATGGTTTTATGCGCTTTTGTCGGTGCGTCTTTTTCACGGTTGCACCCCCGATCCCGGGGGCAATCGTGAAGAAGAAGTTAAGTGAAGTAGTAAGAGTAAACAAGAGAACAGCAATTAGCTGCTAGTGTGGAGGACAGGCTACATTATCCAGAGCATGATATAGAGAGATGGAAAACAGATCTTAGATAAACAAACCTCCCCGATTGGCTTATTTCATGTATCAATCTTAAAATAACAGTCCACTCTCATCCGAAATGTCTTTTTTTTGCCATTGAAATCAAATATTGTCACAGAGTGTTCTGTCTCTCAAATATTTTGCCCTTAAGGCATTTATTGCACTTTTTGGTATTTTTCTTGTAGTAGATTAATTTAATTTATGTTTCCAAATGATAACTGAATAGTTTTTGGGGGGCATTCCCATGAATATGAGAGGACATGTAGGAAATTTGCAGATTATAGGAACCATCTTCGTTTCAACCTGAGATACAGGCAACAGAACATCATCCCCAACAGCCTTCACCTGGGTTCAACAGTAAAGGGACACAGCTATAAAATTGGAAAGTTGTGTTCAAAATAATAGCAGTCCAACATGCCTAACCAGATCAATCACCGTTTTTGGTAGAAATGATATTACTACATGGCAGATAATTCACCAGTCGGTGTAGTAGAGTCATAGAAAACCAACAGACCCAACATTCATGATATGCATGCTCCTGAGTCTGTGTAGCTGAATAATGAATTGAAAGGGCCATGTTCAATTAGTGAGGTAATTCAGTCTGAAAAAAACAGGTGGCCCTTATTTAAGGATGACGCCAGCACCTGTTGCGCATACATTGTTTAGATGAACAGCCTATTTGATTAAAACATTGATTGGACAGGGGAAAACGTAGAAAGAATTGCAGAAAAGGATAGACTGCTTGGCCAAAATGATCTCCAATGCTTTAAAATGGAAAGCAAAACCAGAGATATGGACGAAAACGGAAGACTACTATTCGACTGGATTGAAGATTAGCCACAATGGCAAAGACTCAGCCAATGATCAGGGCCAGGGAGATCAAAGACGGTCTGAAGTTTCCTCCGAGTACTGTGCAATTAGTCAATTTTTTCTGAGGCAAAATAATTTGTGGAATGTTATGAAATCAGCCTGGACCGCAAATACCTGTTCACAGGTGCAACAAGTTGGTCGACTCCATGCAACACGGATGTGAAGCAGTTCTCAGAAACAGTGGTTATACAACTAACTATTAATTAAGTGATTCACAGGGATGCTAAATCCAAAAGATTTTTCAGTTTATACAGAAAATATTTGAGTTTGTAAAGAAAAATGCAGACACTACCTTTTTGAACAGACCAATAGTCCGTTATTTAAAAAAACATACATTTTTCTTCAATGTTATGATTTAGAATAGTATGTGCAGTGTTCCCAATGCATGGAAATACAAACTATTATAAGGATTTTGTGCTTTACTCACGTTTTTAAACAATGCTATTATTTTGAACACAACTGTACATGTGTTACTAACTTACTAGAGGCTTTACATTAGTCAAACTTGGAAATACAAATGTTTCTTGAATTGATGCAGGATTGCTGAGCAACAATTCATGTTAGAGCCATCTGCAGTGAGGAGAACGTTAAATCCACACTTTCTATTCACTGCTATGGCTTTGAAGGTTTATCAGCTAAAAAGGTGGATGACGCAACCTTGTGTCCTCTTTGTCCAATGCCCCGCAGCCATATTTCTCCTCCAGCAATGCCATTTCATCATGTTTGATGGACAGGAGCAATGTATTTGCTTTATGAACAGAGTAGGACTGTCAAGCTGCCAGTCATCCACTGCTATGGTTAGCCGATTGATTTAGTTGCCGGGTCCCTTGAGGGTGGCATTCCTCGTCAATGACAAAAACCAGTTCCACTTCTCTTAATCTCCCTATACTCTCTCTCTTATTTAAAAGAAAAACATTTCTCCATCCTTCCATCTTTAAATCTCATGCCCTCTTCTTTCCTCCCTCTATCTTAAATAGCCTTGAGCACAAGCAAGCACCCCAATGACAGCCTTGGTAAAGGACGCAGACAGTCGATAAGTGCTAATGGCATGACGACTACAGATGAGAGCAAGCACTGGAGTCGTTTCCAAAGAACGGCCCTGAAAATGCCAGTTTTAGTCCTTTGATTATACTCTGGGACGGAGAAGGACAGCAGAGCTGCTGTGATTAATGTTAAAATCAATGCTCTCAGTTACTTCTTATTTTGGAAAATATGGACACTTGTGATCAAATTAAGCCACTCATGTATTCAAATATGAAGAGAAAACACTGATATGCTGTCCACAGTGCATTTTTTTTTTCTGGATTAGGCCAATCCTGCTACCGAAGATTGGTTCATGTACTGAAAGGTAGACATTTCAATGTGTACCTTTTATTTTGATTAATGTAATTGTAATGTCTTGCTTTTATTCTATGTGTTTCTTAAAGGAGACATATTATGCAAAATCAACTTTTTAAATCCTTTTAATACTTATATATGGGACTTTGGAGGCCCTATGAGTAGGCAAAGTGTGAAAAAAGATGACTCACTCGTGTTTTTGTGGTCTGTAGTAATACTGATTTACTGTTATTAACAAGTCAAGGTGTGTACATTTCTCATAAATTAACTCTAAAACATATACTTTATAATGTAAATTAGTGAGTTTAAACTACACAACATACTGGCTGAAAGTGAAAACATATCTGACTGGGATCTCAGCTTTTGTCATGAATACTTTTTTCTCTTTCGCGCTCTCATTTTCTCTGTCTGAAGTTGCAGCCAGACGAGCATAAAATTGGTGTTTTAGAACAAATCAGTGTCTGGTCTTTCCCTTCACTTGGGTCTTAATGGGGGCCCAGCTGGGAGAAAATGACACTGCTCGAGCCGAGCAGCTCTTCAGCTGACTCGTATCAGTTCTGCAAATACAGAGTTGTCCAATGTTTTTGTGCAATGAGTGGTGGGGTACAGACAACATCAGCTGGTCTGAGGTGGAGCATAAACCCATTATCATATCATAGTGAGCTGCGCAGGTTGCAGGTATTAAATACATAAAACCTCACAGCTGTGTCCAAGAGGTTTTACATATGAAAGCCCCTTAGCTGTGTTGACTTTTTTCATGACGTATAGAATTCTGCCACTGTGCTACTTGGCAGAGCTCCAAACACAAAATATACCCTACCTCTCAAGGATAAAACCAGACGTCACTGTTGCTGGAGCATTATCATTTAGGGTCCCCGATTCTTCACCCTTTAGACACTGGCCTCTCTTTTATCTGTAGGCACTGTGCGACTTCAGAGTGAGAAATACAATTTTCTGATAATATAATCCCTTCTTCGGCCTGAACCAGGTATCTCTCATGTTTGTGTCTCTGCCCAGGAGAGTCTGACATGCAGCCACGTAGTTACTAGGCTGAATGCATCCCTCATCCTTATCACTCCCTCCATATTGTGACTCTGGTGAGCAGGGAGGATGGAAGATGGACTGTGAGGTTGGGGAGGGTGTTGCTGTGCTGTCTCATTAAAAAGAAGTGTGACAAAGTCTGTGATTTTAATTTTAACCTTGCTGCATTACATGATTTTTTTTTTGTCACGTTAAAAACTGAATCAGCAGAGACTGTGGAAATAGTGACGTATGAAAGCATGTCATCATTTTCAGGATGCGGTTACTTGATCCAGCTCATCTATATTCAGAGTGGTCACTGTTTTTTCTCTGCTATCAATGTTCAGCCTAAGGTTATATTGCAACAACTCCATGAACAGAGCAGGGTAATGGTTGAACAGTTCTATAAAGCAGCATTACTATGTCATTGGAGACAATGTGGACACATGCTCTGGGGGTGTAGGAATTACACTCAAAATGAAAAGAACAGCTCAGGCCTTGGTGGTCAACTAGTTCCCAAATGACACAAAATGCAAGTCAGCATTTGAACAGGATGTGACTATGAGGCAGTCTGATTCTTTGTCACAGCATTGCATAAAATCCAAGAACTGTGAGTCATTTTTTGAAAGAAGGTTTGTCTTTCTCACTAGGAATGCCTGACAACCCATCATAAAGCATCAACCTCACCCAAAAAACCCATCTGGCTGGCCCCTGCTCCATAACGTGACCCTCTGTCTGAGCTGTGACAAGTGGGGCTGACAGACTGCTGCCACAATGACGCCAATGGACTGCAAATACAGCCTACTGGGCTCAGCAGTGGACGACTACCGCAAGAGGCCCCTGCACGTGCAGATGGAGGACGAGCCCGTGAACCCGTTTGCCGTCACGGAGGTGAAACGGAAACTGCAGAGCTGGATGACCAAAAGCTGCTTCACTAAGATCCATCTCTATGGCTTCATAGTCGGACTTGTCGTCACATTCCTCATCATGACTTCATACCTTCTGACAGGAGACAAGAAGGGCCTCTTCCTCACCCCGTCACCTTACAGCAGCCTTGTCAGCCCCGACCCTTTTGCCTTTAACCTCTCCTCAGTCAAAGACTACGCACACATCAAACTGGTGGTCAAGTCTATCACATCCAAGTTGGAGTTTCAGAGCAGTCGACAGATCCCAGAGATTAAGGCGCTGGTTAATAGTGAGCCACATGTGAGTACCCAAGAAACACTGTATATCCATCTTAATTCTTATTTAATGTACTCAAATACATCTTACTGATGCCAATATTCCAAAAATGTAATAGTCTTATCAGATTAATTTAGTAATGACTACTTCAGAGTCTAATCTCCATTTCTCAACATCATACAGCAGCATGATAATATCTCTCTTTTAACTGACAATCACAGATATGTCATATGCTGTAAATGAATGTGCAGTGAAAAGAGGATTCAAATCTGTATTCCTGTCTGTACACACTGTACATACGGTTCAATATGGCCCACAGGCTGCAGTTTCTAATTCAATTTATAAAAAGATAAAGCTGCTCTGAAAACCTTGTGAAACACCAGATAATTTCAGAGATGTCTCTATTTTTTTCTGAAGGGATTTATAGTTAAGGTAATTGCACAGGCAGTAGTATACAGTCGTATATGACTCCGAAATGTGTTTAACTTTGGGTAATACATAAAACATGACAACAATGGTGTCATCTTGTGGTAATTGAAGCACAGCAAATAAGGTAGTCATTAGATGACTTGTTATCCCGGTGTTTCCTCTACGTTCATTTAGGAGTGGCGGGTCGCCATTTCAGCTACCTTTAAATGCTTCAACCTGTCGTCATTCTATCAGCCTATTGATCACCATCGGTTGACCTCTAATTTTGAGTATAATGTTTTATTAGTAACCAAATTACTACAAGTCTACTCCTTGAGAGATTTGCACCCTTGTACAAACTTGACATGATTATTTATGGTTTTTGGTAAGTATGTTGAAGTTTGATGCAGCTGTCTTTCTTTGCCGACACAGATATTTTCCGTCATCCCCCAAAAATTCCTTCCTGGTGTCAAGAACCCCTGTTGGTATGAGGAATACACTGAGAATGTCACTTTGGACCCATACAGGGCTAACCTGTATGGACGCTACATGAGGCGCCGCCAAACTGAGTTTCAGCAATTGAGAATCACTTTCAAAGAGCACTTGTTGCATCGCAATGGGAAACTCTACCGCATGCGATGCCTTCCCTATTTCTATATCATTGGCCAACCAAAGTGTGGCACAACAGACCTGTATGCGAGACTCCGTCTGCACCCGGACATCCAGTTTACCACATTTAAAGAGCCGCACTGGTGGACCCGCAGGAGGTTTGGTGAGTAGAGACAACTATAATTTGCTGTGGTAAAAGACCTCTAGGCTGGTATACAATAATGAGAGCCCAAGGGTATTGAAAGTGTGAAATGTGACCTTCTACAGTATGTCATTTTGACAGAGCCATACCTCAGTGAGCTTCAGAATAAGTGAAACACATTGGAAAGGGTGTCACTTTCCAAGCATAATTCAATCCATCTCCTGTATTTTTACTGTTTTGTTGTAGTGTTAAATTGGGTGAAAGGTCCTGAAGGTACTGACTAACAAGTTTCTCTACATTAAAGGACACGAAGCTGTGGAAGCTACAGCTGGATATGTGGGACAGATAAATTCACACTGATATTTAATCTCCCAATGCAATTAATGGATAAATTAATATTCAGGAGCCACCCTGAGCTGAAGCTTACAAGCAGTGTTCCTACCCGAGAGTTGTTACCCTACATTTATCGCTCTAATGTTCTGACATAGTTTTATCTCTGTGGTTATTATCACTTGGAAAGAACATGTGACAGCCTCCTCACAGGCTTTTAACCCACATATGTGGGTGCACCGTTTCCTTTACTTGCTTACTTGATATTAATGCTGCAGAGGTTCCTTATGGCACATCCACTAACAACAGACTTCCCCTGTCAGATTGTAGTTTTTTGCATTTTATAAAGCTTTCTTTTTCACTCTTTAAAAAAAAAGGAACTGAGATTTGGTCAAGACAGGAAAATATTTTTTATGAGCACTTGTATGTTTCATAAATTCTTAGAGCTAGAAAAATACATGTGCCACTTTTGACATGAGCATTATCAATAACCACTTCATCTCAGTTTACTTAAAAGAAAAAAAAAAAAATTGGTGTTGGCTTTTGCTGGGATTCTTTGAACAGGTGGCGATATGCAATTTCCCCACACAAAGGAATAAACCCTTGAGATGTAGGAGCTGCCTGACATCTGGTACTATGATGGTTCTGTCATTAAAAAGTCTGGATGCCATTGTGCATTTCCATTCACCATGTCTATCTGTGATGTTAAAAGAACTACTACATCACCGCAGATGGGATTGAAAACCATGTGAAATCTGGGAGGGAGACTGAATATGCCCAGAATGAACTCAAACGGCGTACAACACACATTCGAGCCTTACTTAACTTGCAAATGATTTAGCTGCAGTGTTGCCTTATCGTCACTGTGAGTCTTTTAATATCTCAAAGATGATTAAAATCAATAGTAGCTGAAAGACGTTTTCATAAATAGAAAACTAAAATCTCTAAAATTGAAATGCTGCTACTGAAACAGTCAGTGAGGCTTATGAATAATCGAGAATCTTCAGCAGCTGAAGAGGCGAGCATAAAAGGCTGAGACAGTGTGTGTGTGTGTGTCATTATTGTGTGTCTGAATTTGTGAAGATGGTGGTTAAAAAAAAATAAAAAATTTGCTCTCAGCAAAAAAAAGAGTGGCAGTTAGAGTAAAGAGCACCAATGTGCCTGACTTCTCTGTTTAAATGTAGCCAAGCACCTGGAATCAAAAAGCAAAAAGCAGATTAGATAATAACTATAGTGATCTGTAAGAAGTGTTCATAAAGTGTGCAGATAAAACGCAGCAGCCAAAGCATCACATTGGTGTAGAATGGAGACTCAGTGATCATCCAGCTGCTGACTAACTAATCCCACTGAAGCTCACACACCTATTTTGTCTGCATGCAAAGCTAATGTCTGCAGTGCTTGGTTTAAGACATCCTTTGAGAACACTCTAAATTCTAACAGTCTTGTTTTGTAGTTGTTGATTTCATTCCCCCATTCCACTCGGACGATGTTGTGAGAAGGTAATTTGATGCTATCCAAGCTCTAACTTTTCTTAGAGAAGAGTTTGAATCTCAAGCAGATGTTATAATCTACCCATCAAGAGACATTTGAAAACTGTGTGACACTTCATTCATATCAAAGGAATGATGCTGCAGGCTGGCTGTTTGGGGAGTTCACCAGAGATTTTAAATCAGATTTCCCTGCTTAACAGAGAAAGGTTTTCTACTGCAACACCATCAAAGCATCACTGAATGTTACAGATGCCCGAGTTTCCTCATTACCCTTATGCTGCATAGACCCTCCAAAGTCCTACACTGTATCTCCACAACTGCCAAGTAAATTGTAATTATACTGTCAACCACATCAGCCTAGATGGGAAACACATTGTGCTGTCTTACATTAAAGCATTAACTTGACATTGTCCCTTAATTGGAAACACTGAAAACTAAACAGAGCCAGTGTTCCCTGCTGAACTGAACTTAGATTTTATTAGGTCATACAGCAATAAGGACGATGCAGAAACCCCTGAGGCATGTAGGCATGCATGACATTAGAAAATAACTAATTACAGTATTACTATGTCTACAATCTGACCTTTAAAATACATGTAAACACGTTAATCTGACTAGAATGACACTACATCGGCAGATGATGTTGATTGCCGTGCAGTGCGTGTAAACCAGCACCGAAGATGGTAGAATAAGTTTGTTGATAATAAATACTAAGCTCTTGGTGGGTACGGTCGTCTGGTGTAATTTGTAGGCGACATTGGCGTGACAGTGCTCACACTTTAAGAGTTACTAGTTACTTTTAACTTTTTTTAACAAAGTTGAGTGACTTTATTGAAGGTTTTTTCTTGATCTCGCAGAAGTGTCTATCGCGATACATACCGTATCATTATCGTTTTATTGCTCAGCTCTATACTGTTGCGATACTATGTCAGCTGAAGGGCCAGCCACTGAACAGCCTGTGGAAAGATCCTGCTAATACAGCAGCTAAGGAATGTGACCACATATGTCCTCAAACCACCTCCAAATGTGCTTTCCATGATTCTGTGGCCATTAAGACGTGATCTGGACTTGATCAGATCACTCAGAAGAGACGTTCTCCATCTAATCTTAGTATTGTAGCATCAGAAAATAAAAACCAAGCAAAAAATTAAAAATATGCACCAGTCAATGATTCACATTAGTGTAGCCTACTGAGTGTGTTTATGATCTGTGTTCTTTCACCAACCAGGTGTTGCTATGAACTCTGATCCCTGCCCAGTGGAGAGCTACCTGGACTTGTTCGATAAAGCTGCTAACCAAATCCAGGGCAAACTCATGGCAAACTCCAGTGGAAGACCCAGCCAGCCCAACATCATCACAGGTAGGCGTCATTTGTTTAAAATAAAAAAAATTGCCATCAGCCACCATCTGTGTAGAGAATGATCTCGAATCATTAACATAGTGAAAAATTGGTGCCTTAGATTTCATGGCCGACATCTCTCATCTCATGTACAGTACATATTTAAACATTCTATAATGACAGATCCTAGTGTAGAATGTCTCAGTACGAGTTTAAAGGGATGCCAATGAATGAACAGATCAAAGCATGACTTAAAGAAATAGACCTTCCCCAACCTCCCTCATTGTCTTCAAGAGTTAGGTCAGACTTGAAGAATGAAAAGCAAAAGAAAGTTTTATCAAGCTCAGTCTGTCAGGCCAAAAAGGAAAGCGACTGATGCGAAAGCAAGATTAGAGTGTTGCTTTAGTTACCTCATCAGTGTGCATCTTGTCCATGAATAAAATATCTCAGTCTCCTCTGTCGTTGTTTTGGCCAGAGCCCAGAACGCTCTCTTGCATTTGCCACGGGTCCCTGCAGGCATGAGCATACTGATGTGGCTGCAGTTTTGTAACGACCACACATGTCCTTAAGAAGAAGTGCTTATAGAATTAATGTTTAGCCCCTTTAAGAGAAACCTGATCCTGGACCTGGACTTTGGAACAAAAACTGAGGTTCCAGTGACCTTCAATGACCATCCCGATACAATCTATCCATTCTTATAAAATATAAATCAAAACACAGCCTTTCACTAAGCAGATGATATTTGAGTTATCATGTAAAACACCATCCACCATTGTGTTATAAGAAATCTCTTAGCAGATTTAGTTGCACAGACATTTCCTGGTCAGTTTCCCCGCCTCGTTGAACGATATTAATTACTCGGGTCATGCATCAGCGCTGTGATCAGGGTGTTGAACTTGAGTGACAGAACCCTGTGGCCTCATCCGGCTGCAGCCAATAGCCACTTGCCAGGAACTTCACTTGTAATCTTGGCTCTAATATTACAAAGCTGCTAGTAAAGCAGCAGATAGCGAGGCTGAAGCAGAGTGCTGCTCTGTAGCGAGCGAGAGTGGTGGTGATTTTTTTTGAAAGAGCTGGGGACTCTACAGAGAGATCTAACAGCTTAATAATACTGGACTTCCTTCTGCTTCACTTATCCACATCACTGAAGGGCCATAGAAAAGAATCATTGTTTTTGTGTCCAGGACAGCAATAATGTCCACAGTGGGTTGGAGAAGTTTTATAAACCCCCTTCCTCTATCTGCATATCGTGCTTCCAGTCCCTCTTGCTTTCATCCATCTCTGTCATCTCCCCCTCATCCAAATGTGATCTGAAAGGACTGCTCAGCTGCGAAGAAGAACTGATTTAATTTCAACAATAGCCTTTTCACACTGGACTGAGTTGGTGCATTGGGTGCAGCTTAGCCTGCCGCCCCGTTTTGTCTCCCTCTTAAAATAAATAATCCTTGTAAAGGGGGTGGGAGTGTGCCAAAGTCCCGTTCAGTATTCACACCATGCCCTTGGAGAGCCCAGCAAGGCCTGTGGCCAGATTCGGGGGCTTCTGCCTCTCTGAAACCACCAGCCAAGACCAAGCTGCTGTAAAACACCAGAGGCACCGTCATCCTGGCTCCTCCATTTGTTTGCCCTATTATAGCCTCTCCCCATGGACCAAAATAAGCTCTTTTAATGGACATAGAGAGAGTGGAGACCTTTAAGTAGACTTGATCACAGTGTGTATCAATTAGCCAGAAAGGAACTAGCAGTCGTCTGGTTTTGCCATGGTCATCACAGGATATGGGTCCTGGCTATCATCCCTTTCTCTCAGAAAATGAGGCAGACAAGGCCTGCTTTATAGTATGACTAGATACACCACAGCTTCACAGTTAAGATAATAATGAAGGCTCAGCTCAGCCGGATTCAAGTTTCTGCTGTTAAACCGTTGGAGAAAAGATTGTCCAACTATGAAAATTGAACACTCATATTGTCACTGTGTTGGTTGCATTCATTCCACATTTTTGTGCACAGCTGGACACATAATTATGCTGTTTTTGTTTTTACTGTCTGAGTGTTAGTTACACTCTCAAATGAGGAGATTTATGAACACATTAAAAATGTCATGCATTTGCAGCTTATTGCAGTACCCCCTTGTTTTTAGTTGTTTTTAAATAAAGAAAGCCTGATGAGACAATCAATATGAAACAAGGGGTAAATTAGATCGAACAAATAACTTTTGCTGTGAAAATGTGCGGCAGTTAATCAACTATTTATTTTCTTGAATGTGCTCAAGGTGTTTGAGGCATAATTGGCAAAATTAATAGGTTTTCTCCCCACTTTTTTGCCATTTCAATATCACAATTGAATCATATGGCCAACATTTAATTATACTTCTTAAGCAGTCAATATACTTTACTAATTATCAATCTGTATCTTGCAGGAGAAGCCAGTGCATCCACCATGTGGGATAACAAATACTCGGGGAATGACGTCCTTCCCCAGGACTTCATTCACGCCCTGCAGCCCGATGCCCGCTTCATTGTTATGCTCAGGGAACCAGGGGAAAGGTGGGAGCAAAAAGTTTCAGTGCCCTCTCATACAAACCTGCTTTAAAATACCCACATTGACAAACCTGACACATACTGCCATCGTTGTGGCTCCACCATGACGGTTTATACTGCAGATACAGGAAGATACTTTATTTGTTTATAGGCAACAACAGAGCTGTTGCCTTTTACACAGTCTGGTTGTCACATGATGACACCTTTATTAGACGCATGGATCGCTTACTGCCTGAAGCAATCGGTCTAAACTGGGATCACTTCATGCAGTTAATGTTGATTTTTACTTAAGAGAATGTCTGAACATGTGCTCTATAATTGCCTTTGTCTGTCAAATCCCGAAAGCTTTGAGAGGAAATTAATTTTTATTATGCATGGCTTGTTTACAACCTCGGCATCTCCTCAGATACAGATGCCATATAATCTCATACTGAATTGTATTGTAGAAACAATTATATGGTTCATGCATCTCCTGTATTATTTTTCCCATATAAGCCAATAATAATAATAAGATAATGCTTGCAAATGGGTTGGCCTTTGTTTTATGAGAGACACATGAATCATAAGCAGCAGTCAGTCAACTTTACTGCCAAAACAAATTGTCCGTAAATGAATTGCTATTTCTTTTTCTTCCATTTCCTTTATGCCAAGAAAAGGTTTCATTCAAGTACAGTAGTTCATAGTTTAATGGCATATCATTATTATACACATTTTATAACAGCAAATACTGATCTGAAGCTTGACTATAATCCTTTACCCAAATTGTTCAGCCCTATTGTTGACCCTACTGTCTCAGTTGCATGTTGTTTTATATGCATTAAGATAGATCTTTCTTTAGCAGCATGAAATATTGTCAGTTTGCAAAAAAGTTAGAGCCAGAAACACAATGAATAGCCTTGCAGTCTGTGTGCAGATCAAATGTAAATTGTTGTAATCATTGTCCAACTAATGATCAAATGTGTTTACTGACCGTTTCTGTTGTCTTACAGGTTATACTCCGACTACCTTTATTTTACTAAAACCAACAAGTCTGCAGAGGATTTCCATGTGAAGGTGTCAGAATCACTGCAGATATTTGAGCGGTGCCTTACAGATAACACAATGCACTGGTGTGTGTACAACAGTACTGTCTTCAAGTCAATGCCAGTGAGTGTACCCTCCCTCCTACTTTTGTCTCAGAACTTGCAGAAAAAAAGGGCATTAGCAACTAGCATGTTAGCTGGTGGAAAGAAACATGGTGAAAAGGATTGATAAAGACAAATGGAGTGAAATTCACACCTCATTAAAGCATTTTACAGCTTGCAGGGCCTATTCCATGAAAAGGATTGGTAGGACTATTGAGCCACTGAGAAGTGCAGCAGCTATCGCCTCTCTTTGTGCTTAAAAACCTGGTTTACCAGTGGACCAGCCAGTTCAGGGCCCTAGTGTAGGGCCCCTGGCCAGCTTTTCCCACAGTGCCTTTAGTTGAAGGGGAGGAGGAGTGTGGACCGTCCTCTTTTGGCCTCCCCCTCCAGGCTGCCTTCTATTAAAAAGTCCTCTTCTCCAAATGCCAGTGATGAGCTTTATGGCCCTGTGGGAGCATGCTTACTCTCTGCTGCTGGCCTAATTGCCCATCCACTAATTTCTCCTCAGAGTTATTAGACCATGTGAAAAGCATTCCAGCTGTCCTCGATAAAAGTTTTAGAGCTCAGATTAGAGAATAAAAACATATCCATTGGCTGTTATACCAAATTGAATTAAGCAGGCAAGAGTTACTTGGGTTGTAATCCTCTACTCTGAAGGGCCTTTCAGATTTACTAAAGAGGGGAAAGGACATGGAGGTAATACCTTTCCCAGTAACAAGCATTTATGCCAAAACATTGCTCTGCCGTCATAAGTCACAGGAGAATTCAACAACCTAATAAGAGTGATGCTACAAATGTTTCAGTGAAATCTTGGAAAGAGATCAGTGGTCAATGTATGCAACTAAATATTATATTATATTAAATTAAATGTATATTATTATCAAAGTAGAACTACAGAATGTTAATCAATTTTGCTTTACAAAGTTATTACTAATGAGAGACAAGTAAAGGTGATAAAGCCATGTGGGGGAAATGAGGTTTCTGGTACATTGTTTATGATGCAGGTTTGTAACAATTGTGAATCTCTTGTATTCTTCATTGTTCTCTGTTTTGACATTAGCACATGTTCACACTAACTTGGAGAGTGCCTGATTACCTCCCACTGATTGTTTTTGCTTGTGTGCTCAGGTCAGATTGACCATTGGCCTGTACATAGTGTACTTAATGGACTGGCTGACTCTCTTCAGCAAGAAGCAGATTCTGGTTCTGAGGTTGGAAGACCATTCATCCAATATGAAATACACAATGCACAAAATCTTTGATTTTCTTAACCTGGGTGAGTGACCAACACGTCCTAACATGTGACAAGTTACTTTCCTGTACTCCTATTTAGTACGATATAAAATTGATCACTGTAGATTATAAATTGAGTAGTATTTAATGCAGTAAACCATATGCTGGTTAAACTTTACTGATGTGGGAAATTTATCTAACAATTTCATACAGGCTAGGGCTGCACGATTCTGTAAAAAATGTGTATCACGATTTGTTTTGCTTAGAATTGAGATCACGATTCTCTGGCTCATGAACAAAGGAATAGAAACATTCAATTCAAGTAAAGTGCCAAACAGTGTGATTTCTTTAGGCTCTGAACATGGCCCTGCATAATGGGCCTATGGTTATTATTATTGCATAAGGCTATGTGGCGTGTTCCCACTAGCTCAACTCGTGATGTCATAACCGGGGAAAATGCGTGACATCGTCAGGGTGCAGTCACAGGAAGAGGCAAAAAAAATCAAACCGAACAATGCCGAACTGTAAATCTGTTAAAAGGAATCCTGAAAATGTGGGTTAACATCCGACATTTAGCAAAGGAAATGTCTAAAATCTCATTATTCAACAGAGGAGTCCGGCGTATTTACTGACAGCCCTGCTGAAAGCCTGCAATCGTGGGCCAAATGCGAACCTTTTTTCGGCACAAGCTCGGGTCGGGCGGTTGTGCGATTCTTGTCGCTACCACCTGGGTTTGCGTCACCAACCTTAGTACACACTTTAATCCTATGTTCTGCGCTGTACTCACGCTGCTTTTAAACTGCAGACGGGCTTCCGTGTCCACTGAATCACTACAAGGCTGTGTTTGGGGTGAGAAACTCTGCATTGCTTATTTGTGATGCAGCTCATGAAATAAAATGCAGAAGAATCGTTGTCATTTAGAATCGTCACAATTTTTCAACGAATTATCGTGCAGCCCTAACAGACAGATGTGAAAAGTTAAAATCCTAACTGTTTTGTAATATTTCTTTTTTTACATTTGGTTATTTCTTGTGTACCACTGCATTGGATAACTTCTGTTCTTTCTTGTTGCAATCTTGTAAATTCAACCCCCCCCCCCCCCCCCCCCCCATATTTTCAGGATCAGAGGTACTAATATTCTCATCAGATTGCCAATGTGTAAACCCAGTTGTAATCCATTAAATATATCATAATAGGTCATTCCACAGTTCAGTTTTCCAAAAGTCCAGATGTGATCATCACAAAGACTGTCCGTTATGTCAGATTATGGCTGAGTTACATTGAAAGAGTCTTTTACTACTGTACTCTTTCCCATTTGTTTTATGCTGTAGAAAAATCTGAAGTGGTCAATAAAGCAGGGATGTGAAGTGTGCTTTCTTTGCCTGTGTTTTCCAGGGCCAGTGACAAAAGAAGAAGAATCAGAAATCACCTGGAGTCCAGTGTCAAACACCAGGCAGAAGGCTAACAAAGACCTGGGTCCCATGCTGCCCATCACTAGAGAGATCCTGCAAGACTTTTACATGCCGTTCAATGAGAAATTAGCCAAAGTGCTGCAGAACAAGTCCTTCCTCTGGGAGGATAGTCTCTGAAAAAGCCACCTTTCTTTTATTTCATTTAAAAAAGCAGGAAACGAGGACTGATGTGTCAGCCTGCCACTTCATTTAGGGCTCATCTTTCTGAATGTGCCCATGAAAAAAATCAATGTTTTCTATTAAAATCATTTTGTGATCAATGCAGAGATGAACCAAACAGCACAAGAGAATAGTAGATAATAATAATAATAGAGACAAGAATAATAGAAGTAATTTTCCAGTAAGTGTACCACCAGGTGTAAAGAATTCAACAGTGGATTCATACATACAAAACTGACTCACGTGCTACGCTGAAGCTTGGCTTGATCAATTTAAAAATAGAAGTGAAAAGACACCTTATAGTTAATTGTCACCCTTTTTATCCAATACAAGCAGAGCCGTTTGCTGCCTTCACCGCAATCCATTCATTATCCACCACTGCCCTCTACTGGGAAACACATGTAATTGGCTGAAAATCAGCCATGTGTCTGATCACATCTTCACAATGTTTATATTCTGTAAAACAATCGTCACCAACACTGTATAATCAGCAACAACCTTAATGTAAATTAGGGCTCGGGCCTCAACAACAACATCAGTATATATATTGCAATTAGAGCTGGGCGATATATCGATATAAAAAATATATCGATATATTTTTAAATTGGATATGGAATTAGACCATATCGCATATATCAATACAGTTCCTGTTTATTGTTTGAATAGCTGATGACTTATTCATGAACCAGGTGAAGAAAGCTGTGTTTGTTATTTACTCACTTGATTTTCCAACTTTTCACTGAAATAGCCGCTTTCAACAAAGATACTTGTGCCATGTCATATTTGGCTTTGACTGAACATTACATGTCACAGCTCTCGCTTTGCGGAAAAAATATGCAACACACTGAGACCCAAGACATAATTGCTGTGGAGGATTTTGACCAGGGTTTTCTTCTTTTATGTCTGTTAATTAATTTGAAACCTCATTGTTTTCTTCAGTTCTCTCAGAAGCAATACTACATCTTTAACCGTCGGATGTTTTATCACAATAATTAATGAGTAGGGTTGCAAAGGGGTGGAACATTTAAAGTCAATAAAATTTCCATTGGAAGTTAAGCTGGGGAATTTGGGAAATATTCCATATTGGAAGCTTTCCATGGGAATAATGAGAATTTAACGGCATTTATGGGAACTAACTGGGGATATAGGGACACCGTTTAATTCAATTCAAAATTCTACACAGAGTCCATTATTCAAAAGTGAAGTAACACTACATTTTTCCTGAAATTTCACCTTTATGTGATAAATGCGAGTCAACAGAAGCAGATCTGTTGCACAGTTTTGCCATGTGTACCAGATTAGAAGGCTACTGGGTTGATATTTTCAATTTATTCTCAAAAATATTTCAAATACAGATACAACCTGATCCAGTTCTAATAATCCTGGGTATTTCAAACGTGCTGAGATCTTTAAAAGTGTCGCTTCTATTGACATATGGATTGATCACAGCCAAGAAGCTGATTCTGATGTGTTGGAAAGGGAAAGAGGTACCCACACTGAAAAGAGCTGATGGACACCTCTCATCTGGAAAGGATCAATTACTCTATAAAAGTGAACAATTTGAAGGGATCTGGCGACCACTGCTTTCCTTCCTGGTAAAGGAGCAGGCCTCCTGACTTTTAGCGCTTGGGGTTGGACTGGCTGAGGGGTGGTGAGGGTGGAAATGGTTGTTTGGGATATTATGGGGTTTATATGTTTTTTTTTTTTGTTTGTTTTTCCAATGGGGTCTGGTTTTGAATATTGATATGTGTATGCATTGATATGTGCAGCCTTTTATTTTATTTTTTGAAAATCAATAAAAATATATTAAAGAAGAAGAAACTAATGCAGGTTCTGTTTGGTAGTGTGATTGTTTTAAGTGCAGGTGCGTGTGTTATGAAGCAGGGGGAAACAAGATTTCGAGATTTTATTGAAAATTGCCAGTTTATTCCCGTTAACTCCCATGGAAAGTTTCCATCTTGGAAAATTTTGCAACCCTATTAAACAAGTGATTTGCAACTTTGTTATTGTGATACTGTGATGACATTTTATCCATATTGCTCAGCCCTAATTAAAAATGACTGATTGTGACTGTGAGGCCACTACATCTGTTAGATTAATAAAAGTCAATTGAATAAATTAAACTGACTTCACTTTAGGATGAAATATAACCTGGAACAAATCCAGAAAAATTTTATACAACCAGGACTGCACAATATTTACGGGAATGTCAGAATTGTCATGGTGAAATGAGCACAAAGGTAGCATTGCAACAATGATACTGTGATATCAGCAAGTGTGCGAGAGTCCTCTCGTGGTGATTTTGAGTACCTTACATGATTCTCTCCACCAGAGGGCAGACAACACTTATGAATATACTGGGAATTAGGACTGATGACATTCACTAAGTGAGACCAACAGTGGTATAAGGACATCTCACCAGCTTCAACAAGGTTCAGATGATCTGATGAGTTGCCTAAACGCCTGATTTCAATCAAGAAAAAGTCTGGTGAGAAATAAAATTCCACGCACACATGCCTCCGTTTTCTGGCATTCCTCATCAGCCTTTTTCCAAAACATGCACATCCAGACAAACTGACCTAAATATGAGTGGAAAAAACCTCATTCATAATTCGAGGAAACCTGCAATCGTTTTTTTAAAGGACTCGAAACTCTGCAGTTTTCAAAAGTGAATGCAGCTCTTTCACTGTTTCAAATGCCAGCAGCCTTGGATGTATCCTCCTCACTGAAATCAAGACAATCTGACTGAGTGACTGCAAATCATTTGCATATTTAGCTTGGAGTCAGATGGCCTATCTAGTGGGCTGAAGAGGTTACGCTTCAATAAGAGCCTCCGACCAACTTCAATTTCCTTGGAATTCATAAACATTATCTAAGCTTCTTTCAACCCAGTCTGTGCTGAATCAGAGTACAGTAACTGACAGGAAACTGGACCAGTGATGCTGCTGCAAAAACTTACATTAAAGACCCCAAATTAACACATTTCTGTGCACTGCCTCCCTGTTTTACTTTGGTCTCTGCAGGTTCTAGAGACAGATCTACCTATATTTATTTCAAATATATGCAATATGTGTCATTTTTTAACTGTAAAACAATATATTCTAATCACATGGAGCAAAAAAACACAAAAATCAGCCAAATATATCAGCCAAAACATATCAGCATCATACTGTATAACGGCACTGGTTTCTTAAGATCAGCAAAGGCCATACTGTACAGTTGTGTTGGAGCAATTTTTGCAGCAAATGATGAAGTGTTTGCATAAAAATAAGCAGGAAAGGAGGAAGGAGTAGCAGTGCAAAATGAAGAGTACCTCAGACTGAGGATGTGCAGTGTCAATTTCACTCAACCATCCGAACCAAAATGGATGAACCCAGTCAAACATCTTGTATCCAGCAACATATTACAACATGTGACATCCGCAGCACAGATTAACCAACTTCAACTTCACATAAAACAGCAGATTTCATTTGGACATGAATATTTAGTATTACTTCAACCTGTTGAATCGAGTTGAGGCATTTCTCTGATGTATAGAAAATGTGACTTTAAAAAAGCCATGCCAAGTGTCCCATACAGCTAACATTAAAGGGAAATAACTACACACATGGACAATAGAAGACAGCCTAAGTTTACGTCACCACAAAATATTAATCATTAGTACAGTCAACCAACAGAAAACAGCCAAAACAATGAATAAGTGGTGAATATGACAAATCCAACGAATGACAGGCATTACTGATAACATTAATGATGGCCATGTTAAATTCATAAAAGTCAGGACATTATGCAAATAAACCACCATTCACCAGTTAAAACTGAGGAAGCTAATAGGAACGCAGCCATAATTCATCCTTTGCTCATTCTTATTTTTCCTGAGCTAATTTTCTTGTCACTGCTTTAGCTAATGCAACAAAACAGCCAAGAAAATCCCTTAAAAATGTGTCTTAAAACGGATAATGCAAGTACAACATGACAATGAAAATGGCATGCATAAATATGGCAGCAACACACTGTGTATACACACGTAAACAAAAACAGGAAGTGGAAGCACAGCAGAGAATGAGCAAGTGAGGCAACTTGTTTGTAAACATGTTTGTCAACACCACCCAAACAGAGACAAGACATTCAAAACACACCGTGATATATTAACTGTCGACAAAATATTACCTTGCTGAAAAGGAGCAGCGCTTGTCATCATCTCAGCATCAGTAAATCCTTCCAAAAAGCCTCCAAATTGATGTGGTTCAGCGGCGTCAGAGCCAACATGGCGCTGATGACGTTTGACCCAACAACGTCAGGCAGCGACAGGAGCTAATGAGGCAACATGTTTGCATTGTTAGCGTGTTAGCATGGCCATTTGTTTAATTCATTATTACTTGTTTTAATGAGTCACTTAGTGAGTTACCGCGGCGCAAGTGAAGTGAGAGCCTCACTGAACAACCAGACGTGGTGCAACAACAACAACACCTGCGGCATCCCGTTTAATTAGACCGCCTCATTGTCACAGGTGCGTTTGTTTTACGCTGCAGGAAGTCGTTAAAGTCACGTGAGTGGAGCTCCAGACGTTCACTTTATCTTACACGGTTCTCTGTGTGTAAAAAGAAACTGCAGACATGTATTTTAATGAATTGACCATGTTTTTTGTTTTTGTTCTTTTTTTTAAATCTGCAAATCAATAAATTCAAAATAGTAAAAAATAACACTGTGTGTTATGAAAGGCTTGTTGAGTTTTATCCAATTATAGAATTACTGACTTTATGACAATGTGTTGCCTAGACATACATATTCTGTTTCTTTACTCTTTAACTACATTTACATTTACATTTAGCAGATGCTTTTGTCCAAACTACACCAGGACTATTCAATTATACAAACTCAGTCAGGCTCCATTTTCAAACCAAGAAATATAGCTGGGCCAGTAAGCAGCAGGTGATGGCAAATTTAAAGAGTACATTAAAAAACTTATCCTGTCTTTCTTTCGCTTTAGTCATCCTTTACTCCTTCTTTTCATGTTCCATCTTTGTTCCTCTCCGGAATAAGAACATGACAGGAGCGATCCCGAAGGAACTGCCACCTCCTTTCTGCGTAAGGCAAGTCCGCAGAGTGTTCTCTATGTTTAACAAAGGGAGGACCTATAGATTCTGGCAGCAGCATAGTGATTGAGTCTCTAAACATAAAGTCAGTGTGCGTTAAGTCACATTTCAGGGCTTCACACCAGGATGTTGGAGATCCAGATCCTGTTTGTCTCTGACCAGTATGTACTTAAAGGTGCACAGAGATCCCTCTCACTGTCGAAGAGTTGCTGCTGTCAGGCAGACGGAGTTCAGTGCTGCAGATCTAAACCGGTTTAGAACTCATTTCTCCCGATCTCACTCACAGCTCTTAACAGTCACAGTGATAATTACACAGAGATTGCATTCAGGTTCAGCAAATTTAAACATCAATTAACACTGTGTTTCAAATCTTGCACAGATTTTTCCTAAATTTTACTATTTGGCAACAACAGAGAGACACGTCTGGCTCCTTAGGTGCGAAGCCTTATGTTGTGTTTACCATCTATTTGGTAACTTTGTGTGTCGTTTGGTGCTGAGCAGGTGTTGAATCAAATAGTCTGAATGTGACATAAAGATAACCAAATGGTGACTTAAACCTGCAGTGCTTAACTTTTTTTATTATTATTTTTGTTGTTGGTTATTGATTATAATCCATTTGGTCTTTGTCAATGCTTTCTCGCAACAGCGGATCTATCTATCGAGGAGCACAGAGCTGATAATGATTGACAATGGTTTCAACGTTGGAGTATTTTCCTTATATTTAAAAGGTAATGCACTACAGCATTAATCGATGCTTCACAGAGCAGAAAAATCCCTGGACAGGTCACGCCCTGGACAGGTCACCAGTTCAATGCGGGGCCTAAAATACATAGATGACCAACCTCACACATGGTCAATTTAGAGTGACCAATTAACATTTGCATGCTTTTGGCGGAGACTACACGGTTGATGTAGTGGTTTGAAGCAAGAAGAGCTGGGTTCGGGACCCAGTTGGAACAAGGGCCTTTCTGCATGGAGTTTGCATGTTCTCCCCATGTGTGTGGGTGTTCTCCTGGTTCTCTGACTTATTCACATAGTCCAAAAACGTGTAATATGGGGATTAGGTGAGGCTAAGTTGGTGTGAATGTGAGAGTGGGGTGGTTGTTTGTCTATGTGTGCGTCCCTGTGATGGACTGGTGACCTGTCCAGGGTGTACGCAGCCTATCGCCCTGTCAGCTGAGATTGGCACAATTGGATGGATGTTTTTGGCGCAGTACCAGGAGAAAACCCACACCACACATGGGGAGAACATGCAAACTCTACACAGACAGGCCTTGGGTCAAACTTGCATCTGAACCAGTGATCTTCTGGATGTGAGGAAACAATGCTAGTAGCCACTGTATCCCTGTGTGGCCTATAGCAGCTCCAATATGAAAATATTTGGCAATAAGAGTTGAGACCAGAAAGGTCACCTGGATTCATATCATGCATTAGTTTCCAAAGTATAAAATACCTCTGTCTACAAGTCAGATAGCGTAGAAAATAGTAGCTGGAGGCAATGGCCTCTTTCAATATTCATGTGTTCATAAGCCCAGCTTCATATAACCCAAACATCTTCCCCCTCAATATCATAATTCAGCAATGGCTACAGTGTTAGCTCCCCCCCCCCACTCCCCCCACTCTCTGTAAAAGAAAGTGTATCAGAAATCAAATGACAGACAAAGAAATAAAAGTTCAATAAGTGGTCTTAACCACGTTAAATCACTGAATCGATGGACTATAAAGTCAAACCAATGGCATTTTCCTAGAAAACAATACTTTGAGATATATCTCATAAGCTGATGCAAATGCCCAGAATATTGGACACAGTGGGCATCCACCAGTATTCTTCACTACATTAGACATCTCTACAGTGATCACAAATGGTCACAGCTACTAGTTTTAAAGTGTAAATAGCATAAACTATGTAGGAATATATATATGGATATAAATGTGTGTGTCTGTGTGTGTGTTTAAACATCCATATAACATTGCAAATACTGTATAAAAGCTGCGACATGAGGTCATTCTGTTTAACTCCACATGAAATACATGGACCTCCAGAGTAGCTGACCCATCAATGTCACTCAGATTTACACAGCACCAAATTTAAATTCCAACACGACCGAACCGGTGCATCCTTATGTGAATATTTAGCATCTATCAGTGCAGAGCTTGTTTCATAATGTCTAACGCCAGTCATTTTCAATTCATTTAAATGCACACGCTCTAAAAGTAAAGTAAATCCAAGGTCGAAATAGTCCATGCCCTGGATCCATAACGCCATGTTACGTTGTGATGGACGGGTAAATAAATAAATAAATAAAACCTTAAATTGATTTTTTTTTTAAGTCATTCACCAGCCAACCTGCCCTGTTTGTCCCCATTTAACGTCAGAGTGTATTGCAAATGTGGCTCACAGCCTATAATGTCGCACTCAGGGTCGAGTTTGATAGACGATGCGAAAAATGTGTTTTTGCATTTGTATAATTCTTGTGTGTCTGTATACAGACTTTGTGAGATTCCACACAATATTAAATTCTCAGTCATGTGAAAGACAAAGGATGTGCACCTTCATTTCAATAATAATTGAGGTCATTGTGTGTATGTGTGTTGTTTGCCTGCATAATGGTAGCTGTGCCATGTGTTCCTGAGTAGTACAGTACCATTATACATCATTCTTTAACACCCTCACATGCTGTATCTCCAGTCAGACCCCTTTCTTAATCAATTACTTGGCCCCAACCTGCAACCAGCAGCAGAGAGGAACGACCACTGAGCCTCTGACCCGTCACTCTGAGCGCTGACGTCCAATTAATGAGAATTCAGTCGGGGTTTTTCTCCCCATAAGAGATTATGGAGAGAGGCAGGAGCCATCACTCAGCTACCTTGGGTGTTCTTCGCTGAGAAAGACAGCTATTGTCACAACATGTCTGCCTCGAGCTGCTCTGTTCCACAGCCTGATAAGCAGCTGCTTGATGTCCTTTGCTTCAGACTGAAACAGGTATTTTAAGGCAGACATTGTGGTTATTTCACGCAACAGGTCTCAGAAACGATGACGAGCTTTTAATAAATGCGGACTGTTTCTCAGTAACTTTTACATTGTGTTGAAGATTGTGTGTTGGCAAAGAATCAGTGAGTTTACTATCTGTGGTCTTTTCTT
Organism: Microchirus variegatus; assembly: GCF_963457635.1. Lineage (NCBI taxonomy): Eukaryota > Metazoa > Chordata > Actinopteri > Pleuronectiformes > Soleidae > Microchirus > Microchirus variegatus. Next base: position 12,650,449 of record NC_139818.1, on the reverse strand, counting down.
ACTATTAGCAGTTTTATGATTTGGTTTCAATTCTGCTGCAAAAAGCAACCTTGAGCAATTCTGCAGCTATTCTTATGATTCTCCGAATAATCATGCTGGGAAACTTAATGTTGTTTATTCAAAGGTGTCATGAACATGATGTTGTTATATACTGCATATTCCCCTGTTAGAGTGCTGTGGGGACACTGCTGGTATTTTATTATTATTATAATAGATTCCTCAGACCTTATCCGTTCAATTAAAGATCCAATGTGGAGGAATTGGTGACATCTAATGGTGAGACTGCAGTGACACATTTTTGAGGACACCTCAAAAAACGAGGTCCACATCAACACATGGAACATGCTCTGGCTGGTTATTCCATTTGGGCTTCAGTAAAGCGTGGCCTTTGCCTCAAATTGTACAATAAAGACTGGTTCTAACAAGACTTTAAAGGTGCATTATGTAATAAATCTAAAGCAACTGGCCATAAAATTCTCCTAATATTTCACAGAGACTCAGGAATAATGTTCATATAACAAACTGAACTCACCAACAACAACAGTACAGCCAAAATATTTGCATTAAAAAATATTTTGCAGACTGCAAATCATGTTTAGGCATGTGGCGCCACCTACTGCCATCTACCAATCATTGCAGTTAGTAGAGTCTCAGCTGCCCAGCAACCACGGGTTGCCAGTTACGTCTGAAAACGAAACCTTTTTTTTTAATTTGAATGTAGTAACCGTTTTTGGCCACATTCTTACATATGGCACCTCAAATTCAAAATACTGCGGCGAGTCGTGTCTGCCTCCCTCTCCAGACCCGAGGTTGCCAGAGCGGTTGGCGTATCCTCCGTCAGCAACGAGCGAGGAGTGACTAGGGTGAGCGTTTTATCATAAATGAGTGGCTCTAAGACACACAATTTCAGGACATTCCAACATACTTGCATGGATGGGAGTGCATGGATCGCTTTCCTGATTTTCAAGATCTTCAAGTAATATGCAAATATTTTCAACGGATTCTTGTTCAGGGCATGCTTGACTATGACTGTGTACAATTTCAAGACATTCCAAGATACTTTTGGGGTATTTTTTGAAGAAAAAGTTAAGTCACTGCCTAAGTGCATGGATCGCTTTCCTGATATTCAAAAATTCATTAAAAATATTCCTTACGAGATATGCAAATATTTTCAATGGATTCTTGTTTAGGGCGTCGTTGACTATGACTGAGTACAATTTCAAGACATACAATACTTGGAATGTCAAAGTGCATGGATCGCTTTCCTGATTTTCAAGATCTTCAAGTAATATGCAAATATTTTCAACGGATTCTTGTTCAGGGCATGCTTGACTATGACTGTGTACAATTTCAAGACATTCCAAGATACTTTTGGGGTATTTTTTGAAGAAAAAGTTAAGTCACTGCGAAAGTGCATGGATCGCTTTCCTGATATTCAAAAATTCATTAAAAATATTCCTTACGAGATATGCAAATATTTTCAATGGATTCTTGTTTAGGGCGTCTTTGACTATGACTGAGTACAATTTCAAGACATACAATACTTGGAATGTCCAAGTGCATGGATCGCTTTCCAGATTTTCAAAAATTCATTAAAAGTATTCTGTTCTCTCTGTAAAGATGAAGATGTGTTATAATTTATGGTAACGTTAGCTGTCGACTTGGGATGGACATATCAGACAGAATAACTTTATGCATGATATTTGACAGAACTGTCCTTCATTTTTGATGAGGCGGCTGCATTTGCTCTCCCCGATATGGGGCTCCAGCGCAAGGGGCAGGCGGCATCGATGGCTGCCGTACCCGCTCTGGTGCTCCAGGACGGCAGGGCGGTGGCGATCCATGCCATATGCGAATACTTTGGCTGCACTGACTGTTGTTGTTGGTGAGTTCAGTATGTTATATGAACATTATTCCTGTCTCTGTGACATATTAGGAGGATTTTACAGCCAGTTGCTTTAGATTTATTACACAATGCACCTTTAAGTATAGAGTGTTTGCCTTAATGGTAAAGTACTGCCAGTGCAACTATATGAGAGTTGCATTTGCCTCACGGTGTGAAAAGAGGGAGGATATTTCATGTGATCAAATCTTACAGTACTCTTGGATGCCTTCCTCTCATTCCTCCATCTATTTCCCTCCTTCTTCTTCTTCTTCTACTTCCAAGACAGCTTGGATAGGTGTTGTCTGCATGTGGAGTGGGTGAACAGTGAACGCCTGCTGACAAAAGACTGTGCCAGCTGAGCATGGAATATTCCAGCCTGGAGCTGTCCACCCACTCCACATCCTGTTCTCCTGTGATACACTCCAGCCTCAGACAGCTTTTGCCTCCATTCATACGATCCCTGACTCCCAGGTGTTAAGTCTTATTTCCGTGCAGCCTTTTTTGCTCTTGCTCTACATACAGTACAATGTCCATCCACATGAGTTGTGAGGAATGAACCAACGTGTTTAAATTGGGCAGCGTGCAGCGTGGAGTGTAAACAGTCCATGTTGTGGGTGGGTGCTGTCCTTTATGATGGTGGCAGCTCTCCTGTGGACTCTGCGGTGGTAGATGCTGTGCAGAGAGGGCAGTGGAGACCTGGTGATCCTCTCAGCTGTCTTTACCACTCTCTGCAGGCGTTTGCGGTCCATGGCCGCAGTGCTGCCGTACCACGCGGTGATGCAGTTGGTCAGACTGCTCTCCACGACACAGCTGTAGAAGTTGCTGAGGATCTTTGTCGACATGCCAAACTTCCTCAGCCTCCTCAGAAAATACAGCCGTTGCTGTGCTTTCTTGACCAGCTATGTTGTGTTGGTGGTCCACGTGAAGTCCTCAGTGATGTGGACCCCGAGGTACTTAAAGCTGCTCACCCGCTCCACTTCAAGATCCCGGATAAACAGTGGTTGGTGAGGTCTCCTCTCCTTCCTCATGTCCACTATCATCTCCTTCGTCTTGTCTGTGTTTAGGGTAAGGTTGTTGTCCTCGCACCAAGAAACCAGACTGGCCACCTCCATCCTGTAGGCCGCTTCGTCTGCCGCGGTGTTGCATCCTATCACTGCAGTGTCGTCAGCAAACTTCAGGATGGTGTTGTCTTTGTGGGAGGCGACACAGTCATGTGTGAACAGGGTATAGAGGATGGGGCTGAGGACACATCCTTGTGGAGTGCCAATGTTTGTTATGATGCTGGCTGATGTCCTATTGCCGATCCTGACAGTCTGGGGTCTGCCAGTCAGAAAGTCAAGTAGCCAGTCGCTTACACTCCAAAATGAAAAAAAAAAAAGAGAGAGAGAGAAACAAGCAAAAATAAATGGTCATGTTTTTGTTTTTTTAACCACAACTAAAATATGTGTTGAGCCTTGGTTTATTTTTATTTTTTTGTAAGACACATACAGGCTAAAAGTGCATTTTATACCCAGTTTCACCCTTAAGACTGTTATAAATAAAGGCCTTGCCTGTAAAAGCAACAGTGTAATTAAGTATTTAAAAACCTAGAAAAACAAATAAGAAAAAGAACATAAATAAAGTTATAAAATGTATAACCACAGATAGAAAAGACAACAAGACATGCATATTAAGTTTCAAAGCCGTTTATTTACATTAGGGATGCACCGATTGCCATTTTTGGGGCAGATTCCGATTACCGATTTTTCAAGAAGTTTGACCTGCCGATACCGATTTTAGCCGATTCTGATTTCAATTTTTTAAACCACTTTTCAGCATACAGAAAGATATATATTTTTGCATCTTTTCTCCTTAATAGAACATTTCAACATAGAAATACAATCAGTTAACATCCAATATCCAACTAAAAATACAAAAAGTAATCACTATAAAACAGAAGTATATATAAAAATACAAAAACAATTGTCATGATACATTTGAACATGCTACCATGGAACATAATAACTTAAAGTGTGACTTTTTGAACAGATTACCACTATAAAATAGAACTAAATAATGCTGTGGAATATTCACACACATCTTAAAAGTGCAGTGTTATGGAACCATGTTGTTCACATCCAATATTCAACTAAAAATACAAAAACGAATCACTACCTGTATGTGTAGTTTATTTAAGTTTAAACATATTTCACAACATAGAAACCTACACACAAATAAGTAAATGACCTCTCTCTCTTTCTCTCTCTCTCTCTCGCTCTCTCTCTCTCCCGCCCCGTGCCAACAATGCCTCGCGCTCTTTGCGCACACAGGTTTAAATGACAAACAAACAAATGCTGATCAAAGGTTTTGTGCAAGTGATTTAAGGTCCTGACTCTTGTCCCAAATACGACAGGCTTCATTCAGTGATTGAAACAAATATATAAACATTAATGAAACGTTTACATGCAGAGCGCGCGCTCACTCGCAAAGCAGACGGCAGCGGCGCGGCCGCGCGGATGTTGTGTAATCATATATACGGTATGGCCGTATATTAAAAATTCATATCATAACGGAAAAAAAACGGCATTAGGTGTGAACCAGTATACCGCCCAGCCCTATACTCTACTACATGTGCGTGTAGCCGCGTGCACGTGTGTTGCTGATGCTGCGCGATGCGGGTGCAATTTGATCGGCTTATTAAAATCGGAATATTCTGTCTGATCGGCCGGTCACCGATTTCGGCCGATCACGTGAAAATCGGCCGATTCTGATCACTGGCCGATTAATCGGTGCATCCCTACACACAAGACACACACAACAATCACAAATCTGTCCCAAAAGTGGATGCTTCTGTTAAAACAGCACAGCAATGATGTAGATGTGGAGATGCATCATTCTGACCCACGTTGGAACATGCAGAGTTGGACATTGTTACATCATAATTTGATGTAAAGTGTGTGGGCTCTTGTCTGAGAGAATGGACTCACATCCCATTCTAACTTTACGTTGTGTACATTTCTCATAAATCATGTACTTTATAATGTAAATTAGTGAGTTTAAACTACACAACATACTGGCTGAAAGTGAAAACATATCTGACTGGGATCTCAGCTTTTGTCATGAATACTTTTTTCTCTTTCGCGCTCTCATTTTCTCTGTCTGAAGTTGCAGCCAGACGAGCATAAAATTGGTGTTTTAGAACAAATCAGTGTCTGGTCTTTCCCTTCACCTGGGTCTTAATGGGGGCCCAGCTGGGAGAAAATGACACTGCTCGAGCCGAGCAGCTCTTCAGCTGACTCTTATCAGTTCTGCAAATACAGAGTTGTCCAATGTTTTTGTGCAATGAGTGGTGGGGTACAGACAACATCAGCTGGTCTGAGGTGGAGCATAAACCCATTATCATATCATAGTGAGCTGCGCAGGTTGCAGGTATTAAATACATAAAACCTCACAGCTGTGTCCAAGAAGTTTTACATATGAAAGCCCCTTAGCTGTGTTGACTTTTTTCATGACGTATAGAATTCTGCCACCGTGCTACTTGGCAGAGCTCCAAACACAAAATATACCCTACCTCTCAAGGATAAAACCAGACGTCACTGTTGCTGGAGCATTATCATTTAGGGTCCCCGATTCTTCACCCTTTAGACACTGGCCTCTCTTTTGTCTGTAGGCCCTGTGCGACTTCAGAGTGAGAAATACAATTGTCTGATAATATGGTCCCTTCTTCGGCCTGAACCAGGTATCTCTCATGTTTGTGTCTCTGCCCAGGAGAGTCTGACATGCAGCCACATAGTTACTAGGCTGAATGCATCCATATTGTGACTCTGGTGAGCAGGGAGGATGGAAGATGGACTGTGAGGTTGGGGAGGGTGTTGCTGTGCTGTCTCATTAAAAAGAAGTGTGACAAAGTCGGTGATTTTAATTTTAACCTTGCTGCATTATGATTTTTTTGTTTGTCACTTTAAAAACTGAATTAGCAGAGACTGTGGAAATAGTGACGTATGAAAGTGTTGGGCCCAGCATGACTGTGAGGCCTCACTGTCCTCTTTGGGAAAACCTGAATGCAGATGAGACTTAAAATGGCGGTCTGAAAGACCCCAGGAGCCACATGGGAAGAACAGAGAGAAGGAATCTTTTCCTCCAAGGCGTCCAGCTGTGATGCACTCATCCCCCACAACTCACTGCGGCAGATGACATCCACGGCAGTCAACCGTTCACCCATTGGTGGACACCACAGGATGCCCCGCCCCCTAGGCATAGGTAATAAAACTGAACGAACCCCAGAGTTCGGTATCTTCACCATATTTTCCTAGCGGATGTATGTGTTTAAGAAGAGGAAAACATCAAAGAACTCCATTCTCGCTGGCCAAGCTGTGAAGGTTCTTTCTTCGTCCATTCATACCCCATTTTTGTTTTTTCCCTTTTTGTTTTCCCTTTTATTCAACGAGACGCCCGCCCCGTTCTCTGATGCCGGTATACTGACCGAAGAACAGATCGAACCACGGATTGAACCACGGATTGAACACAGCTCTAGAGGCGCGCTCTCATCTCTCCTATTCCGGCAGATGCACGGAGCAGAATCGCGCAACGCGATCCACGGACCCCTTCCTTACTCGTTGTAAGGCAACTCATAGTAAGCGATTGTGACTGGGCAAATTAGCTATTCAGAGCTTATTATAAACACGGGAGTGCACCCCGGAGTTTCATTGTGTTCTTATTGTTGATGTACTTGTAATTTTCTTTCATTGCCACCGTGTGTGTCTCACACACGGCTGTAACTTGTGTAGAATAATACCTGTGAGCTAAGCTAGCGGACCGTTTAGCGGAACCACCGCGGCGCCGACCGACCAGCTGATCGTTGGTATTATTTATTTATGTGTGCCTCTCGCTCTGCGCGCAGCGCCAGCAGCGATCGTAATAGAAGCTTAATTTGACCGGTAAGAAGACAGGCTCACGAGATAAACTCTCGCTAATCTGTGTGGTCGAATAAGGTTTCTATTTCTCCTCACGAGTCTCCCCTTTTGTACTGTGATTTTTCCCCGTGTATCGCGACCCTGTGTCCTCAACACAGTCCGCGATCACTCATTGAGAGGAAACTTCCGTGATTGTCTATTTCACTCATGGATGTATAATATGAACTGGATAGAGCTCCGCCCCTTCGCTTCCGTTCATTCATATGAAGCTGCTCACCCAGCGCATATGCCAAAAAAGTTTTTGACTTCCGCGTTTATTTCCGGGTTACGGGGCCCATAGAGCATGCGCAGTAGTGTCCCTACAATCATTCCTCTCGGCTATGTGAACGAGCCGTCCGCGTTATCGACTTGCTCGGCGCGTACATGAACAGCGAAAGGCATGATGGGAGTATGCTAATGACGTGTGCTAGCGGATTTCATGAATACCGGCGTCACGTTAACTTCGGCTTTTAACCATGGATTTGTAAATAAATGCAAAATCAACGATAGCGAAGTGAATATAGTGAAGCTGAAAAGTACAATGACGGAGTTAAAGATTAAAACGATCAATAAAAATGGTTTATTTGGGTTAGGACCGTGACTATTACTTTATATGTGTTACAGGAATCGTGTTGTTTTTGTCTGATTTCCCTTATATACTTATATAATTATTAGTAGGAACAATAACAACGTGTTAAAGTAGGTTTATAACTCCCGATTATTTCATTCATCACGTTTGTATTAAACTATAATTCGCGTATTCATCACATTTAACAGTAACTTTATGAACCGATAGTGACGATAAGACAAACAGCCTCCCCGGGAATCAGTGGTGAAGTGACCGCAGGTCTCAGTGCATCACACGGTCACAGCTCCGTAGTCCACACCGTCATCAGAGTCACGATGTCCGGGACTGAACACAGTGATAAAGTGCAGCATGTCAGTCTCCTCTCCTCAATGAACCCACAAAGCAGCTCGTTAATACATCGATAATACGTTTGAAAATAAATGTTAATGAGCGCCGAATAAACAACTAAAACCTGCTTTGTCATAATATTTTAAAAATGTAAACGAAACCCCCTCATTGTCTTCATTTATTCACATTTCTCATGAAGTTTCATGTCGTTCGGTTCACTGACAGCAGCGCTGTTCCCGAGACGCCACATGACCGCGCTTTGCTGTGCTCGTACACAGCTGTGACGAAATACGATTTGTCTGGGCTTTTTATGGCCTTTAGGAATGTTTTTCAAACATGAAACTCCATGAATTAAAATATAGAATATAAAGATTTATAAAAGCCCGTGTCCATGTCTCGAGGTGTCCTGTGGACACTTTTACAGGCGTCTCTTTTACTATTGCGGTCAATGGGAAAATTGCTTTTTGGGCTCCATGGGATTTTTTGTTGCAGTACCCACAGTGGCCACCATGCAAACATTGTCTTCAAGGCAGAGGGGGTGGAGCTCTATCCAGTTCATATTATACATCCATGATTTCACTCCTGCCGCCATTTCTCTTCCACGTCACTGCTGACTTCACTTCTGTCAACTCTCCTCTTTTACTCGCTTCCGCTGGTGAAAGAGAGTAAGACGGAAGAGCGGAGTGAAGAAATCAGAGCACGAGCGCCATCTCGCGTCACCTCACGGTAACAGCGAGTGACGCCATTTTCACGTGACGTAACTTTTGGTAACCCGGAAGTGAGAGGCGCGTCGTCGTGACAACCGTCACGTCAGAGACCTCTCCTTCTTTTACCTTTTGGCTTTGTTTGTGGCTTCCTGTTTTACTTTGGCTTTGTTTTGTTCACTTCCTGTTACCTACTGCCAAAGTGACACGCCCCCTTTTCACACACACACACACACACACACACACACACACACACACACACATTCCTGCACTCAGATCCATACCCCTTTTTATTTTATTTTACTTTCTTTCTTTTATATTGAAACGTTTTTACCAGCAGTTATTTTAGATTAAGGGATTGATGTTTGTTGCTGTTATTGATTAATTTTAATGCTTTAATAAATGTTGAACCTTTACTTTAAAAGTACCGTTTCTGTCTTTTGTGCTTGCTTGTTTGTAACAAAGGGTAATTGAAAGAAGCCAGTGTACGATCTCACACCTTCTTTGTTATTTATTAATTAATATTAATATACTTATTATTAATTAGTTATAACTGATAGTCAAGAGACACTTGAAGGTTGTAAAGTGACAGTTTCTCTGTCATTCTCCTCACGCTAAGAGGAGTGGTGCCCCGTTTTTATGAAATTAATAACAAAATTAATTATTAAAAATAATTAATCATTTGTATTAATATTTTCCCACCAATTACTAAGTTGAATCACAACAAAAGCATGTCATCATTTTCAGGATGCGGTTACTTGATCCAGCTCATCTATATTCAGAGTGGTCACTGTTTTTTCTCTGCTATCAATGTTCAGCCTAAGGTTATATTGCAACAACTCCATGAACAGAGCAGGGTAATGGTTGAACAGTTCTATAAAGCAGCATTACTATGTCATTGGAGACAATGTGGACACATGCTCTGGGGGTGTAGGAATTACACTCAAAATGAAAAGAACAGCTCAGGCCTTGGTGGTCAACTCGTTCCCAAATGACACAAAATGCAAGTCAGCATTTGAACAGGATGTGACTATGAGGCAGTCTGATTCTTTGTCACAGCATTGCATAAAATCCAAGAACTGCGAGTCATTTTTTGAAAGAAGGTTTGTCTTTCTCACTAGGAATGGAGGACGAGCCCGTGAACCCGTTTGTGGTCACGCGGGTGAAACGGAAACTGCAGAGCTGGATGACCAAATGCTGCTTCACCAAGATCCACCTCTATGGCTTCATAGTCGGACTTGTCGTCACATTCCTCATCATGACTTCATACCTTCTGACAGGAGACAAGAAGGGCCTCTTCCTCACCCCGTCACCTTACAACAGCCTTGTCAAACCCGCCCCTTTTGCCTTTAACCTCTCCTCAGTCAAAGACTACGCACACATCAAACTGTTGGTCAAGTCTATCACATCCAAGTTGGAGTTTCAGAGCAGTCGACAGATCCCAGAGATTAAGGCGGTGGTTAATAGTGATCCACATGTGAGTACCCAAGAAACACTGTATATCCATCTTAATTCTTATTTAATGTACTCAAATACATCTTACTGATGCCAATATTCCAAAAATGTAATAGTCTTATCAGATTAATTTAGTAATGACTACTTCAGAGTTTAATCTCCATTTCTCAACATCATACAGCAGCATGATAATATCTCTCTTTTAACTGACAATCACAGATATGTCATATGCTGTAAATGAATGTGCAGTGAAAAGAGGATTCAAATCTGTATTCCTGTCTGTACACACTGTACATAAGGTTCAATATGGCCCACAGGCTGCAGTTTCTAATTCAATTTATAAAAAGATAAAGCTGCTCTGAAAACCTTGTGAATCACCAGATAATTTCAGCGATGTCTCTATTTTTTTCTGAGGGATTTATGGTTAAAGTAATTGCACAGGCAGTAGTATACAGTCGTATATGACTCAGAAATGTGTTTAACTTTGGGTAATACATAAAACATGACAACAATGGTGTCATCTTGTGGTAAGTGAAGCACAGCTAATAAGGTAGTGATGAATGAATGAATCGTTTATTTCGGGCATGACAGGTAATCAACATCTGCACACATCAGCATTTAAATTCATACACACGACCGAAAGGGAAAGCGGGAGAAGCAAAGCTTATCTAGTCCGGCCCCCATTACCACAGAAAATGTTTTTCTTATCTTTTGACAATATTGACGTCACAGCAGCAATAGCAGCTTTATACGTTTACATGTTAGGTATTCCGTCATTTTATCTCCGTACAGTGTCAACAGATATCTGACTATGACCTCATCCACAATCTTCCTGGGTCGCCCTGTACCCAGTCATAATCATGTTTACATACTTCCTTTTACACTCTCAGCGTAGCTGAACTTTTGATCTCGTCATCTAAATTGTTCCACAGCTTGACCCCCGTGACCGACATGGTGAAAGACTTTAGTGTTGTCCGCACTTTCCTCTGTCTGAAAACTAAGTTCCCCCTCAGGTGGAGTCCCCGCTCTCTGGTTTGGAGAAGTATTTGAAGGTTATGAGGGAGGCCGTGGTTAGCCGCCCTGTACATAAACTGTGCTGCACGATAACGTTTTACATCAAAGAGTTTAAGTATTTTCGATTCGATAAATAATTGATTTGTATGTTCTCTGTAACCGGCATAATGTATAATTCTCAGAGCTCTTTTCTGTAGTATCAGCAGTGGGTGCGTGTTCCCTTTATATGTGTGCGCCCAAATTTCTGCACAATAGTGGAGGTGAGGAGAGATCAGTGTGCAGTATAATAGATAGAGAGCATTATGGTCTAGCTTTGTCACCCTCCATAGTATGGACACACTCATGGCCAGTTTAGTTTTTAACCGTCTTATATACGGTTTTCAACTTAACATTTCATCAATAATCACACCTAACACTTTATGTTCCTTAACCCTTTCAATGTCCACCCCATTCACATGAATATTGATACTCTTCTTGTGGCCCTTTTTCCCATACAGCATATATTTAGTCTTCTCTAAGTTCAGTGATAATTTATTTATGTTGAACCACACCTGAAGTTTGGCCATTTCATTATTGACTGTTTCCACTAATTGATTCAAATCATCCTCAGAGCAGAAGATATTTGTGTCATCTGCGAATAATATTAATTTCATAATATTAGACACTTTGCATATGTCATTTATATATAGTATAAACAGTTTTGGGCCCAGAACTGACCCCTGCGGGACCCCACATACTATGTCCAAGCAGTCCGACACTTCATCACCTATCTTGACGTATTGGGATCTATTGCGTAAGTAGCTCTTGACCCACTCCAGTGCTATACCTCTAATACCATATCTCTCTAGTTTTGCTATCAAGATCTCATGGTTAATGGTGTCAAATGCTATTCTCAGGTCAATAAAGATCCCTATGGAATGCAGTTTCTGGTCAATCGCATCAGTAATTATTTCAACTGATTCAGTCAAGGCCAGAGCTGTCGAGCGGTTGCTTCTGAATCCATATTGGCTGTCATCCAACAGACTGTGTTTGTTGATGAAGTTGTCCAACTTGTTGTTATAAAGTTTCTCTAGGATTTTAGACAGTTGTGGTAGTATTGAGACTGGTCGGTAATTTGTAAACTCATGCGCATCGCCTTTTTTGAACAATGGCAGCACTTTCGCTATTTTCATATTATCGGGAAATGTCCCCGTGTCATTAGATGATTTTTTAAAAAACATTATTCAGTTGTTATCCCGGTGTTTCCTCTACGTTCATTTAGGAGTGGCGGGTCGCCATTTCAGCTACCTTTAAATGCTTCAACCTGTCGTCATTCTATCAGCCTATTGATCACCATCGGTTGACCTCTAATTTTGAGTATAATGTTTAATAGTAACCAAATTACTACAAGTCTACTCCTTGAGATATTTGCACCCTTGTACAAACTTGACATGATTATTTATGGTTTTTGGTAAGTATGTTTAAGTTTGATGCAGCTGTCTTTCTTTGCCTACACAGATATTTTCCGTCATCCCCCAAAAATTCCTTCCTGGTGTCAAGAACCCCTGTTGGTATGAGGAATACACTGAGAATGTCACTTTGGACCCATACAGGGCTAGCAGGTACGGGCTCCGGACTGAGTTTCGGCAATTGAGAACCACTTTCAAAGAGCACTTGTTGCATCGCAATGGGAAACTCTACCGCATGCGATGCCTTCCCTATTTCTATATCATTGGCCAACAAAAGTGTGGCACAACAGACCTGTATGCGAGACTCCGTCTGCACCCGGACATCCAGTTTACCACATTAAAAGAGCCGCACTGGTGGACCCGCAGGAGGTTTGGTGAGTAGTGTGGGAAATAAATTGTTTTCCTGTTCCCGTGAGGGAGTTTTTAGTGCAAGGTTTTCTGTATGTTGTTAAAGATAACAATTAACCAAAAGTCAAGCTGTGAACAAATGATGGGATCGTAAAAGCAGGGGTCGGCATGAGGTGCACAGGATGACATGTGTGGGTCATAAAGAAAGTGTGTTGTCTTGTAACTTGCTTTGATGTGACTGTATATATGTTTGAGCTCTCTGAAGCAAAGTGAGAGAACATTTAGACCAGCTTTGGTGACAGAGTCGCTCCTTCATGCATGAAGTAAAGACACGATTTAACCAACACCGACGACTCCAATGAAATTTCTTTCACATTTTGGCGACGAGGATGGGATGGACGTTCCACTGCTCAGGTTCTGAGTTCTGACTGAAAGTTATTACCGGAAAGGAAAATTTCCACTCCACCAAGGAGGAGGAATTCCGCCTGACGTCAGAAACAGGTACTGACCAGTGGACGCTCCATCTATTTAAAAGTGAGTACGGTGTTTTTTAAATCTTGGATAAAACCTATAGGTGGACAGTTGTAATTCCTTTGTGGTAGCTGTCCCGATATTCTATAATTCCTTTGTGGTTTGAATGTCGATATATTCTATAATTCCTTTGTGGTTTGAATATTTGGTCCGGTGTAATTCCTTTGTGGTAATCGGGACCGTCTCATGTAATTCCTGTGTGGTGTTGGAGACTAGTGCACATGAGTGAAACCTAGGTAGACAGTGGTAATTCCTGTGTGGTTGCTGTCAAGATATTCTATAATTGCTTTGTAGTTTTGAAGCTCTGAAGAAAAAAATAAATTTAGTAGAAACCAAAAGGGTATATAAATGGATCAATCCTAAATTAACTGAAGGCAATGACTGTCTCGTGAGGGCTGAATCATCGGAGAATTAGTTTTGGGGGGGTTGCAAAATACCACCTCGTTTGGCTTCAAGACCGAGCAGGTATATTGTTTTTGGAAGTCGACTTTAAAAAAAAAATAAAAATTTAGTTGAGATTGGAAACCATTTCAAATTTGGCCTAAGTGTTGTTTTGTGTTGTTTTTTGTTGTTCTGTTTTGTTCTATGATGTTTTCATGTCTGTGGCTGGCTTGTGTTGTTTTGTGTATGTTGATCTGAGCTCAGTCTGCAGAGCTTGTGTGAGGAGGAAAATTTGCATGGGGTCATTGCAGGCTGTGGAGCCAGAAATACTGTAAACTGTTTGGGGAAAAAGAGAGAGGAAATGCCTCTTTAACAAAAAGATAGACCATGTCAAGAGCATTAGTTTAATCAATGTTTGATCTGCTGCAGGCAGATGATATGTTTAAAAAAAAAAAAAAAAAAAAAAAAGGCAGAGAGGATAAGTGTGAAGTTGTGTGAAGTTACAGGAGAAAAGAAGATGTTAGTTTGTTTTGGATTGAGGATGGTAATCAAGTGCTTTAGCGGTTTTTGGATGTTGAAAAGACTGGTATAAAATGATAGAAGTTGATGGTGTTGGAGTAAAATGGTGAATGAAGCTGCTTCTGTGGGGAGAGTCTACAGGCTGGACTCAGTGACAGAGAGGCAGAAAGAAGGGGGGTTTCAGAATAAGGAAAGTAAGGTAATGAAAGATTGTGGAAAGTAGTAAAAAGGGAAAGATGTTGAAATTGAGGTTTGTTTAAAATGTTTGAAATATATATGTATGTATGTATATATATATATATATTTTTTTTTATATATTTAAAAAAAATAAACAAAAACAACAGTAATAATAAATTAACACATTAATTAATTAAATAAATAAATAAATAATAGGAACTGTGTATTTTGTTATAAGAACTATATATTTCTTGTCACCATGAAGATGATGATGTGTGGCTGGGGCTGAGTTAGCTCAGCTTAATTTGTTCCTGTGTTTTATACGATGCATGAGATGGTTAATGAAAGGATAATTGTTTATGACGAAGTGTCCCTGATCAAGACACTGAGTCATTAACAGCTCCTGATGAGTGTGTGATATGTAGAGCATGAATGTGAATGGGTGAATGGGAGACTTGAAGCTGTTCATGTTACGTTTTCCCTTTAAAGGGAAAACCTAGATCTTAGGGAGTTGGACCCGAATGCAGAGCAGGACACAGGTGAGTATATATATAATAATAATAATATTTATTAAAACGAAAACATAAATATATATATATATATATATATATATATATATATATATATATATATATATATATAAACACAAATACACGCGCTAGAGAGGGTGTAAAGTGTGACAGTATAAGAGAGAGTGAAACAGCAGCAGACCAGATCCTCAGCGACTCCTTCGTGGCAAACACAGTTCGTTCATTCACGTTCCCACGGAACGGACTCACTCGAGGTGTACAGCGAGGAGGGTGTGATGATCCACGAAGGTTGAGGAGAGGTGAAGCCGCGTCGTCGTGGTGGAAGAGACGAATGCGGTAGAGAAGAACAGGAGTAGGCGATTCCAGGAGTGGTAGGAAATCCGCGGAGACTCGGTGTTCTTCTCTCGGCAGGAGACGTGGAGACCTGAATACGGAGATTGAGGTGAGTACTGGAACGTCAGGAATTCTAATAGCGTAGTAGGAAAGCATTTACCAGCTCAGCGAAAACGTGGAACTGACACCAGAGAGACGCAAAGTCCCGCCTTATATGCCCGGATGATTGCTGATCAGGCGCAGCTGGGCAGGAACTGCGCAGGTGGACGTCATCTCTGGCGTCATGTGGGAACTGGGTCAACCACGCCCCCTGCAGGGTGAACACAGAGAGAAGAACAGAGAGCAGCAGGCAACAACAACAATAAAAATAGACGCCATGAAATGTGGATCATGACAGTTCAAGAGTGCTTTGAGAGGCCCAGTTGATAAATCCTAACCCATATTAATTTTTAAGATGAATGTGACATGATTTTGTGTAAAAACAAATGGTTTTGTCTCATTATAGGAAAGGAAGTGTGCTGAAGGATGTTGTTGTGATGTGAAAATGATTCAAGTGGTTATAAAATAACATATAAATCTGAAATATATTCCAGTCACTATAGGGTTAAAATAATTAATTAAAAATAAAAATGAGTTGAAATTGAAATGAAATTAAGGTAATCTAGAATAAGTGAAGTTAACTGTGTGAAGAAACATCTGAACACATAATCTAGGTGACTGACGACCCTGATCCAATCACTGACTCAACTAACAGACCTGACTGACGAATAAGGAAACAATTCTGAAAAAATACCTTTGAGTGTCTGTGTGAGTAATTTGAAGAGTGTCTTGAAGACTATGTGTTTGTGCTCAAAGTTTTCCAAAGTGTGTTTAGGTTTGAATCTGCCTCCTCCATGTGCTGTCCCCAAGTCTGCACTGCACCCCTCCTCCCTCAGAGACACACAGCAGGACACCTACAGCTAAATGACAATCCAACTCTACAGGAGGTAGAAGCTGTGTGTTGTAGGTGTTTTAAACTCAGATGGGACAACATCTGACCGGCCAACTGGTCGACATCATGAAGTAAAGACACGATTTAACCAACACCGATGACTCCAATGAAATTTCTTTCACAAGAGACAACTATAATTTGCTGTGGTAAAAGACCTCTAGGCTGGTATACAATAATGAGAGCCCAAGGGTATTGAAAGTGTGAAATGTGACCTTCTACAGTATGTCATTTTGACAGAGCCATACCTCAATGAGCTTCAGAATAAGTGACACATTTAATGTGTTTCACATTAAATGTTTGACCTTACACATTAAATGTTTTACCTCACACATTAAATGTTTTACCTCACACATTAAATGTTTTACCTCACACATTAAATGTTTTACCGCTCACATTAAATGTTTTACCTCACACATTAAAGCGGAACTAGACCGGAAGTTCCTATTATCGCTGTTTTTTTGGTGTGTATCTGCGTCATTACCTTGTTTATGAAGCCCTGACGGTCCGAAACAAACAGTTCAGCCATTGCTGAGAATGTTGTGTTTTATTGTAATCTCGGGGCTCAACGAGATCACTGAAAATCCCGTAATAGTTACGTAAGCAGCGGTTCTCCTGAACAACAGATCGTCCTGCTCCGGGCGGTAGTCCGGGCACATCCGGTTACGTACATTGAACCGCAGAAGAAGAATAATGTCCGTTGTGGAGGTGTTTCACGAGCAACAGTGTCTTCTGACTCTGGGTCTGACTCCGGTTTAAAGTCATAAAAGGGACTGCGGCGGGAAGTCATGACGAAGCTATTTTTAAACACTGTTAAAACAATGTTTTGATAATGAGGAGCAGTGCATACGCCGTTCCAGAGGGGGGCGATGCGCTTCTGAGAACGGATGTGCTGGATAGAACTGGCCAATCACAAGACTCTGTCTTCTGGGGGTGAAAGTTCACTCTGAAACATCGCGGCTGAAAAACACTGTCAGAAAAGAGGATTTCTATCGGCTAGTTCTCAGCAACTAGGAGGTTTTTGACCATGAAAACAAGTTAATATATGCAAGTAGACCTCCATAACTAACATATATGTGCAACAGGACCACTCTATGTGACCTTTAAATGTTTTACCGCTCACATTAAATGTTTTACCTCACACATTAAATGTTTTAACTCACACATTAAATGTTTTTACACATTACATGTGAGAGGTAAAAGAGAGTATGTGAGAGTTAAAACAATTGTATGTGAGAGGTAAAATTGTGAACGTGTGAGGTAAAATTGCGTATGTGAGAGGTAAAAAAAAGGAATTATGGCCTACACGGCCCTCATAGATCATCCAGCTGCTGAGTAACTAATCCCACTGAAGCTCACACACCTATTTTGTCTGCATTAATTTCTGCAGTGTTTGGTTTGCGTTGATCATTTTTTGCACATCTTAACACTGTGGGGTGTGACGGGTTTTTATTTAATTTTATTCTATTTGTCTGTCGCAGCACTTACAGTGAGAATTTTCTGCAGTCGTGTGATGCTGCATAGCGGCAAATGCGTGCATCTCATGTACATAGGTCCCTTTCAGTTATTGTTGCCTGCAATCCCCCATGCTTTCAGCTTTGCTGTCACTTGCGTTCCCCTCAGGGCTGTACACTGGAAATCAGCACTTTTCTATTAAGACATCCTTTGAGAACACTCTAAATTCTAACAGTCTTGTTTTGTAGTTGTTGATTTCATTCCCCCAGAGTTTCCACTCGGATGATGTTGTGAAAAGGTAATTTGATGCTATCCACGCTCAAACTTTTCTTAGAGAAGAGTTTGAATCTGAATTTGATGTTATAATCTACCCATCAAGAGACATTTGAAAACTGTGTGACACTTCATTCATATCAAAGGAATGATGCTGCAGGCTGGCTGTTTGGGGAGTTCACCAGAGATTTTAAATCAGATTTCCCTGCTTAACAGAGAAAGGTTTTCTATTGCAACACCATCAAAGCATCACTGAATGTTACAGATGCCCGAGTTTCCTCATTACCCTTATGCTGCATAGACCCTCCAAAGTCCTACACTGTATCTCCACAACTGCCAAGTAAATTGTAATTATACTGTCAACCACATCAGCCTAGATGGGAAACACATTGTGCTGTCTTACATTAAGCATTAACTTGACATTGTCCCTTAATTGGAAACACTGAAAACTAAACAGAGCCAGTGTTCCCTGCTGAACTGAACTTAGATTTTATTAGGTCATACAGCAATAAGGACGATGCAGAAACCCCTGAGGCATGTAGGCATGCATGACATTATCTAAAATCTGACCTTTAAAATACATGTAAATACAATGCACTACATCGGCAGATGATGTTGATTGCCGTGCAGTGCGTGTAAACCAGCACCGAAGATGGTAGAATAAGTTTGTTGATAATAAATACTAAGCTCTTGGTGGGTACGGTCGTCTGGTGTAATTTGTAGGTGACATTGGCGTGACAGTGCTCACACTTTAAGAGGAAGGCGCATCCAAACTTGACTGTTCAGTGATTGGTTGTTTGACTCAAACTCCAGAGGCTCTGACCACTCTACAGGCTGCAAGCATGGAAGCAACATATTCTCTGTTTTTTTTTTTTTTTTAACAAAGTTGAGTGACTTTATTGAAGGTTTTTTCTTGATCTCGCAGAAGTGTCTATCGCGATACATACCGTATCATTATCGTTTTATTGCTCAGCTCTATACTGTTGCGATACTATGTCAGCTGAAGGGCCAGCCACTGAATAGCCTGTGGAAAGATCCTGCTAATACAGCAGCTAAGGAATGTGACCACATATGTCCTCAAACCACCTCCAAATGTGCTTTCCATGATTCTGTGGCCATTAAGACGTGATCTGGACTTGATCAGATCACTCAGAAGAGACGTTCTCCATCTAATCTTAGTATTGTAGCATCAGAAAATATAAACCAAGCAAAAAATGAAAAATATGCACCAGTCAATGATTCACATTAGTGTAGCCTACTGAGTGTGTTTATTATCTGTGTTCTTTCACCAACCAGGTGTTGCTATGAACTCTGATCCCTACCCAGTGGAGAGCTACCTGGACTTGTTCGATAAAGCTGCTTACCAAATCCAGGGCAAACTCATGGCAACCTCCAGTGGAAGACCCAGCCAGCCCAACATCATCACAGGTAGGCGTCATTACAGACTCAGTGGTAAACATTCTATGGTGACATTTGATTATTATAATTTTTTTTTTTAAATAAAAAAATTTGCCATCAGCCACCATCTGTGTAGAGAATGATCAAATCATTAACATAGTGAAAAATTGGTGCCTTAGATTTCATGGCCGACATCTCTCATCTCATGTACAGTACATATTTAAACATTCTATAATGACAGATCCTAGTGTAGAATGTCTCAGTACGAGTTTAAAGGGATGCCAATGAATGAACAGATCAAAGCATGACTTAAAGAAATAGACCTTCCCCAACCTCCCTCATTGTCTTCAAGAGTTAGGTCAGACTTGAAGAATGAAAAGCAAAAGAAAGTTTTATCAAGCTCAGTCTGTCAGGCCAAAAAGGAAAGCGACTGATGCGAAAGCAAGATTAGAGTGTTGCTTTAGTTACCTCATCAGTGTGCATCTTGTCCATGAATAAAATATCTCAGTCTCCTCTGTCGTTGTTTTGGCCAGAGCCCAGAACGCTCTCTTGCATTTGCCACGGGTCCCTGCAGGCATGAGCATACTGATGTGGCTGCAGTTTTGTAACGACCACACATGTCCTTAAGAAGAAGTGCTTATAGAATTAATGTTTAGACCCTTTAAGAGAAACCTGATCCTGGACCTGGACTTTGGAACAAAAACTGAGGTTCCAGTGACCTTCAATGACCATCCCGATACAATCTATCCATTCTTATAAAATATAAATCAAAACACAGCCTTTCACTAAGCAGATGATATTTGAGTTATCATGTATCACCATCCACCATTGTGTTATAAGAAATCTCTTAGCAGATTTAGTTGCACAGACATTTCCTGGTCAGTTTCCCTGCCTCGTTGAACGATATTAATTACTCGGGTCATGCATCAGCGCTGTGATCAGGGTGTTGAACTTGAGTGACAGAACCCTGTGGCCTCATCTGGCTGCAGCCAATAGCCACTTGCCAGGAACTTCACTTGTAATCTTGGCTCTAATATTACAAAGCTGCTAGTAAAGCAGCAGATAGCGAGGCTGAAGCAGAGTGCTGCTCTGTAGCGAGCGAGAGTGGTGGTGATTTTTTTTGAAAGAGCTGGGGACTCTACAGAGAGATCTAACAGCTTAATAATACTGGACTTCCTTCTGCTTCACTTATCCTCATCACTGAAGGGCCATAGAAAAGAATCATTGTTTTTGTGTGCCAGGACAGCAATAATGTCCACAGTGGGTTGGAGAAGTTTTATAAACCCCCTTCCTCTATCTGCATATCGTGCTTCCAGTCCCTCTTGCTTTCATCCATCTCTGTCATCTCCCCCTCATCCAAATGTGATCTGAAAGGACTGCTCAGCTGCGAAGAAGAACTGATTTAATTTCAACAATAGCCTTTTCACACTGGACTGAGTTGGTGCATTGGGTGCAGCTTAGCCTGCCGCCCCGTTTTGTCTCCCTCTTAAAATAAATAATCCTTGTAAAGGGGGTGGGAGTGTGCCAAAGTCCCGTTCAGTATTCACACCATGCCCTTGGAGAGCCCAGCAAGGCCTGTGGCCAGATTCGGGGGCTTCTGCCTCTCTGAAACCACCAGCCAAGACCAAGCTGCTGTAAAACACCAGAGGCACCGTCATCCTGGCTCCTCCATTTGTTTGCCCTATTATAGCCTCTCCCCATGGACCAAAATAAGCTCTTTTAATGGACATAGAGAGAGTGGAGACCTTTAAGTAGACTTGATCACAGTGTGTATCAATTAGCCAGAAAGGAACTAGCAGTCGTCTGGTTTTGCCATGGTCATCACAGGATATGGGTCCTGGCTATCATCCCTTTCTCTCAGAAAATGAGGCAGACAAGGCCTGCTTTATAGTATGACTAGATACACCACAGCTTCACAGTTAAGATAATAATGAAGGCTCAGCTCAGCCGGATTCAAGTTTCTGCTGTTAAACCGTTGGAGAAAAGATTGTCCAACTATGAAAATTGAACACTCATATTGTCACTGTGTTGGTTGCATTCATTCCACATTTTTGTGCACAGCTGGACACATAATTATGCTGTTTTTGTTTTTACTGTCTGAGTGTTAGTTACACTCTCAAATGAGGAGATTTATGAACACATTAAAAATGTCATGCATTTGCAGCTTATTGCAGTACCCCCTTGTTTTTAGTTGTTTTTAAATAAAGAAAGCCTGATGAGACAATCAATATGAAACAAGGGGTAAATTAGATCGAACAAATAACTTTTGCTGTGAAAATGTGCGGCAGTTAATCAACTATTTATTTTCTTGAATGTGCTCAAGGTGTTTGAGGCATAATTGGCAAAATTAATAGGTTTTCTCCCCACTTTTTTGCCATTTCAATATCACAATTGAATCATATGGCCAACATTTAATTATACTTCTTAAGCAGTCAATATACTTTACTAATTATCAATCTGTATCTTGCAGGAGAAGCCAGTGCATCCACCATGTGGGATAACAAATACTCGGGGAATGACGTCCTTCCCCAGGACTTCATTCACGCCCTGCAGCCCGATGCCCGCTTCATTGTTATGCTCAGGGAACCAGGGGAAAGGTGGGAGCAAAAAGTTTCAGTGCCCTCTCATACAAACCTGCTTTAAAATACCCACATTGACAAACCTGACACATACTGCCATCGTTGTGGCTCCACCATGACGGTTTATGCTGCAGATACAGGAAGATACTTTATTTGTTTATAGGCAACAAAAGAGCTGTTGCCTTTTACATAGTCTGGTTGTCACATGATGACACCTTTATTAGACGCATGGATCGCTTACTGCCTGAAGCAATCGGTCTAAACTGGGATCACTTCATGCAGTTAATGTTGATTTTTACTTAAGAGAATGTCTGAACATGTGCTCTATAATTGCCTTTGTCTGTCAAATCCCGAAAGCTTTGAGAGGAAATTAATTTTTATTATGCATGACTTGTTTACAACCTCGTCATCTCCTCAGATACAGATGCCATATAATCTCATACTGAATTGTATTGTAGAAACAATTATATGGTTCATGCGTCTCCTGTATTATTTTTCCCATATAAGCCAATAATAATAATAAGATAATGCTTGCAAATGTGTTGGCCTTTGTTTTATGAGAGACACATGAATCATAAGCAGCAGTCAGTCAACTTTACTGCCAAAACAAATTGTCCGTAAATGAATTGCTATTTCTTTTTCTTCTATTTCCTTTATGCCAAGAAAAGGTTTCATTCAAGTACAGTAGTTCATAGTTTAATGGCATATCATTATTATACACATTTTATAACAGCAAATACTGATCTGAAGCTTGACTATAATCCTTTACCCAAATTGTTCAGCCCTATTGTTGACCCTACTGTCTCAGTTGCATGTTTTATATGCATTAAGATAGATCTTTCTTTAGCAGCATGAAATATTGTCAGTTTGCAAAAAAGTTAGAGCCAGAAACACAATGAATAGCCTTGCAGTCTGTGTGCAGATCAAATGTAAATTGTTGTAATCATTGTCCAACTAATGATCAAATGTGTTTACTGACCGTTTCTGTTGTCTTACAGGTTATACTCCGACTACCTTTATTTTACTAAAACCAACAAGTCTGCAGAGGATTTCCATGTGAAGGTGTCAGAATCACTGCAGATATTTGAGCGGTGCCTTACAGAGAACACAATGCACTGGTGTGTGTACAACAGTACTGTCTTCAAGTCAATGCCAGTGAGTGTACCCTCCCTCCTACTTTTGTCTCAGAACTTGCAGAAAAAAAGGGCATTAGCAACTAGCATGTTAGCTGGTGGAAAGAAACATGGTGAAAAGGATTGATAAAGACAAATGGAGTGAAATTCACACCTCATTAAAGCATTTTACAGCTTGCAGGGCCTATTCCATGAAAAGGATTGGTAGGACTATTGAGCCACTGAGAAGTGCAGCAGCTATCGCCTCTCTTTGTGCTTAAAAACCTGGTTTACCAGTGGACCAGCCAGTTCAGGGCCCTAGTGTAGGGCCCCTGGCCAGCTTTTCCCACAGTGCCTTGAGTTGAAGGGGAGGAGGAGTGTGGACCGTCCTCTTTTGGCCTCCCCCTCCAGGCTGCCTTCTATTAAAAAGTCCTCTTCTCCAAATGCCAGTGATGAGCTTTATGGTCCTGTGGGAGCATGCTTACTCTCTGCTGCTGGCCTAATTGCCCATCCACTAATTTCTCCTCAGAGTTATTAGACCATGTGAAAAGCATTCCAGCTGTCCTCGATAAAAGTTTTAGAGCTCAGATTAGAGAATAAAAACATATCCATTGGCTGTTATACCAAATTGAATTAAGCAGGCAAGAGTTACTTGGGTTGTAATCCTCTACTCTGAAGGGCCTTTCAGATTTACTAAAGAGGGGAAAGGACATGGAGGTAATACCTTTCCCAGTAACAAGCATTTATGCCAAAACATTGCTCTGCCGTCATAAGTCACAGGAGAATTCAACAACCTAATAAGAGTGATGCTACAAATGTTTCAGTGAAATCTTGGAAAGAGATCAGTGGTCAATGTATGCAACTAAATATTATATTATATTAAATTAAATGTATATTATTATCAAAGTAGAACTACAGAATGTTAATCAATTTTGCTTTACAAAGTTATTACTAATGAGAGACAAGTAAAGGTGATAAAGCCATGTGGGGGAAATGAGGTTTCTGGTACATTGTTTATGATACAGGTTTGTAACAATTGTGAATCTCTTGTATTCTTCATTGTTCTCTGTTTTGACATTAGCACATGTTCACACTAACTTGGAGAGTGCCTGATTACCTCCCACTGATTGTTTTTGCTTGTGTGCTCAGGTCAGATTGACCATTGGCCTGTACATAGTGTACTTAATGGACTGGCTGACTCTCTTCAGCAAGAAGCAGATTCTGGTTCTGAGGTTGGAAGACCATTCATCCAATATGAAATACACAATGCACAAAATCTTTGATTTTCTTAACCTGGGTGAGTGACCAACACGTCCTAACATGTGACAAGTTACTTTCCTGTACTCCTATTTAGTACGATATAAAATTGATCACTGTAGATTATAAATTGAGTAGTATTTAATGCAGTAAACCATATGCTGGTTAAACTTTACTGATGTGGGAAATTTATCTAACAATTTCATACAGGCTAGGGCTGCACGATTCTGTAAAAAATGTGTATCACGATTTGTTTTGCTTAGAATTGAGATCACGATTCTCTGGCTCATGAACAAAGGAATAGAAACATTCAATTCAAGTAAAGTGCCAAACAGTGTGATTTCTTTAGGCTCTGAACATGGCCCTGCATAATGGGCCTATGGTTATTATTATTGCATAAGGCTATGTGGCGTGTTCCCACTAGCTCAACTCGTGATGTCATAACCGGGGAAAATGCGTGACATCGTCAGGGTGCAGTCACAGGAAGAGGCAAAAAAAATCAAACCGAACAATGCCGAACTGTAAATCTGTTAAAAGGAATCCTGAAAATGTGGGTTAACATCTGACATTTAGCAAAGAAAATGTCTAAAATCTCATTATTCAACAGAGGAGTCCTGCGTATTTACTGACAGCCCTGCTGAAAGCCTGCAATCGTGGGCCAAATGCGAACCTTTTTTCGGCACAAGCTCGGGTCGGGCGGTTGTGCGATTCTTGTCGCTACCACCTGGGTTTGCGTCACCAACCTTAGTACACACTTTATCCTATGTTCTGCGCTGTACTCACGCTGCTTTTAAACTGCAGACGGGCTTCAGTGTCCACTGAATCACTACAAGGCTGTGTTTGGGGTGAGAAACTCTGCATTGCTTATTTGTGATGCAGCTCATGAAATAAAATGCAGAAGAATCGTTGTCATTTAGAATCGTCACAATTTTTCAACGAATTATCGTGCAGCCCTAACAGACAGATGTGAAAAGTTAAAATCCTAACTGTTTTGTAATATTTCTTTTTTTACATTTGGTTATTTCTTGTGTACCACTGCATTGGATAACTTCTGTTCTTTCTTGTTGCAATCTTGTAAATTCAACCACCCCCCCCCATATTTTCAGGATCAGAGGTACTAATATTCTCATCAGATTGCCAATGTGTAAACCCAGTTGTAATCCATTAAATATATCATAATAGGTCATTCCACAGTTCAGTTTTCCAAAAGTCCAGATGTGATCATCACAAAGACTGTCCGTTATGTCAGATTATGGCTGAGTTACATTGAAAGAGTCTTTTACTACTGTACTCTTTCCCATTTGTTTTATGCTGTAGAAAAATCTGAAGTGGTCAATAAAGCAGGGATGTGAAGTGTGCTTTTTTTGCCTGTGTTTTCCAGGGCCAGTGACAAAAGAAGAAGAATCAGAAATCACCTGGAGTCCAGCGTCAAACACCAGGCAGAAGGCTAACAAAGACCTGGGTCCCATGCTGCCCATCACTAGAGAGATCCTGCAAGACTTTTACATGCCGTTCAATGAGAAATTAGCCAAAGTGCTGCAGAACAAGTCCTTCCTCTGGGAGGATAGTCTCTGAAAAAGCCACCTTTCTTTTATTTCATTTAAAAAAGCAGGAAACGAGGACTGATGTGTCAGCCTGCCACTTCATTTAGGGCTCATCTTTCTGAATGTGCCCATGAAAAAAATCAATGTTTTCTATTAAAATCATTTTGTGATCAATGCAGAGATGAACCAAACAGCACAAGAGAATAGTAGATAATAATAATAATAGAGACAAGAATAATAGAAGTAATTTTCCAGTAAGTGTACCACCAGGTGTAAAGAATTCAACAGTGGATTCATACATACAAAACTGACTCACGTGCTACGCTGAAGCTTGGCTTGATCAATTTAAAAATAGAAGTGAAAAGACACCTTATAGTTAATTGTCACCCTTTTTATCCAATACAAGCAGAGCCGTTTGCTGCCTTCACCGCAATCCATTCATTATCCACCACTGCCCTCTACTGGGAAACACATGTAATTGGCTGAAAATCAGCCATGTGTCTGATCACATCTTCACAATGTTTATATTCTGTAAAACAATCGTCACCAACACTGTATAATCAGCAACAACCTTAATGTAAATTAGGGCTCGGGCCTCAACAACAACATCAGTATATATATTGCAATTAGAGCTGGGCGATATATCGATATAAAAATGGATATGGAATTAGACCATATCGCATATATCAATACAGTTCCTGTTTATTGTTTGAATAGCTGATGAGTTATTCATGAACCAGGTGAAGAAAGCTGTGTTTCTTATTTATTCACTTGATTTTCCAACTTTTCACTGAAATAGCCGCTTTCAACAAAGATACTTGTGCCATGTCATATTTGGCTTTGACTGAACATTACATGTCACAGCTCTCACTTTGCGGAAAAAATATGCAACACACTGAGACCCAAGACATAATTGCTGTGGAGGATTTTGACCAGGGTTTTCTTCTTTTATGTCTGTTAATTAATTTGAAACCTCATTGTTTTCTTCAGTTCTCTCAGAAGCAATACTACATCTTTAACCGTCGGATGTTTTATCACAATAATTAATGAGTAGGGTTGCAAAGGGGTGGAACATTTAAAGTCAATAAAATTTCCATTGGAAGTTAAGCTGGGGAATTTGGGAAATATTCCATATTGGAAGCTTTCCATGGGAATAATGAGAATTTAACGGCATTTATGGGAACTAACTGGGGATATAGGGACACCGTTTAATTCAATTCAAAATTCTACACAGAGTCCATTATTCAAAAGTGAAGTTACACTACATTTTTCCTGAAATTTCACCTTTATGTGATAAATGCGAGTCAACAGAAGCAGATCTGTTGCACAGTTTTGCCATGTGTACCAGATTAGAAGGCTACTGGGTTGATATTTTCAATTTATTCTCAAAAATATTTCAAATACAGATACAACCTGATCCAGTTCTAATAATCCTGGGTATTTCAAACGTGCTGAGATCTTTAAAAGTGTCGCTTCTATTGTCATATGGATTGATCACAGCCAAGAAGCTGATTCTGATGTGTTGGAAAGGGAAAGAGGTACCCACACTGAAAAGAGCTGATGGACATCTCTCATCTGGAAAGGATCAATTACTCTATAAAAGTGAACAATTTGAAGGGATCTGGCGACCACTGCTTTCCTTCCTGGAAAAGGAGCAGGCCTCCTGACTTTTAGCGCTTGGGGTTGGACTGGCTGAGGGGTGGTCAGGGGGGAAATGGTTGTTTGGGTTATTATGGGGTTTATATGTTTTTTTTGTTTGTTTGTTTTTCCATTGGGGTCTGGTTTTGAATATTGATATGTGTATGCATTGATATGTGCAGCCTTTTATGTTATTTTTTGAAAATCAATAAAAATATATTAAAGAAGAAGAAACTAATGCAGGTTCTGTTTGGTAGTGTGATTGTTTTAAGTGCAGGTGCGTGTGTTATGAAGCAGGGGGAAACAAGATTTCGAGATTTTATTGAAAATTGCCAGTTTATTCCCGTTAACTCCCATGGAAAGTTTCCATCTTGGAAAATTTTGCAACCCTATTAAACAAGTGATTTGCAACTTTGTTATTGTGATACTGTGATGACATTTTATCCATATTGCTCAGCCCTAATTAAAAATGACTGATTGTGACTGTGAGGCCACTACATCTGTTAGATTAATAAAAGTCAATTGAATAAATTAAACTGACTTCACTTTAGGATGAAATATAACCTGGAACAAATCCAGAAAAAATTTATACAACCAGGACTGCACAATATTTACGGGAATGTCAGAATTGTCATGGTGAAATGAGCACAAAGGTAGCATTGCAACAATGATACTGTGATATCAGCAAGTGTGCGAGAGTCCTCTCGTGGTGATTTTGAGTACCTTACATGATTCTCTCCACCAGAGGGCAGACAACACTTATGAATATACTGGGAATTAGGACTGATGACATCAACTAAGTTAGACCAACAGTGGTATAAGGACATCTCTCCAGCTTCAACAAGGTTCAGATGATCTGATGAGTTGCCTAAACGCCTGATTTCAATCAAGAAAAAGTCTGGTGAGAAATAAAATTCCACGCACACATGCCTCCGTTTTCTGGCATTCCTCCTCAGCCTTTTTCCAAAACATGCACATCCAGACAAACTGACCTAAATATGAGTGGAAAAAACCTCATTCATAATTCAAGGAAACCTGCAATCGTTTTTTTAAAGGACTCGAAACTCTGCAGTTTTCAAAAGTGAATGCAGCTCTTTCACTGTTTCAAATGCCAGCAGCCTTGGATGTATCCACCTCACTGAAATCAAGACAATCTGACTGAGTGACTGCAAATCATTTGCATATTTAGCTTGGAGTCAGATGGCCTATCTAGTGGGCTGAAGAAGTTACGCTTCAATAAGAGCCTCCGACCAACTTCAATTTCCTTGGAATTCATAAACATTATCTAAGCTTCTTTCAACCCAGTCTGTGCTGAATCAGAGTACAGTAACTGACAGGAAACTGGACCAGTGATGCTGCTGCAAAAACTTACATCAAAGACCCCAAATGATCACATTTCTGTGCACTGCCTCCCTGTTTTACTTTGGCCCTGGTGGCTTGATTTATGTTCTTTGTCACAGAGATACATAACATATTTAAACAAATTTTAAATGGCAATACAGTTGATATTTGGCACAATACACATAATGAACTCAGCACAGTAGAGACTGCAGAGTAAAGATGATGTCACAAATACACTTCCTCTCGATGCTAGAGGTAAGTCAGCCAATAATAGGGCTGATATTTGTTTGATTTTAAGTAATCGGCATCAGCGAAGTCCCTTTATTTTCAATTTAATTTTTTTTGTTGACAGTTTTCCATAATTTCTGTTTATATATTATTAATTAAAATACATGATTGCACTACAAGGCAAACAACATGCAGGTTCTAGAGACAGATCTACAAATATCTGACAAATGTTTATTTCAAATATGAGCAATATGTGTCGTTTTAACTGTAAAACAATATATTCTGATCACATGGAGGAAAAAAACACAAAAATCAGCCAAATATATCAGCCAAAACATATTGGCATCATACTGTATAACGGCACTGGTTTCTTAAGATCAGCAAAGGCCATACTGTACACATTAATATTGTGTTGGAGCAATTTTTGCAGCAATTGTATGAAGTGTTTGCATAAAAACAAACAGGGAAGGAAGGAGTAGCAGTGCAAAATGAAGAGTACCTCAGACTGAGGATGTGCAGTGTCAATTTCACTCAACCATCAGAACCAAAATGGATGAACCCAGTCAAACATCTTGTATCCAGCAACATATTACAACATGTGACATCCGCAGCACAGATTAACCAACTTCAACTTCACATAAAACAGCAGATTTCATTTGGACATGAATATTTAGTATTACTTCAACCTGTTGAATCGAGTTGAGGCATTTCTCTGATGTATAGAAAATGTGACTTTAAAAAAGCCATGCCAAGTGTCCCATACAGCTAACATTAAAGGGAAATAACTACACACATGGACAATAGAAGACAGCCTAAGTTTACGTCACCACAGCATTGACTGAGGTTGGCCGCTAGGTCCCGCAGGACAGAGCCGGTCTCAGCTCCCTGTGAATGAGCTGCAGCAGAAGGGTTCCTTCGCCAGCTCATCCTGTTTGCTCAGTGGTGCGGCGGCTAGGCTATCACAGTCTTCAAACTCTTGAGTCCTAATGCGGCGCACAGTTTCTCATAGGCTTAACAGTACAGGGTAGGACGCAGGAGCAAAATAAACCTGGCCTATTTAAAATAAACAGTCAGCCTTGCGACAGCTAGACTGTGTACGGGGGATCAGCCTGTGACTTGCTGATCAGGTTTTGACAACAACAGGGTGACAAACAAAACATAAACACACACAGGGTTACACAACACAATTAAGGTAAATGTTAGTGGTGCTACTCGTCAGAGGTTTACACATTCTAACATACGCTTGACAGCAAAATATCCACACTAGTTTGCTCAGCACAATCCTAATGGTAAGGTGATCCCCAGTAAAGCCCAATTTATACTCCTGCGTAAAGTGCTCTGCGTAGGCTACGCAGAGACTCTCGAAGAGCCTCTGCGTCGTCTCCGACTGCACAAAATATTTTTTAAGTGTCCGTCACTCCGTCAAGGGACAACGGAGACGGCAAGAGCTGCGATTGGTCCTCAGGACAGGCTGAGATAGCGCTGCTCTGTGCCGGCTCACTGTGCGCACCCAGAGGTCCAGAGGTCGGAGAGGCACCTCGTTCAATAGGAATCCGGTTCTTAACCTGGCAGACACGGCAGGGAGTTCTACAAGCGGTCTGGGAGAAGAAGAGGGCCCCCGATCATGCATGCTGACGAGAGGATTTATTTGACCAAGACTACTCACCAGCAGTAATGAAGAAGAGGAGCCAGTATACCGGGATACGAAAGGAATTACGTAAAAAGAAAATAAAGTCTCACTTAATGTATCCAGCGAGGCTGAAGGTGTTTACCAAGGGTGGCGAGCAGGTGTTCCAAGTGCAAAGCATCATCGGAATGCACAGTAAGGCGCATGACCTACAGCCGGTGCCCTTTTATAAGAGGCAGCGCACAGGGACAAGAATAAGAAGTTGGATGAAGAGACAGCTGAACTATTGAAGAAGCTCACGGGAAAAGACAGAGATTGGTGGTCTTAAGGTATTCTGATGGACTCTCCCCCTTTCTTTGTTTTTTACTTTTCACAATCTCATGAATAATTGTGGTTCTCTGGCGGTATACTGATGAACTATCTCTCCTTTTCTACTTGTCACAATTTTGTGAATAATTGGTGGTTTAATGAAAGGTTTTTTTTTTTTTTTTTTTTCCTTTGTTTCAATTTAGGGCACAATGACGTCGGTTTCTGGAATTATGTTTGGATTATTGTTTTAGTTATCAGGAACAAAAACCACGACATGTTAGAAAATGTTTGGTAAGGAGAGAATTAGTTCGACAGGCTACATATGATGGGAGGTATTGGGCAAACTTAATTATAGTTTATTTTTTTTTCAACACAGCCACGAGGCTTCCGCACAATGTTGAAGGACAAATACATGTGGGTGTGTGTTTATGTATGTGTTTGTTTTATGTGTATATATTAGTGTGTGTGTATGTTACAGCTGCAACATGTAAATTTAGTTGGCAATTTTGCTATGATGATGGGTTTTCTAAATTGGAAGGTTTAATTGGCAATGTTTGATTAGCTACCTAAGAAAGGGCTTAGAATTGCCCACCTGAACATATGTAGTATCAGGAATAAATTGACTGAAGTTGCTGATGTACTGTTGGTAAATATTTGCACATATTGGCAGTGTCAGAAACTCGTTTAGACGGTACATTCGAGGATTCATCTCTGATGATAAATGGATACAATATTTTTCAGAAAGACAGGAATTCAAATGGTGGAGGGGTTGCTTGTTATATTCAAAATCATATACCTGCTCTAGTGAGGAAGGACTTGATGACATCTGATACTGAAGTACTCTGGTTCCAAATTCATATGACGCATCTTAAACCAATATTACTAGGATGCTGTTACAGGCCCCCTAATGCTAATAGCTGCTATTTACTGTACTGAGGGAGGTTTTCTCACAAAACCAGTAGACATAGCAAATCATTTAAACAGCTACTTCATGACAAAAATAGATGAATTGGAAAGTAGTGTCAGCCTACAGTCCAAGAATATAGACTCATCTCTTCAGTTAATAGCCAAGATTATGGAAGGCAAAGGGTGTAGTTTTGAATTAAATCAAGTTAGTGTTGCTAAAATTGAACTGATGTTGATGACCTGCAAGGATAAACCTCCAGGAATTGATGATTTTGACAGTAAACTCCTCAAACCTATTACTGCACTAATTGCACCTATGGTCACATACATTATTAATCAAAGTTTCAAGGAAAACAAGTGTCCGCAATCATGGAAGATATCCAAAGTAGTGCCTATACCAAAAAAGAATAGATTTTTCCGTTTTCTGAAACCAACAGTCGACCCATTAGCCTACTGCCGATTTTAAGTAAGATAATGGAGAAAATTGTACATGAACAGATTCAGTCTTACTTTGCTCAAAACAATTTAATGACCAATTTTCAGCATGCATATAGAAATACATATTCAACTGCTACGGCTTTAACACAAATGGTTGATGATTGGTTTCAGGAAATGGAACAGAAACACATTATAGGTGCGGTCCTGTTGGATTTTTCGGCAGCATTCTTAATCATGAATTAATCATTGAAAAACTGAAATGTTATGGTTTCACTCAGTCTGCTTTGTTCTGGATCAACAGCTATTTAAGTTATAGAAAGCAAATGGTGTACTTCAATGGAAGCTATTCTGATATCATACATGTGAAGCATGGAGTACCTCAGGGCAGTTGCCTGGGACCAATCCTTTATTCTATATTTACTAATGACCTTCCACTTGTATTAAGCAAAGCTCATATCTCAATGTATGCAGATGACTCCACTATAATATATTTAGCAGCAGCCACAATTGATGACTTAAATGTGAAGACTAAGGTGGTGGACTGGATAATAATAATAAACTGATCCTGAATGTGTCTAAAACAAATTGAAGACTAATCGGAACAAATCATTCTTTAAGTTCAAAACCAAAGCTCAATCTCACAATAAATAAAACGGGGATAAAGCAACAAGAAGAAGTAAAACTTCTAGGAGTCATCATTGACAATAAATTATCATTGGATGAACATATAAAAAAGGTTGTGACTAAAATGGGAAATGCCATATCAATAATCAAAAGATGTGCTAAATATTTAACTCACCAACTAGTTAGGCAAGTGATACAGGCTTTGGTTTTGTCTAACTTCGACTACTGCTCTATAGTCTGATCCACTACTTCATCGAGTAATATAAGGAAGTTACAGTTGGTCCAGAATAAAGCAGCAAGAGTAGCTCTTTCTTGTGGATGGAGAACTAATGTTATTAAAATGCATGAATCATTAGGTTGGTTGGATGTTAAAACTAGATTTTTATCATTATTGATGTTTTATTAAGAATGTCATAATGACAAAATCACCTTTTATTATTTATAGAAATGTGTCCATCAGTTCAGCAGCACATAATTATTCAACAAGGCATGCAGTCGGAGGTTGTTTCACTTTACCAAAATCCAAGACTATGATTCAACGTACAGTTATATATAGGGCAATGCAACAGTGGAACACGCTCCCTCATCATATTACACAATTAAATCTATATAGTTTTAAAAAACAACTTAAAAGACATTATCTTAATATTAATTTTAATTGAAGCAGCTGTCTTTTTGTTTTTGTTTAGTTTAGTTTTGTATTTTTTGTTTTGTTATTTTTTATGTTATGTATGTCATGTAATGTATGTCATGTCTGTCTCATTTTACATTGTATTTGTCACACTGAATATGAATAGACCCCAGGAAGAATAGCTGCTGCTTTGCAAAAGCTAATGGGGATCTAAATAAAAACAAAACAAACAAAACAAAAGCTGTGGCAGGCTGAACTTCCTGAGATGCCGCAGGAAGTACAGTCTCTGCTGGGCCTTATTCCTGACAGTGTCAGCATGGGAGGTCCACCTCAGTTCACATGAGAGGCTGGTTCCTAGGAATCTGTGGCACTCCACTGTTGTCACTGTGTTGTTGAGGATGGTGAGAGGGCGGAGTGATGGGGGGTTTCTCCTTCCAATCTCCACCGTCTTGAGCAGGTTCAGCCCACAGGTGGTTCTGACTGCACCAGTGGACCAGCTGGTCCACCTCCTGCCTGTATGCAGACTCGTCATCATTCTGAATCAGATCAATGATGGTGGTGTTGTCTGCAAATTTCAGCTGCAAAAAAAAAACAATTTTGGACTGACAAAGAGACGAGATGGCAGTTTCAAAACTTACAGAACCAAACGCCCGTCGGTCGCTGTTTGTTTTTCTGTTTCTCATACCCATACAGACGTGTGTCCTTGTGCTAAAGTTGTTTCACTGTCCATGCAGCAGCTCAGCTTATGAGATGACATTAGCTTTGTGGAAGTATTAGACTTACATTCATTCGTATTTAGTTTTGAATATAAGTATTTGTGTGTGTGTGTGTGTGTGGGTGTGTGTGTGTGTGTGCTCGCAATTAAAGCGTGATTATAAAGCTTTCATCATCAAAGCTTTGTTTGACAATGGAAAGCAAAGAGAAGAGGACAAGAAGTGAACTGTGACTGAGCAGCTGTCAGACTCACTCAAGATTCGCGCGTACTAACGAACTTAGACAGAGAGACAGAGAGAGCTGTCACGGAGGAGGAGGACGTGAATCACGTTCAGCTCGCGCTGTCACCGACTTTTCATGATTCGCGAACACAGAACTGTCACGGATTGAGTCCACGGCCAAACAGTCGCGGTGGCGCGCTGCATTACAGAAGACTTTTACAGACAATTTAGCGTCCTTTTCTCCAAGCTAACGGCTAATGTTGAGTCAAACTACGCCACTTGAAAACAAGCACACACACACACACACGCGCACACACACACACACACACACACACCATTAACAGACTTGGGTACATGTAAAGTAATGAGAGGAGAGGAGACACAGAAGAGAGACTCACCAACAGCTGCAAGATTAAAAATAATAATAACAAATGTATATGTACATATTATTATTATCCTCTCTGTGCATCCATAATAATACTAATACTACTACGAATAATAATAATAATAATAAAAACAGCTGTTTTGCAATTAAACTGTACTTTTATATCAAAAGTCAGAGTATGTGTGTCACCACGTCAATATTTAGGAAACAACACTCAAATGAACTGCCGATCCCATCACTACTGAGATGATGACATGACGCCAGCACCGCTCTATCTCTTATCGAATTGGACATTTGGAGGCGAACAGACTTAAAACTGCGACAAAAAGGAAGCACGCCCGGACCTCTTATCTGATCGGAGGCACTGAAGTCTGCCGGAATACCTTTCAGTTTCTTATGGGGTGAGTTTTCATTAACGTTGTTTATCTATGTTATGTTAGTGTTCATTCAAAGTCACATACAGACGCACATAGGGACGCTGTCTTTTAATAATCCACTGTGCGTTTCATAACGCCGTTTGGCTACATTGTTATTAGCTATGCTTGCTTAGCTCGCTAGCTCTGTACTGTATTATTACAATGAGAATGATGCGCACATCGAAAGTTTTGTTCGGTCAGATGAGCATATTATAAGACGTAAGGGGAACATGTCACGGCCCTCTTTGAGATTTTGTACACCCGCAGGTTCAGTTTGATAATTCAAATGCTTTGAGACGAAACTCCCGTGTTCGAAACCTAACATTGCATTGAATGATGTGTGAATGCCGCACCTTTGCATGCATGAATCACACATGTGATTAACACAAAGTGTGATGAACGTGTTAATTACACGTGGATTCATGCACATAAAGGTGTGGCATTCACACATGATTAAATGCCTGTTAACATGAACCATGATCTGAAACAAGTATTTTTTTCAGAATCCTGGGCATAAGGATTGGCATGTGAAGTTGCTGCTAACCCATGTGTCCAAGGCCTCAGTGTGGCGTCTATACATGAGGTCGGTTAAGGCTCTTGATAGTAAAGGCCGACTGGCAGACACATCCGAGTCCCTACTTTCGAAAGCTCCCACAAATCAAGAGTTATCAGCACTTTAGGTATTTATATTCAAAATTCTGCATTTTATGAATAAAAAAATCACGAATGGACATAATAGTGTTCCATGTGAACAGTAAGCCATGTTTTAAATATCCTGTTGTTGGTGCTTGCTCAAACTCACAGTGATGCAGAGCCTATCGAGTTTCAGCTACTGCGCAACCCAGGAGTTCTGCCCCCTGTTGACAGTCTTCCCGTCCTGGCCCCACCTGGACTGACCATGGACAGGCAGACATATCTTTTTGAAAAAATCAGGCCCATCTGTTCTGATGAGGCAAAAGACTTCACATGCCCAGCACCAAAGGTTACAGCACAGAACAGTAAGCAGAAGAGGGTGCGCTTGTGATGTCACCATTTAGCCCGCATATCAACTGTGATGGACAGAGTGGGTACAACCACATTGTGGGGGAGGAACTGGTATTGAAGATGATAATATAGTCCATGATCTGGAAATATTGAACTCTCCTTCACACACTTAGATATATTTTATTTGATCATTGAATTATGTATCTATCTTTCACCTTTCTTGTTTCTCATTTTTATTCAAGTGCTTTTTGTAACAGAAGAATTTCCCTCTGGGGATCAATAAAGTAAATACTTACGTACTTAAGGCAAATAACACTACATTGACATGAACTACATTCATTCCTTTTTTTTTTTGCTGCTACACTGTTACTGTCCTGTGGGCTAATAGACATCAGATGTCACTGACAGCTAGACTGGGTGGGGGGTTGTGACCATGTTAATGTGATGCAAATGAGCAGCTATTGGCCTGGCTCCTCAAGAAGGTCGAAATCTTTCAGGCTGAATTTCTCCCTAAAGCAGTGTCTACATTCAAATGGCCACATCTTCTTCAAAAATGATCAGATTTACATGTGTTTGACATTGTTGGGAAGCTTAGATATCACACTTTCGATATCTGTAAATAACTCCAAATGTCCCAAAGTAGACTTGTGAACGCTTTTGCCATGACTGGACACTTTAGCTTAACACACATTTCTTGCTGAGGTTGATATGATAATATCAGTATCATTCTTACGCAAACACCCCATAATATTACAACTATGCTTATAAACTATAGCATTTATTTATTTAAAAAGCTTTCTCAAGACATTTAAATGCATGAAACGACACAGTGCTTCAATAGGTCATATCTTTGTTGGAGGTTCATTGTCACATATACAGCAGTTTCCTCATGTAAAATCCCAGAGTTCAAAATCTTACTTTATACACTGGTCTATAAGTTTTGTTTGGGCCATGTTTTGTGCATGTATTGTGGACTTGAATATTTGTCTATTTACTATCATGATCATGAATCATTAATGGTGTGAAAAGATCCTGATTGAGGAAGCTGCTGTATGTGTGACTATGGAATATACACAGCTTTGACCTAACATGGAATCACTCTGTCTTTGTGACTGACAGTTTTTGATACATCATTGCAGAAGTGATCAATTGAGATTTAATTGCTAACACTGTAGGAAAAACAAAGCAAGTGGTGTGTGTGTGTTGCCCTCTCTTTACCTTACCACTGACACATACCAGTCACACATATTATACCATACTTCATATATTGTAACAATACACCACTTCCTGCCTAACAATAATCAGAATTCATCTAAACTTTTTTTTTCATGACACTTTGAACAAACAAGCAGTATTGATAAATGAATCCTTTATTCTAAAAAGAACATACCTTCGTCCTCTGAAATGTGTTGTAATCTTGTCCAGAGGCAATGAAGTGCATGGCATCCTTTTCAGGATAAACCCTCATTTTTCTGTGAAACATTTGAAAACATACATGATACACTGTCTTGACCAAGAACAATTTGATTCAAAGAATAATTATGAGTCCCCTATGATATGGCAATTAACAACAATCACCCTCCTTTAGTTAATACACACACAAGACACACACACAGCCCTTCTTTGTACCAAAGAATAATTATGAGTCCCCTTTGATATGGCAATTAACAACAATCACCCTCCTTTAATAAATACACACACAAGATACACACACAGCCCTTCTTTGTACCAAAGAATAATTATGAGTCCCCTTTGATATGGCAATTAACAACAATCACCCTCCTTTAATAAATACACACACAAGATACACACACAGCCCTTCTTTGTACCAAAGAATAATTATGAGTCCCCTTTGATATGGCAATTAACAACAATCACCCTCCTTTAGTAAATACACACACACGACACACACACAGCCCTTCTTTATACCACCAACAATCCAACAACCCATTACATTTTAATCAAGTTATACAATGTGACGGTGCTGATTATTTTTTATAATTATAAATCCCAGATAAAAGTCTGGGTTTATGCACTGTTTAAAAGTGGAGTTGGACATTGTACAGAGTGAAATGCAGCAAATCCCCTCTTTGTAGGCCTGTATGATATTAGTCCCCTGTTAAATGGTGTAGCACGGCACTCACACTCCTATATTACAGTGTTTTTCAACCAGTGTGCCGTGGCACACAAGTGTGCCGTGAGAGATCGTCAGGAGTGCCGTGGGAAATTATCAAATTTCACCTAATTGATCTAAAAACATTTTTTGAAAACAAATAAATAATTATATGCAAATAATATGGATATAAATATTCAAGACACTTTGATAAGAATGACTAAATTGTTAATATAGGCTACAGAGTATCATTTTTTTAAACATTTTTGTTTGGTGGTGTGCCTCGTGATTTTTTCAATAAAAAAAATGTACCTTGGCTCAAAAAAGGTTGGAAAACACTGCTATATTACATACACACACAAGACACACAAGACACACACACAACAATCACAAATATGTCCCTAAAGTGGATGCTTCTGTTAAAACAGCATAGCAATGATGTGGATGTGGAGACGCATCATTCGGACCCACGATGGAACATGCAGCAGCAGCTCTCCTTCAGTTAATATCAGTGCTGTGGTCTATACTGTATGCTGATTATGCATAGCTTAAAAGTGGAGTTGGACATTGTAGAGTGAAATGCAGCATGTCACCTTTTTATTAGGATATTCATGAATTACTTTACAATGAATGCCCTCACATTGGTCAAAGCAAAACAAGGTGTAGTTGACACATGATTCAAATCATGTATACGATAAAGAGATGCTTGATCTCCTGACTCCAATATTAAGATCAAATACAAAAGAAATCCATGACATGATGTGAGTCCTCTTTCAAATTCCCTCGGACTTAATGATGATGAGTCAGAAAACTAGTTATCACTAATTAATAATAAGTATATTAATATTAATTAATAATTAACAAGGAAGGTGTGAGGTCGTACGCTGGCTTCTTTCTAAATAACTACTGATAAAAGTGTTCAAATGTGCAGGAAAGGGGCATGGATATGGGTGCAGAAATGTGTGTGTGTGTGTGTGTGTGTGTGTGTGTGCGACGCTCCTTCCAGTTTGTGCTTTTAAAGGCTTCTCCTGGGGGTACGACCCCCAAGAATTTCCACCAATGGGTGAACAATTGTCTGTCGTTGACGTCATCTGCCGCACTGGTTTGTGGGGAGTGAGTCCATCACAAAACGGGACCCCCTGGTGGGACAGAT
Organism: Microchirus variegatus; assembly: GCF_963457635.1. NCBI lineage: Eukaryota > Metazoa > Chordata > Actinopteri > Pleuronectiformes > Soleidae > Microchirus > Microchirus variegatus. The sequence continues at coordinate 12,610,943 of NC_139818.1, read as the reverse complement.
TCTTCTTTTGTTCTTCACCATGTGGTCTCTTGGTTTTTATGACCGCCATTTTAAATCCAGGCTTGAGTTCAGGCTTTATGACTTCCCAGTAGGCCGCAACAGATCACAATGGCTAGGCCCAACAGGATTCAAATTAGATTTAAATATCGGATTTAACAACTTCTCTGCAACAGTGTGCAGAGAAGTTGTTAAATCCGATATTTAAATCTAATTTGTGTGATGATTACAGTGCATCATAAAAAGTAAAGTCTTCTGATTTGCTGAGTTTTTTTCTTGAGAGATGGATAGCTTCTACACGGAGTATTGACAAGGCGGTTGTTTGGAGGGGTTTTCATCCATCTGTGTTTGATAGCCGAGCGACATATGTGTCTACGTTTATGTTGTTGCCAACACAACATATGCAGGTGGGTTGGTTATGATTTACTGTCGTTGTACAGGCTGCTTCTGTGATGCAAATCATAGAATCATAGGTGACGCCTGCGCATACTTGATTTTTTTTTTTCCTAGCGTTTCCTAAGTTTTGGCTCTTCAAATAAAATTGCCATGGCTTATTCATAATTTGATGTAAAGTGTGTGGGCTCTTGTCTGAGAGAATGGACTCACATCCCATTCTAACTTTATTCTGTGATGTCTGTTAGGAGCAGCCATGTTTGCAACATTTCCACTTCTACAGTCAATTGTTTAAAAAAGGCCTCCATTTTTTCCCAACACCCTTACATGAGCATGTCACAGGCTTCAGAATGCTTGCTCTTCTCTCTCTGTTGCTACAAACGAGCTCGACTTACTATTTTTTATAGCAACAACATCTTTGTCCGACACCCATGAGCTTTAGTTTTTGAAGGGAACAAATATTCAGAGTTTCTCGTCTTTATTGGCTCTCATTATAGTGCCATCGCGTGTTTGCAAAAATATCCAGTGTATTTAAACGTTGCACAGATGTGCCATCAAGTAAGACTTCAGTAGCGGTTCACCAAGTTAAAATGCAGAGTGACTCCAGAAGACCGAGAACAGGGTTTGTTACAAATATGAAATGGTAGACATTTCAATGTGTACCTTTTATTTTGATTAATGTAATTGTAATGTCTTGCTTTTATTCTATGTATTTCTTAAAGGAGACATATTATGCAAAATCAACTTTTTAAATCCTTTTTATACTTATATATGGGACTCTGGAGGCCCTATGAGTAGGCAAAGTGTGAAAAAAGATGACTCACTCGTGTTTTTGTGGTCTGTAGTAATACTGATTTACTGTTATTAACAAGTCACGTTGTGTACATTTCTCATAAATCATGTACTTTATAATGTAAATAGGTGAGTTTAAACTACACAACATACTGGCTTAAAGTGAAAACATATCTGACTGGGGTCTCAGCTTTTGTCATGAATACTTTTTTCTCTTTTGCGCTCTCATTTTCTCTGTCTGAAGTTGCAGCCAGACGAGCATAAAATTGGTGTTTTAGAACAAATCAGTGTCTGCGCAGGTATTAAATACATAAAACCTCACAGCTGTGTCCAAGAAGTTTTACATATGAAAGCCCCTTAGCTGTGTTGACTTTTTTCATGACGTATAGAATTCTGCCACCGTGCTACTTGGCAGAGCTCCAAACACAAAATATACCCTACCTCTCAAGGATAAAACCAGACGTCACTGTTGCTGGAGCATTATCATTTAGGGTCCCCGATTCTTCACCCTTTAGACACTGGCCTCTCTTTTGTCTGTAGGCCCTGTGCGACTTCAGAGTAAGAAATACAATTGTCTGATAATATAATCCCTTCTTCGGCCTGAACCAGGTATCTCTCATGTTTGTGTCTCTGCCCAGGAGAGTCTGACATGCAGCCACATAGTTACTAGGCTGAATGCATCCCTCATCCTTATCACTCCCTCCATATTGTGACTCTGGTGAGCAGGGAGGATGGAAGATGGACTGTGAGGTTGGGGAGGGTGTTGCTGTGCTGTCTCATTAAAAAGAAGTGTGACAAAGTCGGTGATTTTAATTTTAACCTTGCTGCATTATGATTTTTTTGTTTGTCACTTTAAAAACTGAATCAGCAGAGACTGTGGAAATAGTGACGTATGAAAGCATGTCATCATTTTCAGGATGCGGTTACTTGATCCAGCTCATCTATATTCAGAGTGGTCACTGTTTTTCAAAAGGTTATATTGCAACAACTCCATGAACAGAGCAGGGTAATGGTTGAACAGTTCTATAAAGCAGCATTACTATGTCATTGGAGACAATGTGGACACATGCTCTGGGGGTGTAGGAATTACACTCAAAATGAAAAGAACAGCTCAGGCCTTGGTGGTCAACTCGTTCCCAAATGACACAAAATGCAAGTCAGCATTTGAACAGGATGTGACTATGAGGCAGTCTGATTCTTTGTCACAGCATTGCATAAAATCCAAGAACTGTGAGTCATTTTTTGAAAGAAGGTTTGTCTTTCTCACTAGGAATGGAGGACGAGCCCGTGAACCCGTTTGTGGTCACGCGGGTGAAACGGAAACTGCAGAGCTGGATGACCAAATGCTGCTTCACCAAGATCCACCTCTATGGCTTCATAGTCGGACTTGTCGTCACATTCCTCATCATGACTTCATACCTTCTGACAGGAGACAAGAAGGGCCTCTTCCTCACCCCGTCACCTTACAACAGCCTTGTCAAACCCGCCCCTTTTGCCTTTAACCTCTCCTCAGTCAAAGACTACGCACACATCAAACTGGTGGTCAAGTCTATCACATCCAAGTTGGAGTTTCAGAGCAGTCGACAGATCCCAGAGATTAAGGCGGTGGTTAATAGTGATCCACATGTGAGTACCCAAGAAACACTGTATCCATCTTAATTCTTATTTAATGTACTCAAATACATCTTACTGATGCCAATATTCCAAAAATGTAATAGTCTTATCAGATTAATTTAGTAATGACTACTTCAGAGTTTAATCTCCATTTCTCAACATCATACAGCAGCATGATAATATCTCTCTTTTAACTGACAATCACAGATATGTCATATGCTGTAAATGAATGTGCAGTGAAAAGAGGATTCAAATCTGTATTCCTGTCTGTACACACTGTACATACCGTTCAATATGGCCCACAGGCTGCAGTTTCTAATTCAATTTATAAAAAGATAAAGCTGCTCTGAAAACCTTGTGAAACACCAGATAATTTCAGCGATGTCTCTATTTTTTTCTGAGGGATTTATGGTTAAAGTAATTGCACAGGCAGTAGTATACAGTCGTATATGACTCAGAAATGTGTTTAACTTTGGGTAATACATAAAACATGACAACAATGGTGTCATCTTGTGGTAAGTGAAGCACAGCTAATAAGGTAGTGATGAATGAATGAATCGTTTATTTCGGGCATGACAGGTAATCAACATCTGCACACATCAGCATTTAAATTCATACACACGACCGAAAGGGAAAGCGGGAGAAGCAAAGCTTATCTAGTCCGGCCCCCATTACCACAGAAAATGTTTTTCTTATCTTTTGACAATATTGACGTCACAGCAGCAATAGCAGCTTTATACGTTTACATGTTAGGTATTCCGTCATTTTATCTCCGTACAGTGTCAACAGATATCTGACTATGACCTCATCCACAATCTTCCTGGGTCGCCCTGTACCCAGTCATAATCATGTTTACATACTTCCTTTTACACTCTCAGCGTAGCTGAACTTTTGATCTCGTCATCTAAATTGTTCCACAGCTTGACCCCCGTGACCGACATGGTGAAAGACTTTAGTGTTGTCCGCACTTTCCTCTGTCTGAAAACTAAGTTCCCCCTCAGGTGGAGTCCCCGCTCTCTGGTTTGGAGAAGTATTTGAAGGTTATGAGGGAGGCCGTGGTTAGCCGCCCTGTACATAAACTGTGCTGCACGATAACGTTTTACATCAAAGAGTTTAAGTATTTTCGATTCGATAAATAATTGATTTGTATGTTCTCTGTAACCGGCATAATGTATAATTCTCAGAGCTCTTTTCTGTAGTATCAGCAGTGGGTGCGTGTTCCCTTTATATGTGTGCGCCCAAATTTCTGCACAATAGTGGAGGTGAGGAGAGATCAGTGTGCAGTATAATAGATAGAGAGCATTATGGTCTTTGTCACCCTCCATAGTATGGACACACTCATGGCCAGTTTAGTTTTTAACTGTCTTCTATACGGTTTTCAACTTAACATTTCATCAATAATCACACCTAACACTTTATGTTCCTTAACCCTTTCAATGTCCACCCCATTCACATGAATATTGATACTCTTCTTGTGGCCCTTTTTCCCATACAGCATATATTTAGTCTTCTCTAAGTTCAGTGATAATTTATTTATGTTGAACCACACCTGAAGTTTGGCCATTTCATTATTGACTGTTTCCACTAATTGATTAAAATCATCCTCAGAGCAGAAGATATTTGTGTCATCTGCGAATAATATTAATTTCAGAATATTGGACACTTTGCATATGTCATTTATATATAGTATAAACAGTTTTGGGCCCAGAACTGACCCCTGCGGGACCCCACATACTATGTCCAAGCAGTCCGACACTTCATCACCTATCTTGACGTATTGGGATCTATTGCGTAAGTAGCTCTTGACCCATTCCAGTGCTATACCTCTAATACCATATCTCTCTAGTTTTGCTATCAAGATCTCATGGTCAATGGTGTCAAATGCTTTTCTCAGGTCAATAAAGATCCCTATGGAATGCAGTTTCCGGTCAATCGCATCAGTAATTATTTCAACTGATTCAGTCAAGGCCAGAGCTGTCGAGCGGTTGCTTCTGAATCCATATTGGCTGTCATCCAACAGACTGTGTTTGTTGATGAAGTTGTCCAACTTGTTGTTATAAAGTTTCTCTAGGATTTTAGACAGTTGTGGTAGTATTGAGACTGGTCGGTAATTTGTAAACTCATGCGCATCGCCTTTTTTGAACAATGGCAGCACTTTCGCTATTTTCATATTATCGGGAAATGTCCCCGTGTCATTAGATGACTGGAGAAGAAAAACATTTTTTTTAAAACATTATTCAGTTGTTATCCCGGTGTTTCCTCTACGTTCATTTAGGAGTGGCGGGTCGCCATTTCAGCTACCTTTAAATGCTTCAACCTGTCGTCATTCTAGCAGCCTATTGATCACCATCGGTTGACCTCTAATTTTGAGTATAATGTTTTATTAGTAACCAAATTACTACAAGTCTACTCCTTGAGATATTTGCACCCTTGTACAAACTTGACATGATTATTTATGGTTTTTGGTAAGTATGTTGAAGTTTGATGCAGCTGTCTTTCTTTGCCTACACAGATATTTTCCGTCATCCCCCAAAAATTCCTTCCTGGTGTCAAGAACCCCTGTTGGTATGAGGAATACACTGAGAATGTCACTTTGGACCCATACAGGGCTAGCAGGTACGGGCTCCGGACTGAGTTTCGGCAATTGAGAACCACTTTCAAAGAGCACTTGTTGCATCGCAATGGGAAACTCTACCGCATGCGATGCCTTCCCTATTTCTATATCATTGGCCAACCAAAGTGTGGCACAACAGACCTGTATGCGAGACTCCGTCTGCACCCGGACATGCAGTTAAGCACAATTAAAGAGCCGCACTGGTGGACCCGCGTGAGGTTTGGTGAGTAGAGACAACTATAATTTGCTGTGGTAAAAGACCTCTAGGCTGGTATACAATAATGAGAGCCCAAGGGTATTGAAAGTGTGAAATGTGACCTTCTACAGTATGTCATTTTGACAGAGCCATACCTCAGTGAGCTTCAGAATAAGTGACACATTTAATGTGTTTCACATTAAATGTTTGACCTTACACATTAAATGTTTTACCTCACACATTAAATGTTTTACCGCTCACATTAAATGTTTTACCTCACACATTAAAGCGGAACTAGACCGGAAGTTCCTATTATCGCTGTTTTTTTGGTGTGTATCTGCGTCATTACCTTGTTTATGAAGCCCTGACGGTCCGAAACAAACAGTTAAGCCATTGCTGAGAACGTTGTGTTTTATTGTAATCTCGGGGCTCAACGAGATCACTGAAAATCCCATAGTTACGTAAATAGTTACGTAAGCAGCGGTTCTCCTGAACAACCGATTGTCCTGCTCCGGGCGGTAGTCCGGGCACATCCGGTTACGTACATTGAACCGCAGAAGAAGAATAACGTCCGTTGTGGAGGTGTTTCACGAGCAACAGTGTCTTCTGACTCTGGGTCTGACTCCGGTTTAAAGTCATAAAAGGGACTGCGGCGGGGAGTCATGACGAAGCTATTTTTAAACACTGTTAAAACAATGTTTTGATAATGAGGAGCACTGCATCCGCCGTTCCAGAGGGGGGCGCTGCGCTTCTGAGAACGGATGTGCTGGATAGTACTGGCCAATCACAAGACTCTGTCTTCTGGGGGTGAAAGTTCACTCTGAAACATCGCGGCTGAAAAACACTGTCAGAAAAGAGGATTTCTATCGGCTAGTTCTCAGCAACTAGGAGGTTTTTGACCATGAAAACAAGTTAATATATGCAAGTAGACCTCCATAACTAACATATATGTGCAACAGGACCACTCTATGTGACCTTTAAATGTTTTACCGCTCACATTAAATGTTTTACCTCACACATTAAATGTTTTACTGCTCACATTAAATGTTTTAACTCACACATTAAATGTTTTTACACATTACATGTGAGAGGTAAAAGAGAGTATGTGAGAGTTAAAACAATTGTATGTGAGAGGTAAAATTGTGAACGTGTGAGGTAAAATTGCGTATGTGAGAGGTAAAAAAAGGAATTATGGCCTACACGGCCCTCATAGATCATCCAGCTGCTGAGTAACTAATCCCACTGAAGCTCACACACCTATTTTGTCTGCATTCATTTCTGCAGTGTTTGGTTTGCGTTGATCATTTTTTGCACATCTTAACACTGTGGGGTGAAGGGTTTTTATTTAAATTTATTCTATTTGTCTGTCGCAGCACTTACAGTTAGAATTTTCTGCAGTCGTGTGATGCTGCATAGCGGCAAATGCGTGCATCTCATGTACATAGGTCCCTTTCAGTTATTGTTGCCTGCAATCCCCCATGCTTTCAGCTTTGCTGTCACTTGCGTTCCCCTCAGGGCTGTACACTGGAAATCAGCACTTTTCTATTAAGACATCCTTTGAGAACACTCTAAATTCTAACAGTCTTGTTTTGTAGTTGTTGATTTCATTCCCCCAGAGTTTCCACTCGGATGATGTTGTGAAAAGGTAATTTGATGCTATCCACGCTCAAACTTTTCTTAGAGAAGAGTTTGAATCTGAATTTGATGTTATAATCTACCCATCAAGAGACATTTGAAAACTGTGTGACACTTCATTCATATCAAAGGAATGATGCTGCAGGCTGGCTGTTTGGGGAGTTCACCAGAGATTTTAAATCAGATTTCCCTGCTTAACAGAGAAAGGTTTTCTATTGCAACACCATCAAAGCATCACTGAATGTTACAGATGCCCGAGTTTCCTCATTACCCTTATGCTGCATAGACCCTCCAAAGTCCTACACTGTATCTCCACAACTGCCAAGTAAATTGTAATTATACTGTCAACCACATCAGCCTAGATGGGAAACACATTGTGCTGTCTTACATTAAGCATTAACTTGACATTGTCCCTTAATTGGAAACACTGAAAACTAAACAGAGCCAGTGTTCCCTGCTGAACTGAACTTAGATTTTATTAGGTCATACAGCAATAAGGACGATGCAGAAACCCCTGAGGCATGTAGGCATGCATGACATTATCTAAAATCTGACCTTTAAAATACATGTAAATACAATGCACTACATCGGCAGATGATGTTGATTGCCGTGCAGTGCGTGTAAACCAGCACCGAAGATGGTAGAATAAGTTTGTTGATAATAAATACTAAGCTCTTGGTGGGTACGGTCGTCTGGTGTAATTTGTAGGTGACATTGGCGTGACAGTGCTCACACTTTAAGAGGACGGCGCATCCAAACTTGACTGTTCAGTGATTGGTTGTTTGACTCAAACTCCAGAGGCTCTGACCACTCTACAGGCTGCAAGCATGGAAGCAACATTTTCTCTGTTTTCTTTTTTTTTTTTAACAAAGTTGAGTGACTTTATTGAAAGTTTTTTCTTGATCTCGCAGAAGTGTCTATCGCGATACATACCGTATCATTATCGTTTTATTGCTCAGCTCTATACTGTTGCGATACTATGTCAGCTGAAGGGCCAGCCACTGAATAGCCTGTGGAAAGATCCTGCTAATACAGCAGCTAAGGAATGTGACCACATATGTCCTCAAACCACCTCCAAATGTGCTTTCCATGATTCTGTGGCCATTAAGACGTGATCTGGACTTGATCAGATCACTCAGAAGAGACGTTCTCCATCTAATCTTAGTATTGTAGCATCAGAAAATATAAACCAACCAAAAATGAAAAATATGCACCAGTCAATGATTCACATTAGTGTAGCCTACTGAGTGTGTTTATGATCTGTGTTCTTTCACCAACCAGGTGCTAAGAATCCCTGCCCAGTGGAGAGCTACCTGGACTTGTTCGATAAAGCTGCTTACCAAATCCAGGGCAAACTCATGGCAAACTCCAGTGGAAGACCCAGCCAGCCCAACATCATCACAGGTAGGCGTCATTACAGACTCAGTGGTAAACATTCTATGGTGACATTTGATTATTATAATTTTTTTTTTTTAAATAAAAAAATTTGCCATCAGCCACCATCTGTGTAGAGAATGATCTCGAATCATTAACATAGTGAAAAATTGGTGCCTTAGATTTCATGGCCGACATCTCTCATCTCATGTACAGTACATATTTAAACATTCTATAATGACAGATCCTAGTGTAGAATGTCTCAGTACGAGTTTAAAGGGATGCCAATGAATGAACAGATCAAAGCATGACTTAAAGAAATAGACCTTCCCCAACCTCCCTCATTGTCTTCAAGAGTTAGGTCAGACTTGAAGAATGAAAAGCAAAAGAAAGTTTTATCAAGCTCAGTCTGTCAGGCCAAAAAGGAAAGCGACTGATGCGAAAGCAAGATTAGAGTGTTGCTTTAGTTACCTCATCAGTGTGCATCTTGTCCATGAATAAAATATCTCAGTCTCCTCTGTCGTTGTTTTGGCCAGAGCCCAGAACGCTCTCTTGCATTTGCCACGGGTCCCTGCAGGCATGAGCATACTGATGTGGCTGCAGTTTTGTAACGACCACACATGTCCTTAAGAAGAAGTGCTTATAGAATTAATGTTTAGCCCCTTTAAGAGAAACCTGATCCTGGACCTGGACTTTGGAACAAAAACTGAGGTTCCTGTGACCTTCAATGACCATCCCGATACAATCTATCCATTCTTATAAAATATAAATCAAAACACAGCCTTTCACTAAGCAGATGATATTTGAGATGTCATGTAAAACACCATCCACCATTGTGTTATAAGAAATCTCTTAGCAGATTTAGTTGCACAGACATTTCCTGTTCCTCTTGCTTTCATCCATCTCTGTCATCTCCCCCTCATCCAAATGTGATCTGAAAGGACTGCTCAGCTGCGAAGAAGAACTGATTTAATTTCAACAATAGCCTTTTCACACTGGACTGAGTTGGTGCATTGGGTGCAGCTTAGCCTGCCGCCCCGTTTTGTCTCCCTCTTAAAATAAATAATCCTTGTAAAGGGGGTGGGAGTGTGCCAAAGTCCCGTTCAGTATTCACACCATGCCCTTGGAGAGCCCAGCAAGGCCTGTGGCCAGATTCGGGGGCTTCTGCCTCTCTGAAACCACCAGCCAAGACCAAGCTGCTGTAAAACACCAGAGGCACCGTCATCCTGGCTCCTCCATTTGTTTGCCCTATTATAGCCTCTCCCCATGGACCAAAATAAGCTCTTTTAATGGACATAGAGAGAGTGGAGACCTTTAAGTAGACTTGATCACAGTGTGTATCAATTAGCCAGAAAGGAACTAGCAGTCGTCTGGTTTTGCCATGGTCATCACAGGATATGGGTCCTGGCTATCATCCCTTTCTCTCAGAAAATGAGGCAGACAAGGCCTGCTTTATAGTATGACTAGATACACCACAGCTTCACAGTTAAGATAATAATGAAGGCTCAGCTCAGCCGGATTCAAGTTTCTGCTGTTAAACCGTTGGAGAAAAGATTGTCCAACTATGAAAATTGAACACTCATATTGTCACTGTGTTGGTTGCATTCATTCCACATTTTTGTGCACAGCTGGACACATAATTATGCTGTTTTTGTTTTTACTGTCTGAGTGTTAGTTACACTCTCAAATGAGGAGATTTATGAACACATTAAAAATGTCATGCATTTGCAGCTTATTGCAGTACCCCCTTGTTTTTAGTTGTTTTTAAATAAAGAAAGCCTGATGAGACAATCAATATGAAACAAGGGGTAAATTAGATCGAACAAATAACTTTTGCTGTGAAAATGTGCGGCAGTTAATCAACTATTTATTTTCTTGAATGTGCTCAAGGTGTTTGAGGCATAATTGGCAAAATTAATATGTTTTCTCCCCACTTTTTTGCCATTTCAATATCACAATTGAATCATATGGCCAACATTTAATTATACTTCTTAAGCAGTCAATATACTTTACTAATTATCAATCTGTATCTTGCAGGAGAAGCCAGTGCATCCACCATGTGGGATTACAAACATTCAGGGAAGGACATCCTTACCCAGGACTTCATTCACGCCCTGCAGCCTGATGCCCGCTTCATCGTTACGCTCAGGGAACCAGGGGAAAGGTGGGAGCAAAAAGTTTCAGTGCCCTCTCATACAAACCTGCTTTAAAATACCCACATTGACAAACCTGACACATACTGCCATCATTGTGGCTCCACCATGACGGTTTATACTGCAGATACAGGAAGATACTTTATTTGTTTATAGGCAACAAAAGAGCTGTTGCCTTTTACACAGTCTGGTTGTCACATGATGACACCTTTATTAGACGCATGGATCGCTTACTGCCTGAGGCATTCGGTCTAAACTGGGATCACTTCATGCAGTTAATGTTGATTTTTACTTAAGAGAATGTCTGAACATGTGCTCTATAATTGCCTTTGTCTGTCAAATCCCGAAAGCTTTGAGAGGAAATTAATTGTTATTATGCATGACTTGTTTACAACCTCGGCATCTCCTCAGATACAGATGCCATATAATCTCATACTGAATTGTATTGTAGAAACAATTTATATGGTTCATGCGTCTCCTGTATTATTTTTCCCATATAAGCCAATAATAATAATAAGATAATGCTTGCAAATGTGTTGGCCTTTGTTTTATGAGAGACACATGAATCATAAGCAGCAGTCAGTCAACTTTACTGCCAAAACAAATTGTCCGTAAATGAATTGCTATTTCTTTTTTTTCTATTTCCTTTATGCCAAGAAAAGGTTTCATTCAAGTACAGTAGTTCATATTTTAATGGCATATCATTATTATACACATTTTATAACAGCAAATACTGATCTGAAGCTTGACTATAATCCTTTACCCAAATTGTTCAGCCCTATTGTTGACCCTACTGTCTCAGTAGCATATTGTTTTATATGCATTAAGATAGATCTTTCTTTAGCAGCATGAAATATTGTCAGTGCAAAAATATGTTAGAGCCAGAAACACAATGAGTAGCCTTGCAGTAAGTGTGCAGATCAAATGTAAATTATCATTGTCCAACTAATGATCAAGTGTGTTTACTGACCGTTTCTGTTGTCTTACAGGTTATACTCCGAGTACCTTTATTTTAATAAAATCAACTCTCCAGAGGATTTCCATGTGAAGGTGTCAGAATCACTGCAGATATTTGAGCGGTGCCTTACAGAGAACACAATGCACTGGTGTGTGTACAACAGTACTGTCTTCACGTCAATGCCAGTGAGTGTACCCTCCCTCCTACTTTTGTCTCAGAACTTGCAGAAAAAAAGGGCATTAGCAACTAGCATGTTAGCTGGTGGAAAGAAACATGGTGAAAAGGAGTGATAAAGACAAATGGAGTGAAATTCACACCTCATTAAAGCATTTTACAGCTTGCAGGGCCTATTCCATGAAAAGGATTGGCAGGACTATTGAGCCACTGAGAAGTGCAGCAGCTATCGCCTCTCTTTGTGCTTAAAAACCTGGTTTACCAGTGGACCAGCCAGTTCAGGGCCCTAGTGTAGGGCCCCTGGCCAGCTTTTCCCACAGTGCCTTGAGTTGAAGGGGAGGAGGAGTGTGGACCGTCCTCTTTTGGCCTCCCCCTCCAGGCTGCCTTCTATTAAAAAGTCCTCTTCTCCAAATGCCAGTGATGAGCTTTATGGTCCTGTGGGAGCATGCTTACTCTCTGCTGCTGGCCTAATTGCCCATCCACTAATTTCTCCTCAGAGTTATTAGACCATGTGAAAAGCATTCCAGCTGTCCTCGATAAAAGTTTTAGAGCTCAGATTAGAGAATAAAAACGTATCCATTGGCTGTTATACCAAATTGAATTAAGCAGGCAAGAGTTACTTGGGTTGTAATCCTCTACTCTGAAGGGCCTTTCAGATTTACTAAAGAGGGGAAAGGACATGGAGGTAATACCTTTCCCAGTAACAAGCATTTATGCCAAAACATTGCTCTGCCGTCATAAGTCACAGGAGAATTCAACAACCTAATAAGAGTGATGCTACAAATGTTTCAGTGAAATCTTGGAAAGAGATCAGTGGTCAATGTATGCAACTAAATATTATATTATATTAAATTAAATTTATATTATTATCAAAGTAGAACTACAGAATGTTAATCAATTTTGCTTTACAAAGTTATTACTAATGAGAGACAAGTAAAGGTGATAAAGCCATGTGGGGGAAATGAGGTTTCTGGTACATTGTTTATGATACAGGTCTGTAACAATTGTGAATCTCTTGTATTCTTCATTGTTCTCTGTTTTGACATTAGCACATGTTCACACTAACTTGGAGAGTGCCTGATTACCTCCCACTGATTGTTTTTGCTTGTGTGCAGGTCAGATTGTTCGTTGGCCTGTACATAGTGTACTTAATGGACTGGCTGACTCTCTTCAGCAAGAAGCAGATTCTGGTTCTGAGGTTGGAAGACCGTTCCAATATGAAATACACAATGCACAAAATCTTTGATTTTCTTAACCTAGGTGAGTGACCAACACGTCCTAACATGTGACAAGTTACTTTCCTGTACTCCCAGGGTTTCCCCAGGAAAACCGGCTAAGCCCGGTGGTATCTCTTGGGCCCACTGCCGGCCGACGGCGTTTTTTTGTAAAATAAATAAATAAATAAATTAAAAGTTCACTGGAAATGTTTAATTATGACTATTATGTGTTATTGTAAGACATTTATTAAGTATACTTAAACACCAACTATAGAGAGTGTAAAAAGACACTCTTGAAATTAAATAAATATAATTTTTTTTCACTTAAAGGTGAAGTAAGTAGTTTATAGTGCCATCTAGAGGAGAGGCTGAAATTTACAACAAAGAACTGCTCCTCTGCTCACCCCCTCCCTTCCCTGAGCGCTACAGTATCCGCAGCTGGTCAAATGTCGTCCTCGTTGTCTTTCTCCGTGTCAGCAGATGAGGTTCGTGAGGCGAGGGAGAGGGCGAGCTACCGCGGCCGTAGCAGACGAAGCGGAGAGAGTGGAGGCGTGACTTCCGCTACAAGTAAAGCGACGCTTGATTTGTTCTCTCGCGTTTGTCCTTACAGGCTCCGGTAGAAACATGGCGTCTCTCTGCTAACAGTGGCTATGCAACCGCGGCCCGCGACCATGTTATTTTACATGACTTTTTGAAACACTACGAAAATGAAACAAAAACTATTATACAACGACTAGACAATGCAGGAGCACATAATATGTATAAAAAAGTGGATTTTGGGTTATATAAACCCATAAATACTACACAGTGTCCCTTTAAGTGGTGTTTTATCCCCACATAAGAATAATGATCTTTATGACGATGAAGGAGTACAGTCACGATGAAGTGCAGGTGATCCGTGTAGATCTGAGTAAAACGCCGGTGACAGACTCTGAAGAGCAGAGCGCACTTTTAATTGTTTTCACTCCGTGGTCTTAATCTTTGTGAAAGAAGACGCTTTAACGCTGCAATTAAAGGAATAACAGATGCATCATAACAGATGAGCTGATGTCTTTAGTTAACTGCTCAAAGAGAGATAATGTTCTCTGCTGTGAAGTGAATGTTGCGGGGAGTTCATAATCTGTGCCGCACGCAGCCAAGTTTCGCTTTTGCCGCAGTGTATTCCCGCAGTGTATTCCCCCAGTGTATTATAAGCCTGGCAGCCCGCCAGGCTTATAATACACTGGGGGAAACCCTGACTCCTATTTAGTACGATATAAAATTGATCACTGTAGATTATAAATTGAGTAGTATTTAATGCAGTAAACCATATGCTGGTTAAACTTTACTGATGTGGGAAATTTATCTAACAATTTCATACAGGCCAAGGCTTACATGATTCTGGAAAAAATGTGTATCACGATTTGTTTTGCTCAGAATTGAGGTCACAATTCTCTGGCTCATGAACAAAGGAATAGAAACATTCAATTCAAGTAAAGTGCCAAACAGTGTGATTTCTTTAGGCTCTGAACATGGCCCTGCATAATGGGCCTATGGTTATTATTATTGCATAAGGCTATGTGACGTGTTCCCACTAGCTCAACTCGTGACGTCATAACCGGGGGAAATGCGTGACATCGTCAGAGTGCCGTCACAGGAAGAGGCAAAAAAATCAAACCGAACAATGCCGAACTGTAAATCCGTTAAAAAGAATCCTGAAAATGTGTGTTAACATCCGACATTTAGCAAAGGAAATGTCTAAAATCTCATCATTCAACAGAGGAGTCCGGCGTATTTACCGACAGCCCTGCTGAAAGCCTGCAATCGTGGGCCAAATGCGAACCTTTTTTCGGCACAAGCTCGGGTCGGGCGGTTGTGTGATTCTTGTCGCTACCACCTTGGTTTGCGTCACCAACCTTAGTACACACTTTATCCTATGTTCTGCGCTGCAGACGGGCTTCCGCGTCCACTGAATCACTACAAGGCTGTGTTTGGGGTGAGAAACTCTGCATTGCTTATTTGTGATGCAGCTCATGAAATAAAATGCAGAAGAATCGTTGTCATTTAGAATCGTCACGATTTTTCAACGAATTATCGTGCAGCCCTAACAGACAGATGTGAAAAGTTAAAAACCTAACTGTTTTGTAATATTTCTTTTTTTACATTTTGTTATTTCTTGTGTACCACTGCATTGGATAACTTTGGCTCTTTCTTGTTGCAATCTTGTAAATTCAACCCCCCCCCCCCATATTTTCAGGATCAGAGGTACTAATATTCTCATCAGATTGCCAATGTGTAAACCCAGTTGTAATCCATTAAATATATCATAATAGGTCATTCCACAGTTCAGTTTTCCAAAAGTCCAGATGTGATCATCACAAAGACTGTCCGTTATGTCAGATTATGGCTGAGTTACATTGAAAGAGTCTTTTACTACTGTACTCTTTCCCATTTGTTTTATGCTGTAGAAAAATCTGAAGTGGCCAATAAAGCAGGGATGTGAAGTGTGCTTTTTTTGCCTGTGTTTTCCAGGGCCAGTGACAAAAGAAGAAGAATCAGAAATCATCTGGAGACCAGCGGCAAACACCAGGCATAAGGATGACAAAGAACTGGGTCCCATGCTGCCCATCACTAGAGAGATCCTGCAAGACTTTTACATGCCATTCAATGAGAAATTAGCCAAAGTGCTGCAGGACGACTCCTTCCTCTGGGAGGATAGTCTCTGAAAAAGCCACCTTTCTTTTACTTCATTTAAAAAAGCAGGAAACGAGGACTGATGTGTCAGCCTGCCACTTCATTTAGGGCTCATCTTTCTGAATGTGCCCATGAAAAAAATCAATGTTTTCTATTAAAATCATTTTTAAGTTACAAATGCAGAGATGAACCAAACAGCACAAGAGAATAGTAGATAATAATAATAATAATAGAGACAAGAATAATAGAAGTAATTTTCCAGTAAGTGTACCACCAGGTGTAAAGAATTCAACAGTGGATTCATACATGACCATACTGACTCACGTGCTACGCTGACGCTTGGCTTGATCAATTTAAAAATAGAAGTGAAAAGACACCTTATAGTTAATTGTCACCCTTTTTATCCAATACAAGCAGAGCCTTTTGTTGCCTTCACCGCAATCCATTCACTATCCACCACTGCCCTCTACTGGGAAACACATGTAATTGGCTGAAAATCAGCCATGTGTCTGATCACATCTTCACAATGTTTATATTCTGTAAAACAATCGTCACCAACACTGTATAATCAGCAACAACCTTAATGTAAATTAGGGCTCGGGCCTCAACAACAACATCAGTATACATATTGCAATTAGAGCTGGGCGATATATCGATATAAAAAATATATCGATATATTTTTAAATTGGATATGGAATTAGACCATATCGCATATATCAATAAAGTTCCTGTTTATTATTTGAATAGCTGATGACTTATTCATGAACCAGGTGAAGAAAGCTGTGTTTATTATTTATTCACTTGATTTTCCAACTGTTCACTGAAATAGCCGCTTTCAACAAAGATACTTGTGCCATGTCATATTTGGCTTTGAACATTACATGTCACAGCTCTCACTTTGCGGGAAAAATATGCAACACACTGAGACCCAAGACATAATTGCTGTGGAGGATTTTGACCAAGGTTTTCTTCTTTTATCTCATTGTTTTCTTCAGTTCTCTCAGAAGCAAAACTACATCTTTAACCTTCGGATGTTTTATCACAATAATTAATGAGTAGGGTTTCAAAGGGGTGGAACATTTACAGTAAATAAAATTTCCATGGGAAGTTAAGCTGCGGAATTTGGGAAATATTCCATATTTGAAGCTTTCCATGGGAATAATGGGAATTAATGGGCATTTATGGGAACTAACTGGGAATATAGGGTAATGTAATCGAAATGTATCATATCCAAGCATAAATATAAAGAAAGATCAGGCTTCTCAGTGCGAGTCACAGTTCCGGTCTGTGAAAATTAGGGATGGACATAATTAATGGACGATCGATTAATGAATCGTTAAGAATTTCATCGATGACGTTTCGATGAAGGTATTTGTCACCCTGATATGACTAAGATTAAATCTGAATGGGAGAGGGAATTTGGACAACAAATCACTGATAACACCTGGAACTCCAGCTTAGAACATGTCCATACCTGCTCTTTAAATGCTAGACACCGTTTAATTCAATTCAAAATTCTACACAGAGTCCATTATTCAAAAGTGAAGTTACACTACATTTTTCCTGAAATTTCACCTTTATGTGATAAATGCGTGTCAACAGAAGCAGATCTGTTGCACAGTTTTGCCATGTGTACCAGATTAGAAGGCTACTGGGTTGATATTTTCAATTTATTCTCAAAAATATTTCAAATACAGATACAACCTGATCCAGTTCTAATAATCCTGGGTATTTCAGACGTGCTGAGATCTTTAAAAGTGTCGCTTCTATTGACATATGGATTGATCACAGCCAAGAAGCTGATTCTGATGTGTTGGAAAGGGAAAGAGGTACCCACACTGAAAAGAGTTGATGGACATCTCTCATCTGGAAAGGATCAATTACTCTATAAAAGTGAACAATTTGAAGGGATCTGGCGACCACTGCTTTCCTTCCTGGAAAAGGAGCAGGCCTCCTGACATTACTTTTAGCGCTTGGGGTTGGACTGGCTGAGGGGTGGTGAGGGTGGAAATGGTTGTTTGGGATATTATGGGGTTTATATGTTTTTTTTTTTTGTTTGTTTGTTTTTCCAATGGGGTCTGGTTTTCAATATTGATATGTGTATGCATTGATATGTGCAGCCTTTTATTTTATTTTTTGAAAATCAATAAAAATATATTAAAGAAGAAGAAACTAATGCAGGTTCTGTTTGGTAGTGTGATTGTTTTAAGTGCAGGTGTGTGTGTTATGAAGCAGGGGGAGATTTCGAGATTTTATTGAAAATTGCCAATTTATTCCCGTTTATTCCCGTTAACTCCCATGGAAAGTTTCCATCTTGGAAAATTTTTCAACCCTATTAAACAAGTGATTTGCAACTTTGTTATTGTGATACTGTGATGACATGTTATCCATATTGCTCAGCCCTAATTAAAAATGACTGTGATTGTGACTGTGAGGCCACTACATCTGTTAGATTAATTAAAGATTAATTTATTAGATTTAATAAATTAAACTGACTTCACTTTAGGATGAAATATAACCTGGAACAAATCCAGAAAATTTTTATAAAACCAGGACTGCACAATATTTACGGGAATGTCAGAATTGTCATGGTGAAATGAGCACAAAGGTAGCATTGCAACAATGATACTGTGATATCAGCAAGTGTGCGAGTGTCCTCTCATGGTGATTTTGAGTACCTTACATGATTCTCTCCACCAGAGGGCAGACAACACTTAAGAATATATTGGGAATTAGGACTGATGACATTCACTAAGTTAGACCAACAGTGGTATAAGGACATCTCTCCAGCTTCAACAAGGTTCAGATGATCTGATGAGTTGCCTAAACGCCTGATTTCAATCAAGAAAAAGTCTGGTGAGAAATAAAATTCCACGCACACATGCCTCCGTTTTCTGGCATTCCTCCTCAGCCTTTTTCCAAAACATGCACATCCAGACAAACTGACCTAAATATGAGTGGAAAAAACCTCATTCATAATTCGAGGAAACCTGCAATCGTTTTTTTAAAGGACTCGCAACTCGTTGTTTTTGCTGCAGTTTTCAAAAGTGAATGCAGCTCTTTCACTGTTTCAAATGCCAGCAGCCTTGGATGTATCCACCTCACTGAAATCAAGACAATCTGACTGAGTGACTGCAAATCATTTGCATATTTAGCTTGGAGTCAGATGGCCTATCCAGTGGGCTAAAGAGGTTACGCTTCAATAAGAGCCTCCGACCAACTTCAATTTCCTTGGAATTCATAAATATTATCTAAGCTTCTTTCAACCCAGTCTGTGCTGAATCAGAGTACAGTAACTGACAGGAAACTGGACCAGTGCTGCTGCTGCAAAAACTTACATCAAAGACCCCAAATGATCACATTTCTGTGCACTGCCTCCCTGTTTTACTTTGGCCCTGGTGGCTTGATTTATGTTCTTTGTCACAGAGATACATAACATATTTAAACAAATTTTAAATGGCAATACAGTTGATATTTGGCACAATACACATAATGAACTCAGCACAGTAGAGACTGCAGAGTAAAGATGATGTCACAAATACACTTCCTCTCGATGCTAGAGGTAAGTCAGCCAATAATAGGGCTGATATTTGTTTGATTTTAAGTAATCGGCATCAGCGAAGTCCCTTTATTTTCAATTTAAATTTTTTTTGACAGTTTTCCATAATTTCTGTTTATATATTATTAATTAAAATACATGATTGCACTACAAGGCAAACAACATGCAGGTTCTAGAGACAGATCTACAAATATCTGACAAATGTTTATTTCAAATATGAGCAATATGTGTCATTTTAACTGTAAAACAATATATTCTAATCACATGGAGGAAAAAAACACAAAAATCAGCCAAATATATCAGCCAAAACATATTGGCATCATACTGTATAACGGCACTGGTTTCTTAAGATCAGCAAAGGCCATACTGTACACATTAATATTGTGTTGGAGCAATTTTTGCAGCAATTGTATGAAGTGTTTGCATAAAAACAAACAGGGAAGGAAGGAGTAGCAGTGCAAAATGAAGAGTACCTCAGACAGAGGATGTGCAGTGTCAATTTCACTCAACCATCAGAACCAAAATGGATGAACCCAGTCAAACATCTTGTATCCAGCAACATATTACAACATGTGACATCCGCAGCACAGATTAACCAACTTCAACTTCACATAAAACAGCAGCTGAGATTTCATTTGGACATGAATATTTAGTATTACTTCAACCTGTTGAATCGAGTTGAGGCATTTCTCTGATGTATAGAAAATGTGACTTTAAAAAAGCCATGCCAAGTGTCCCATACAGCTAACATTAAAGGGAAATAACTACACACATGGACAATAGAAGACAGCCTAA
This sequence comes from Microchirus variegatus, assembly GCF_963457635.1. Taxonomy (NCBI): domain Eukaryota; kingdom Metazoa; phylum Chordata; class Actinopteri; order Pleuronectiformes; family Soleidae; genus Microchirus; species Microchirus variegatus. Next base: position 12,590,799 of record NC_139818.1, on the reverse strand, counting down.
GTTTACGTCACCACAAAATATTAATCATTTGTACAGTCAACCAACAGAAAACAGCCAAAACAATGAATAAGTGGTGAATATGACAAATCCAACGAATGACAGGCATTACTGATAACATTAATGATGGCCATGTTAAATTCATAAAAGTCAGGACATTATGCAAATAAACCACCATTCACCAGTTAAAACTGAGGAAGCTAATAGGAACGCAGCCATAATTCATCCTTTGCTCATTCTTATTTTTCCTGAGCTAATTTTCTTGTCACTGCTTTAGCTAATGCAACAAAACAGCCAAGAAAATCCCTTAAAAATGTGTCTTAAAACGGATAATGCAAGTACAACATGACAATGAAAATGGCATGCATAAATATGGCAGCAACACACTGTGTATACACACGTAAACAAAAACAGGAAGTGGAAGCACAGCAGAGAATGAGCAAGTGAGGCAACTTGTTTGTAAACATGTTTGTCAACACCACCCAAACAGAGACAAGACATTAAAAACACACCGTGATAGATTAACTGTCGACAAAATATTACCTTGCTGAAAAGGAGCAGCGCTTGTCATCATCTCAGCATCAGTAAATCCTTCCAAAAAGCCTCCAAATTGATGTGGTTCAGCGGCGTCAGAGCCAACATGGCGCTGATGACGTTTGACCCAACAACGTCAGGCAGCGACAGGAGCTAATGAGGCAACATGTTTGCATTGTTAGCGTGTTAGCATGGCCATTTGTTTAATTCATTATTACTTGTTTTAATGAGTCACTTAGTGAGTTACCGCGGCGCAAGTGAAGTGAGAGCCTCACTGAACAACCAGACGTGGTGCAACAACAACAACAACACCTGCGGCATCCCGTTTAATTAGACCGCCTCATTGTCACAGGTGCGTTTGTTTTACGCTGCAGGAAGTCGTTAAAGTCACGTGAGTGGAGCTCCAGACGTTCACCTTATCTTACACGGTTCTCTGTGTGTAAAAAGAAACTGCAGACATTTATTTTAATGAATTGACCATGTTTGTTTGTTTGTTTGTTTTTTAAATCTGCAAGTCAATAAACTCAAAATAGTAAAAAAAAAAAAAATGTAATTAATAAATAACACTGTGTGTTATGGAACGCTTGTTGAGTTTCATCCAATTATAGTCTTTAATGTTTGTCTATTTGTATATTTGCTTCTAGAATGACTGACTTTGTGACAATGTGTTGCTTCGACATACATATTCTGTTTCTTTACTCTTTAACTACACCAGGGCCCGTATCCGCACACTTTCAGCGAAGTGTAGGACTGAATCTTAAGTGTCACTCTCAGAGCTGAATTACGACAGTACTATGTGCCGTAAACTGAATTTTAGGTGACGTCACTTCCGTGTCCATAGAAATGACCAATCATGGAAGGGAATCGCTTGTCTAAGAATAAAGAAATATCGCCGATTCCATGGGTGCTCCCGGATATTGCCGAGCACCCACGGAGATTGTTGAGCACTCACATGTGCCAGCCTATGCTTGTCATTGATTTATTAATGACCACTAACTATCAACGGGTTGCATTGTAATGTCAGAAAACCTATCTGCGGTCCACAATGGACCAAGACTGAACCACCACAAGACATTGTAAAAGAATAACAACCTGGAAATAATAGCGCACCAGTTTATAAGACGCACCACTACCAGAGGCAACATATTCGTCACCAAGAATTAAAAAGAATGGTGAGTGACAAAACAACAAATTAAATATTTGTTATAGGATGTGTCAGAATGGTTTTGAATTGCGGATTTGGTCCATGATTTGCGTTTATTTGAGCCTTTTTGCTGTATTTTTGGTGGTTATGATGATTTTTTTCCATGTGTGTAGTTAGTAGCACTTTAGATTTAACCTACATTTGTCTCATTAAAGCCAGTTGTGATCATTGACAGTATAATTAATATCAGGTTTTGATTAATTAATGAGTGAAGTTGCTGTGAGTCAGTAGGCTGTTATTACCTAAAACTTATAGGCGGTTACGGTAGCTACGCTGTTCAATCCAGGCTGTGGTGTTGGCTTGTCGATTTTTCTTTTTTCTTCTTCAGTCTTTTGCGTTAGGGTTGCATAATTGAGATTAAAATCCTCTAATGCATCACCAGTGTGTAGACTGTGTTTGTGAAAGAGATCGTGTCCGTGTGCGTGCGTACGTGCGTGCGTTCATTGCGGCCGCTGCTGTTAATTGATCTAATGTGTTTTACTAGGAGACGAATGTGCGCGTGTCAAAATAGCAACAATCATGCAAGCATGATGATGAGAACCCACCAGCAAAAACATAAACTGGCGCCCCTGCCGTTTGATCAGCTGCTCGTCATCTAACAAAGTCAGGACATCTTTCTCACCTCAGTGCCATCCCCTGCTGGCAACTCCTAACCACTTAAGACACCTCTGGAGGTCTCTTAAATATCTGGGAGAGTAGGAGTGATTCTTAGACTTAGGAAAGTTGATGAATAGCTTTTATTTTTAAATTTGAGAGTAGGACTAAATTTCACAAATTCTCAGGACTTAAGTGTAAAACGGCACTCTAAGACGCTTGATAAATACGGCCCCAGGACTATTCAATTATACAAACTCAGTCAGGCCCCATTTTCAAACCAAGAAATATAGCTGGGCCAGTAAGCAGTAGGCGATGGCAAATTTAAAGAGTATATTAAAAAACTGCAGTAAAAATAGCAATCAAATTATGTTGGTCATACCTGTCCTTTCCACACCTCAAAGTGTGTCATCTCATGTGCAACTTAAAGTGCATGAAATGAAAAAAATGCACTATGTGAGCATTTGCTTAACTTTGAAATAAGATAAATATGTCATATACGAGCCACAAACATCTCAGAGTGCCTTTAACAGAACACAAAAACACTCGCACTGCTATCAAACCTCATCAGACTACTGTAAGAATTTATGTAGGAATCTTTGAGGGACACTGAAAAGTGTTTCTCGAGTTATTTCTCTGTGTTTCTGGTGAAACCACAGGCTGGGCCACTAAGAAGTTGGTTATGGCCAGTTATATGTACAGTGTTATGTTTACATTTCAACACTAAGCGTGTGCTAGTCCACATGTGGGTCGCAGGGGGTACTGGTGCCAATCGCAGCTGACCTAGGGTGAAAGACGGGGTACGTCCTGGACATTTCGCCAGTCCATCACAGGCAGAGGCGATTCTAGAGTCTGTAGGGGCCCTAAGCAAAAATTCCCAGGGGGCCCTTCCAACCAGGGTTCATCACCATTATGCTATAAATAATCTGACACCAATGTATGAGTTCAAAATATTTTTCTTTTTTCTAAATGAATGAAATAACATGGAAAGAGCTTGTAATTAAAAAGTATGTGAAAATATAAATGTAATAAACAATAAAATACTGCAAATAGCTGTTAAAAAAAACTATATAAACTTAGTAAAAAAATACATTACACTGTAAAGAACCCACATTATAAAACCATATAAATATATAGGACAATAAAATACTGTAAATAACTGAAAAACATATATAAACTGAGTAAAAAACATACCCATTACACTGTAAATAATCCTCTTAATTTTCCAACTTGCAGAACGATAACTTCACACAGGTTAACGTGAGGTGGGGCCCCTTTAGGTTTCCTACTGAGATGTCATTGCAAATCGCCCATTGTGTTTTAAATCGGACTGGGAGGTGGCTGGTCACTTCACATTTCAGTAAAAACAGCCCTTAGGCTCCGAGTGTTGGGGGCCCCCTATCAGCTCGGGGCCCCAAGCAGTTGCCTGCCTTGCCCATTCACAAGCTGTGCCTCTGATCACAGGGCAAACATATATAGAGACAAACATCCACTCCAACACTCACACCTATGGTCAATTTAGAGTGTCCACTTTGCCTAATCCCCATATTGCATGTTGTTGGACTGTGGGAGGAACTAGAGAACCCAGACAAACAGGAATGCTGTCATGTATAATAAAATATTTGTCTGTCTCGCTGAATGAAATTCATATAAAACATGAAAAGGGTTAGGGTTAGGGTTTTTCCATCCTGTCTTTCTTTCGCTTTAGTCATCCTTTACTCCTTCTTTTCATGTTCCATCTTTGTTCCTCTCCGGAATAAGAACATGACAGGAGCGACCCCGAAGGAACTGCCACCTCCTTTCTGCGTAAGACAAGTCCGCAGAGTGTTCTCTATGTTTAACAAAGGGAGGACCTATAGATTCTGGCAGCAGCATAGTGATTGAGTCTCTAAACATAAAGTCAGTGTGCGTTAAGTCACATTTAAGGGCTTCACACCAGGATGTTGGATGTAATTGAGAGAGAGTTCCTCCTTGGGTCAATTTCTCCTCTGTCAGTTTGGATAAGCTTTGATGCAAGGGCTTTTCCCACCACTTCTTCTTCCTCTTCATCGAGTCTGTCTTAACGCCTCTGCTCCTTCTTCTCATATGTCTCCTGTGTCAAACTAACCCTGCGTGGGAGCTGTTAAAAAGAGAGACGTTTGTGTCCAAAGTCCTAAGTTTAAGACCTTTGACCGTCGCAGTGAGTCTAAAACATTGTCTCCAGACCACCGACAGTGACAAGTGCTTTCTGTGGCTCATAACTCTCTTGCGATCCTTTCAAATGAGCCGACTCCAAATGAAATAGCGCTTATTTGAATCATAACTCTGCCGCTCGATGATTTATGAAGAATTTCTCGAATTAACAAGACAGACGGATCTGGATACGTAGGTTTATCCAACAGACATTTGTAGTCCATCATGCTGTTTGAGTGCTCTGATAGTGGGCCAGTTATATTTGAAGAGTCTGTGTGAGGCCCAGTCATGCTTACTGATGATGGAGCGAGCAAGGAATGCAGGAAACAAACAGAGCTTTAAAAAAAACAAAAAACAAACAAACTGCAGTCTCAAGTGGGTGAGATTTGTCACGATAGTAATATAATGAGTATTTTTGATCCACGAGTAAGCAGAGAAATTAAACAGAAACCTCTTATGAGTTCTGTGGGATAGTTAACATTCTGACCAAAACATCTGTTTGTGCTATGCAGATTTATCTCTTTTGGACTCATATTATCGGAATAGAAATGGTCCATGGCAAGCGTGTGATTACTGATAAGTCTGTTAACTTTTCAATCTTTCATGCAAAGTCATAGTTATGATGGCATCGTCAAAGTGCATGCAGTTGTTTTGATGTTTTGGGTCTGCGAGCATTCCCAGGCTCTTATAAAGTTGTCGTCCAGCCTCTTTAAAAACCTGTTTTTCTTTTGGTGTGTGTGTGTGTGTGTTTATTTACACTGCTGAAGCTCACTGAGCCCAGGGTCTTTAGACATGTCTTAAATCTCATTTGCATGCCTGTTTGCATCCTAATTATTCGTATTAATGGTTCAGTTAAGTCCTCCAACACTGTAGACATGCCAAACCAGATGTTTCTCCTTTGTGTTTTCTCCAAACCCTGCAGGCCTCTTGTGTCCTTGCAGTTGTGTCACTGAGGACAGCAGATTTAGGGTCGTTGCATTAACTCTCGCCAAACGTCTCACATTATGAACAATGCCGACTTTCTAATGTGACTGCATCTGTGCCTGGATGACCATCTCTTCAAAGCTGCAGAAACCTCCAGATGTCTATCAGCTTTCTCATAAAACACAGCTGTGTTATCAAATCAGTCATAAATCTGCTGTGACTTAGACACTGAAAACCTTGTATTTTTCATCAGTGTGCCAAACTCCCTTTATTTTCGCATATACTGAGATTATTAAGTTTTATATAGCCAAAAAACAGCAAGTTGGGTAATAAGGACTAAACAACAAAACAATAGCCGAATAACTTTTTTTACATTTGATTGTGCTCATATGCAAAGGAATGGTCCCATCACCATTCAGTTGCCATTCACATTAAAATTAAAATGTCATTGTATTGGGTTGTGAACATCTGGCCTGTTCTGGTCACATCCATCTGGAGTCCAGATCATCTGTGGTGAATGTGGACGTATTAGAAACACAGGTGCTCAGGAAGGGAGTGTTTTTAGTGAGGAAGGCGATGGTGGACTGTCCTGCGACAGATCCACTCATCTAAGAGACATTGTAAATATCCGAGCACCTTTAGATATAAGTATGTGTGATAAATATAGATTAAGAGTCTTTTCATCAACAAAATATCAACAACCTGTCCAAACCACAAATAACAGTAAATTGTGCAACATTTTAGAACTATGACAAATCTAATAGTTTCTGCAGGGATCGTACAATTTGAGTATGATTTGACTGAGGCAGTGCTGAAAAATAAAAAACCCACAGACAGTCAAGTGCAAAACACAGATGTTGGGTTATTACTCACATATACCAGAGAAAACTTTTATGGGTATTTAAATTGCACTCAGATCCTGTTTGTCTCTGTCCAGTATGTACTTAAAGGTGCACAGAGATCCCTCTCACTGTCGAAGAGTTGCTGCTGTCAGGCAGACGGAGTTCAGTGCTGCAGATCTAAACCGGTTTAGAACTTATTTCTCCCGATCTCACTCACAGCTCTTAACAGTCGCAGTGATAATTACACAGAGATTGCATTCAGGTTCAGCAAATTTAAACATCAATTAACACTGTGTTTCAAATCTTGCACAGATTTTTCCTAAATTTTACTATTTAGCAACAACAGAGAGACACGTCTGGCTCCTTAGGTGCGAAGCCTTATGTTGTGTTTACCATCTATTTGGTAACTTTGTGTGTCGTTTGGTGCTGAGCAGGTGTTGAATCAAATAGTCTGAATGTGACAAAAAGATAACCAAATGGTGACTTAAACCTGCAGTGCTTAACTTTTTTTATTATTATTTTTGTTGTTGGTTATTGATTATAATCCATTTGATCTTTGTCAATGCTTTCTCGCAACAGCGGATCTATCTATCGAGGAGCACAGAGCTGATAATGATTGACAATGGTTTCAACGGTGGAGACTTTTCCTTATATTTAAAAGGTAATGCACTACAGCATTAATCGATGCTTCACAGAGCAGAAAAATCCTCCACCACATACTCAATTCACAATATAAATATAGTGATTATAGCAGCTCCATTTTTGTTGCTACCGCTTTATCATCCACTTGAGTGTCACAGGGGGGCTGCAGCCGATCCCAGCTGACATAGGGTGAAAGGCAGGTCACGCCCTGGACAGGTCACGCCCTGGACAGGTCACGCCCTGGACAGGTCACGCCCTGGACAGGTCACGCCCTGGACAGGTCACGCCCTGGACAGGTCACGCCCTGGACAGGTCACGCCCTGGACAGGTCACGCCCTGGACAGGTCACGCCCTGGACAGGTCACCAGTTCAATGCGGGGCCTAAATACAGAGATGACCAACCTCACACATGGTCAATTTAGAGTGACCAATTAACATTTGCATGCTTTTGCGGAGACTACACGGTTGATGTAGTGGTTTGAAGCAAGAAGAGCTGGGTTCGCGACCCAGTTGGAACAAGGGCCTTTCTGCATGGAGTTTGCATGTTCTCCCCATGTGTGTGGGTTTTCTCCTGGTTCTCTGACTTCTTCCTATAGTCCAAAAACGTGCAATATGGGCATTAGGTTAGGCTAAATTGACCATTGGTGTGAATGTGAGAGTGGGGTGGTTGTTTGTCTATGTGTGTGTCCCTGTGATGGACTGATGACCTGTCCAGGGTGTACGCAGCCTATCGCCCTGTCAGCTGAGATTGGCACAATTGCACGGATGTTTTTGGCGGCGTACCAGGAGAAAACCCACACCACACATGGGGAGAACATGCAAACTCAACACAGACAGGCCTTGGGTCAAACTGGCATCTGAACCAGTGATCTTCTGGATGTGAGGAAACAATGCTAGTAGCCACTGTATCCCTGTGTGGCCTATAGCAGCTCCAATATGAAAATATTTGGCAATAAGAGTTGAGACCAGAAAGGTCACCTGGATTATGGAAGTATAAAATACCTCTTTCTACAAGTCAGATGGCGTAGAAAATAGTAGCTGGAGGCAATGGCCTCTTTCAATATTCATGCGTTCATAAGTCCAGCTTCATATAACCCAAACATCTTCCCCTCAATATCATAATTCAGCACTGGCTACAGTGTTAGCTTTTTTTCTCAGAAATCAAATGACAGACAAAGAAAAAAAAGTTCAGAAAGTGGTCTTAACCACGTTAAATCACTGAATCGATGGACTATTAAGTCAAACTAATGTCAATTTCCTAGAAAACAATGCTGTGAGGTCATAAGCTGACGCAAATGCCCATGAATATTGGACACAGTGGGCATCCACCATTATTCTTCACTACATTAGACATCTCTACAGTGATCACAAATTTTGTGATCACTGTAGAGATGTCTAATGTAGTGTTGAATAATGGTCACAGCTACTAGTTTTAAAGTGTAAATAGCATAAACTATGTAGGAATATATATATCGATATAAGTGTGTGTGTCTGTGTGTGTGTTTAAACATCCATATAACATTGCAAATACTGTATAAAAGCTGCACCATGAGGTCATTCTGTTTAACTCCACATGAAATACATGGACCTCCAGAGTAGCTGACCCATCAATGTCACTCAGATTTACACAGCACCAAATTTAAATTCCAACACGACCGAACCGGTGCATCCTTATGTGAATATTTAGCATCTATCAGTGCAGAGCTTGTTTCATAATGTCTAACGCCAGTCATTTTCAATTCATTTAAATGCACACGCTCTAAAAGTAAAGTAAATCCAAGGTCGAAATAGTCCATGCTCTGGATCCTTAATGCCATGTTACGTTGTGATGGACGGGTAAATAAATAAATAAATAAATAAAAAGTCAATCACCAGCCAACCTGCCCTGTTTTGTCCCCATTTAACGTCAGAGTGTATTGCAAATGTGGCTCACAGCCTATAATGTCGCACTCAGGGTCGAGTTTGATAGACGATCAGAAAAATTCGTTTTTGCATTTGTATAATTCTTGTGTGTCTGTATACAGAGTTTGTGAGATTCCACGCAATATTATTTCAGTCATGTGAAAGACAAAGGATGTGCACCTTCATTTCAATAATAATTGAAGTTAGTGTGTGTGTGTCGTTTGCCTGCATAATGGTAGCTGTGCCATGTGTTCCTGAGTAGTACAGTACCATTATACATCATTCTTTAACACCCTCACATGCTGTATCTCCAGTCAGACCCCTTTCTTAATCAATTACTGGGCCCCAACCTGCAACCAGCAGCAGAGAGGAACGACCACTGAGCCTCTGACCCGTCACTCTGAGCGCTGACGCCCAATTAATGAGAATTCAGTCGGGGTTTTTCTCCCCATAAGAGATTATGGAAAGAGACAGGAGCCATCACTCAGCTACCTTGGGTGTTCTTCGCTGAGAAAGACAGCTATTGTCACAACATGTCTGCCTCGAGCTGCTCTGTTCCACAGCCTGATAAGCAGCTGCTTGATGTCCTTTGCTTCAGACTGAAACAGGTATTTTAAGGCAGACATTGTGGTTATTTCACGCAACAGGTCTCAGAAACGATGACAAGCTTTTAATAAATGCGGACTGTTTCTCAGTAACTTTTACATTGTGTTGAAGATTGTGTGTTGGCAAAGAATCAGTGAGTTTACTATCTGTGGTCTTTTCTCACTATTAGCAGTTTTATGATTTGGTTTCAATTCGAAAGTTCAACATTCAACATTGTCTGTGCTGCAAAAAGCAACCTTGAGCAATTCTGCAGCTATTCTTATGATTCTCCAAATAATCATGCTGGGAAATTTAATGTTGAATTCAGAGGTGTCATGAACATGATGTTGTTATATACTGCAAATTCCTAGAGTGCTGTGGGGACACTGCTGGTGTTTTATTATTATTATTATAATAGATTCCTCATACCTCATCCGTTCAATTGATGCGCAATTAAAGATCCAATGTGGAGGAATTAGTGACATCTAATGGTGAGACAGCAGTGACACATTTTTGAGGACCCCTCAAAAAACGAGGTCCACATCAAAACATGAAAAACATTGAGGCCTTTGCCTCAAATTGCACAATAAAATCTGGTTCTAACAAGACTTTAAAGGTGCATTATGTAATAAATCTAAATCAACTGGCCATAAAATCCTCCTAATATGTCACAGAGACTCAGGAATAATGTTCATATAACAAACTGAACTCACCAACAACAACAGTACAGCCAAAATATTTGCATTAAAATTTTTTTTTGCAGACTGCCAATCATGTTTATGTTTTTAATTTCATGTTTTGGCATGTGGTGCCACCTACTGCCATCTACCAATCATTGCAATTAGTAGAGTCTCAGTTGCCGAGCAACCACGGGTTGCCAGTTACATCTGAAAACGAAACCTTTTTTTTTTATTTGAATGTAGTAACCGTTTTTTGCCACATTCTTACATATGGCACCTTTAAACCACATAACCTAACCACTAACCCTAGTGGTTAGGTTATGTGTGAACAGTGAACGCCTGCTGACAAAAGACTGTGCCAGCTGAGCATGGAATATTCCAGCCTGGAGCTGTCCACCCACTCCACATCCTGTTCTCCTGTGATACACTCCAGCCTCAGACAGCTTTTGCCTCCATTCATACGGTCCCTGACTCCCAGGTGTTAAGTCTTATTTCCGTGCAGCCTTTTTTGCTCTTGCTCTACATACAGTACAATGTCCATCCACATGAATTGTGAGGAATGAACCAACGCGTTTAAATTGGGCAGCGTGCTGTAAGGGCACCAGGCTTGTTAAAGGGTCATTATCTTTGCCTTAGTTTGCCTTGCCTCAGGTTGATAAAATGTCAAAAGCTGTTGTTATGAGTTGTGTGAACGATCCCTGGAATCACTTCTCCCTATGACTAAATCTTAGGAGCCCAGGGCGGGTCATTTCTCAGCTAAGCTATAAATCTAAATGCCTGTGAAATGCCAGGGATGCTTGTGATTAAACCGTTTTCCTGTTTTTAAGTATTTAACCAAAGGAGAAAAAAAAAAGCTGAAAAATATGGTTTTAATCAGGAGTTTGATTCCTGGCTTGGGGAAGTAAGACTCCATCAACTGCTCTGGGTCATGTTTGTGTGTGTGTGTGTGTATGTGGGAGTAAAGGAGAGAAAGAACTTCTTGAGGACAGGCGGCACTGATGTGATGTGCCGTGACACACAGGGTAAAGCTTCCGTGTGTTGGAACACGTCTGGATGCTCCACAGAGAGTTTGTTCAGTCGGATTTCTGCCCACTTGTTAATGTGTAAATTAGGACTAAGTCCACACAGGTCTTGGCTGAAACACAAGCACAACCTCAGCTTGGAAATGAGCAACAAGTTAATTACCTTCAGCAGTGAGGGGACATCATGTGGCGTCAGCTGACGTTGAGTGCAATAACAGACTCTTTCTAACAGCTGTGATGCACTGCCCTGGCTGATAATGGCAAAATCACTGCTCCTGTTTCTTCAGGAAGGTATATTCTGTGCCAATCTGGACTTCAAACACACACCCAAACAGTAGATGGACAGGAAAGCTCGCCTCTGCTTCTCTTTTGGACTGGTTAGCTGATTAAATCCCAGAGTGGAGAGGAAACTTTTCCCTCTGTCAAAGCAGCGCCTGCCCCAGACAAAGTGGGAGGAGATGGAGATGAAAGCAGATACTCCATATGTCAATGCATGTTGAGATTTCTATCCCTATTTCACTTCTACCCACATCAGTGAAATGACTGAAAAGAGAGGACTGGATTAAATCTAAACAAGAATAAGAAAAACATTATTTTTTAGTCCTCTGCCAGCATCTAAGGACAGATCCACACAGTCTGTCTCCCTGCCTCTACCTTCTCTGCTCTCTCTCATCTTCTTCACTTCTCCCTCCCTCACTCCATTTTTCCCAGGCTGAGGCGTCCATGGACCCTCTGGCTCCGCTGCTTTCGTCAGTAACTTGGATCGCTCTGAGAACTTTGTGAACTCCCCGTGTTTGAGTTGGAAGGGAGAGGAAGCTGAGCAGTTGATGGGACAAAGCCCGGCAGCAGTGGCAGGCTCCTCTGGAGACGGCATCAGGACTCTCAGCTGGAGATAATCACCCCCGGGGTCATGACAAGACAGCACCGCAGCCTCCTGACCCCCCTGGCTCTGCTAGGACTCCTCGTGGGGTTTGTGGACCTCAGTCGTGGTGAGGATGAGGATTACTACATGCAGGAGTTGCTGACGAGAGAACAGTACAACCAGGTTCAATTCCTGGAGAAGCCAGTGGACTCGACACCTGAAAGATATGAGCACCAAAGCCAAAACCCTGACAAGAAGGTGCCCAAGGGAAGGGAAGACAGCAGCAGGCAGACAGATCAAACCACAGCTAATGCCAAATCAGGTAAAATAATTGCCCTCTGTTAAGACAGTTTGCATTTTCAGCTGTAAAAATATATATTATTTGTGCTTTACAGCTCATTCAAACAAACAATCTTACCTGTGACAATGCAATCAAAAAAGTAGAACTAACTCAAATGAAACACCTACATAATCAATAACCTGACTGCGGAGACTTTTGGGACGCGCTTCAAAACTTAATTTGCAACTTTGGAAACTCTGAGTCAAAGCAGCCACTAGATGACAGTGTGTGGCTAATAATTTAGTCTTTTTAAGGAAGCATTGTTTAGTCAATAAAAGAAACATGATTCTTCAAAGAACTCGCACCTTATTGTTGTTCAAAAAGCCACCGTTAAATTGCAGTCTGTCTCTCTCGGCGTGTCTAATGTTCCCCAGGACACATTCAAATGTAAAATATGAGGCAAGTGATTGAACCTCTGTGTGCTGTGGGACTTCAGAGGAGCAGCTGCCTTCAATTCACGTGGAAAAAAAACACACAAAACAAACAAAACATGGCCTCCTCAGGTAGTCCTCCCCCTCATCTTCCTCACTCCCCCACGTGCATACATCAGAGCCATTTTTCCATGTTATATAGCTTCTGTACCGTAACAGCCTCGTGCACATCAGAGGTCAGGACTGAATTACACGTCGGAGCCAGAACACATGTGAAATCCACATTTTTTTCCCCCACAGCAGTGAGAACTGGCAGTGCTGTCCTGTTATAGCACATGTAGAAAAATACAGCTGAAGGCTTTCTCTCTCCCTCTTTCTCTTTCTCTCTCTCAGCACATGCAGTAGCAGGTTTGTAGGCATGTTTCAAATCCTGTCAGGTGATTGGAGGACGGTAACAGGCGTGAATGTTTCTGTTGGATGGCGGCAGGTACTGTAATTTTGAGCAGCTGTGTCGACAGTGACCTCACGTTTCGTGCATCTGGGTTTACACGTCTCCAAAGATATACCCACTGCAGGTTGTATGGACAAGGAGTATGACGAGGTTACAGAAATATGCAATACAGTGTCTTATATCCTTTTTTTCCCCCGAACAACCAAGGCAATCTGATTGAATTTCTTCAATTTGGAAATACGTCACAGTTCAAAGTTTTACTTTGCTCGTTTTTATGAACAAAAATACAATTAAAAAACGGTATATTTTATGACTTCTGCACAATAATTGCTACTTTATATCACATACACTTTGACTCAAAAAAACAAAAAAAACATTTTAAAGCCTGAATATGTCACCTATAAACACGCCCCCCCACGATGTCCATATAAGGAGTTGTGTACTATTCCCACAGCAAATTACTATGGGTGCACCTGCAGCACAGATCCGTGCCGCATGATCACTAAGGGTTAATGTTCTGCTGGAATGCAAATAGGTAATTTGCTCAGTCCTATGTTTACTGTGGTCGCTTTAAAATACGATAGATGTTTATCCATGAAGAAAGTTAGAAAGTTAAATTTAGTTGGGATTATGGACATATGCCCATAGCAATAGACTAACTTTCTTTTTTTTTACATGGTTTGAAATTATGTTTTTCAGTGAGGAAGCAACTCAACTTATATTGAATCATGAAAATAATAGGATCAGTGCTTCTTTATGTCTATAAGCATTTTCATTAATGTATGTAATGAGTGTACACAGTACTGCACAGAAGTCACACCACTAGCTTTGCTGTTTTTACGTCCGTCAAATTCTGCGATTATTGGCATTAGGAATGGAATGGTGTGACTGAAAGATGGTCTTATACATTCACTCATACGACATTTCATCCACTCGAGAGCCAGGGTCGTGATATTGTTCAAGTTTAACGGTAGGTTACACTGAATACTTGCCGCTTTAACCTGTAGAAGCTGTTTTTACATTTTTAAAATAGTTATTTTAAAACTACATGCGAGTTAGGATTAGCCCATGACCCTATCTCTGACCCTAACGCTCCCACTTCTACTGTGTTTAATGTTTTTTTTATTAACTCTAAAACCCCTAAAGCAGCTTGTATTTTGATTTTTAGAGATTTGTTTCTTCCAAAATATCCCCAAGTCCCCACATAAACCCGAGCCAACTTTTCGTTTATAACACTTTGGCATCAACATCGTGAGGATCATATCTGAGTGCTGTGTATCTCCGGTGTGTGCAGCGTGGTGCACATTGGTGAGGATTTAACCTGTTCCCCCGAATGAGACACGGATAAAGACTTTCAGATGTGAGAGGGATTGTTATCACATGGGGCCTATCCTGACCTGACACTCTGTCAAATAAAAAGCACACGCTTCACTTCTGTCTTCAGTCCTTGGAATGTGACCCTCTGCTGCATGCACATGGTATTTTCATGATTGATCTTAACCTTCAGGCCGCTATATCTTAAATATTATCGGTTTATTAAAGCTCTTACATGAGATTGCAAATTAAAATGCATCACTGGCCCACATGGCCACAGTGTGTGGGATATATCATGTAAGGAGCAGAAGAGTTAAATGTTTTCAGATTCCTGGCCTGCAGATAGTCTCTTGGTTCAGTCCCCAATCCTGAATCCATCCACATGTGTGGGACGGACTCCTGCCAGAGTTTCTTTCTCTTTCTCACTTTCCCTCTCTATAAGTATGAATCAGCAGGTTTAAACAGACATAAACGTTCACGACTACCCTTTAAAAAAGACAAAATTTAATGTTTCTCTTCCTGTAATATTGTAATTTCCTTCCTCAGCGAACAACAAAAAGGGGGATAAGAACAAAAAGAGCGCCCTGAAAACCCCAGATGGCATCTCAGACGGAGGAAAATACAACTCAATAAAAGATGGTGAGTAAGGAACAACAGGATCCTTTGCTTGTTATGTGAAATTCATGATCTCATAAAAATTCATCTTCCCTCCAATGTAATTTCTCTGCTTCCACAAGCTTCTATGATGAAAAAACAGAGGCATTTAAATGCTTTCAGAGATGATACATATTTTGGAGAGAGGGGAAGACTTCTCAAAAAGCATATTTTCCCTCAGAGGAAAAGTCTGGCAGCAAACGACGATACTCTCAGAAGTGGAGTTGTGCCACGCCACGCTGGTGTGTTTGCTCTTTGCGTTCAAGCACTGGGTTTGGTTTCCATGGATATGCTTGCTAAACTGAATCCAAGATGTCACTTTTCTGTCACATCTGATGACAGATTCAACTCATCTTGCTCAGAGTGTTTTGGGGGCAAAGTGCATGTAGTCAGACCTCAGATTTTCCGCCGCTCTAAAATTGGCAATATTGTCCATATAACACCTATTTGCTCAGTGTCAGACAATTCTAGCATAACAGGAAGCTGTATTTATGCTGCTGGGAGGGTAAGATTGGATGTGACGGCCAACTGTGAATTTATGTGTTTATACTGAGACTATTGTCAGGAACCTACCGAGACAGACAGAAAGGCTGCCATTTTACATTTAACACACCTGGAATGGGAGCAGAAACTTGGATATTCTTGCACATGGAAAATGAGAACTCCATGCTGACACGCCTGGCACATAGCACCGACTACCAAAATCATGTCTTCATGGCTGAAACTGTGATTCAGCACCAAACTGTTTTCCATATTTGTTTTCAGCATCTGCTGCTAGCAGCCGAGGTCCTCAAAAGTATAAAATAAAATCATACAAGGTCTATGCATCGAGCTGTTTTCACCAGCCTCCAAACTTCGCCTCCAAACTTTTAATTCTTCAGCCATTGTTCAAGATGTCGCAGAAGCTCACCGCCTGCCACATTTACACATTCACCAAAACAATAGGGAATTCATTAAATAGAGCTTTAAGAATAGCAGGGATCGTCAAAGCCTGATTCAGCAGATGTTTCAAGAGCCCATTCATTAGTCCCATCAGACGCAACAGAAATGTTCCCACTGAGATATGACAGCTCGTCACGTGTGCTCAGCCTCATCTACAGAGGCTGGGGTTTTGAAAGTCCGGTCTGTTAAAAGGTTGTGTCAGTTTGTGTTACTTTTTTTCTCGTGAATGAAAAGCTGATCTTACAATAAATAAAATGTAAATTCGTACTTGGTTTGATTTGACCGACAGTTTATTGTGGCCAACAGGGACCAACATCAAAACAGAACTCAATCAAACTAATGGGTCTGGATCGAGTGAGTAGGTTTCCAAAAATGTTGTCATTGCAGTGCCATAATTGTACATGGTTGATCAGAACATTTAAGGCAGTTTTCACAATTTGTCATTGTTTTGGACAAAGCTGTTCTTGGGGATCTTCTTAAGCCGTGTTTCCACTAAGTGGAAAGGTTCAGTACGGTATGTATTTTTTTGCGTTTCCATTTCTCATAGGAATACCAAAATAACCTGCCCCAACCATTCAAATCTACCCTGATTGGGTGACAGAAAAAAGTAACTTCAACGTTCACATTCTATTCTCGTACAAAGCTTGACGTCTTGTTGAGACAAACAGCCACAAACGTTGTGTTGTTATCTGTTGTGTCGCACTCGATGGCGTTGTTCGTTGTCATCACAATCCAATCTGTACCATGTTGGAAACACGGCTTTAGTCAAGGGCCCTGAATCAGAATTTTTAAAATGAGAATTTGTCATATGAAACTGGAGAAGATTAATCAATCCAACAAAGGTTGCATCGTCTTGTATTAATATTTTGAGTATATCAAAGCAGAGTGTACAGACTAGTGTTGTCACACACCTTCAGTATTTCAAATCCACTCCCAGATGTGAAATAACAATTTGAAATACATGACCTGTCTATACGCACACTTCCTGGCCCTCAGCAGTAACATGGCAAATGTTCTGGAAAGCAACATGAGTCCTTTACTGTCAACTATATCATTTGTATCAGACATTATTGTTGGATCCGGTTAATGTCTTTCTTCATGGATCCACTTGCAAAGGATAGCACTGAGATGGGGATGGTGATTTAGGGCTTTGGAACATGGCAGAAGCACGTCTATTTTTGTTTGATCCTTTGGGACGACTTCAAGGGTCTGGTATTTTGTGATTTCTGATTCCAAAAATGTAGCATCACATGTTTTATTGGTCCCAGTCCTACCAGTAGCTTTGCCTCTGGCTTGTCAATCAATTACAGGAGGAATTAAATTGGCCTTTAGCTATGTTTGCTTTATGCGCCAAATATTGCAACTTCTCTGT
The DNA here is from genome assembly GCF_963457635.1 of Microchirus variegatus. Classification (NCBI taxonomy): domain Eukaryota; kingdom Metazoa; phylum Chordata; class Actinopteri; order Pleuronectiformes; family Soleidae; genus Microchirus; species Microchirus variegatus. The sequence goes on along the minus strand of NC_139818.1, from coordinate 12,573,395 downwards.
ATCTCTTGTGATTGACAATCTTCAGCATCTCGGACACATCAGGCTGATGGAACACTTACAAAACACAAAGCCAACTACCTCTGTGGCTCAAAAATGCACTTAACTCATGCCAGCTTCTGGTGCATATCCTGTAGAAGCAAATGTCCGGATCTTAACGGGAATTCCTTTCGTCCTATTCTCTTCCTCTTCTCATTTGTGAAGGCTATGCTGGCTGTATGACAGAGACTTGTGAAGCTGCATGCACAAAAAAAGGCTGTTGCTTCATGGAAATTTTTACTTTAATCTCAACACTGTGGTCCAGGCAGGTCTGCTAACACCCAAGGAGCCAGCGGGCAACAGACATCTCACACGTCAACCTTGATTTGCCCATTTGGCCGTCACTAGGTGATATCCACCCCAGTGTAAAAGATGAGCCAATCTCATACAAAGAGCCCTATTTAGCGAACTCCATCTCAGTTACTGCAATCACTTAAAGACAGGCATTTGTTCAAATGAACCTGAAGCTCCCTCCAGCAGCAAATGAAATAACATTCTGAACTGACGTGCAGCTCTCTTTTGAAGACTGTAATTTTCTAAAATGGCCTCAAGTGCAGCCACGTGTTGAACCACTACTGTGGCATTAGTGGGTGTCACCGCATAATTGGCATGGTGAAGGAGTTAATTAGAAGATGGTTATTTATACTGATGACAGCTAATTGTCATCATCAGTCCTACCAGCAACCCTAGAGGTACGTGGCAAATTGCATTGTGGATTTATACAGTTAAGGCTGCACTGAGTCCAGTATCATCAGCTTTAGTAACAAACCTTATTTAAATAGGTGGCAGGGACTAATATGGTATAAGTATTAACCATTTACCATAATGATCAATCTTGTGAAAAAGGTGGCAACATAAGAGAAATCATCAAGTTTTTCTTGAAGAAAACTAATGCATACATGAAACAACTTCATCTATCTTTTCAACATGTGGGCCTTTTAACAGGAACCGTGACTTGGAACCTGCGAGCTGTGGTGATGGTGACATCGCTGAGCTCATGCACTAGTGTGCATGTTAAACTGTTTTTTTTGTATTTTATAATCAAACTGTCAGGTTTGTCTTTAAAGGTTCAGGGAAGTTTCAGTTCAGTCGAGAATTCTGCTTTGATTCTTATGGCTCTTGTTTTAAATCTGTCTCTCCACTAACATCAAAGTTAGATATGGTGCAGCGGAGAAATTTAAGGAGGAAAAAAAGCGGGCTTACAGTTTGGTGACAAGATGAGTGACAGGTCAAACATCCTCAATCTGGAACAAAAGAAGAGTATGATGAAATTGACAAAGACAAGTAGAGATGGTGATGAGACACAGGTACTCAAGAATCTTGACAATTACCTTTTCGTGTACTGTTTACACCTGTGTTTGAGCAAACATGAGACAAACTCATGTCCAATACAAGTCCACCCACACCTGCAACCATGCACTGATTGGATAATCCTACCTTTATGTCAGAAAAAAAGGTTAAAAAGTACAATATGTAGTCCCACTGAAATTCAATACTAAATGGAATTTCTCAAGGTCGGACTAACGATGGAAGGGAATTAGACTTTCCAGTTCAAATCCCGGGATGGGTCAAGGGCTGCCCACTGCTCCTGAGGTGGTTGTGTGTGTTCACTACTGGTGTGTAAAAAAATGGATAGGTTATAAATGCAAATTTAAATTTCATAACTACTGCATGTACAGTATACATTCAGTTGGAGTGTATCAAGTCGGCCTGGTCGCGACTTGGTGGTTTGTGCACGCTCCACAGCCCCACAAGCCAGTACACAGCACAGTTCAATAAGAATTAGAAGACAAAGCAATTTTTGCTAGAATATTTTCTCTTCACTGACAAGGAGACTGACTTTATGCTCTGCCAACTCAAAGAATTGAACACGTTCATGGATGATAGGAAGATTCAGAAAAGATCTCGGCGTGCTAACAACTAGCCAGCAGCTAAACTGGAAACCGTTTACTACTAACTGTAGTGGAAAGGGGGCATATTGTTGGAACAGTGGCAGACACTTAAATTTAATAAATCATTCCCACGCTACTGCTCTGATACCAGCACAACGATCGTAATCTAATTAAACGACATAGTCGAACTGCAGACTGTAGCTTAGCATAACTTTACATGGAAAAGTACTGACTGTGTCTATGCCTCAATACTTACTATGTCTACTTGTCTGTTAGATATTCAAAAGTACCATCATGGACATCATGGTGTTCTGAAGAAGACTTGAAACTATAGTGGCTGAGACGATTCGAAAACTGGCTCTTTTTCTCATAGACTTACATACAAATCCTTCTTTTTATATAGCTGCCCTGGTGGCCATTTAAGAGAATGCAAGTGTACAGGCACTTCCGTTTTGGCTTCACTGTCCAGACCCAAACACTATGTCCATATTAGTAATCCTACAGCCTATGGATAACTAATGTCTGAAGAATGAAACGTTCATCTTCATCAAACAGGCAGCCCATTATCCTATGACAGCTTAAAAAAAAAAAAAAAGCATTGCGTTTTTTTTCCGTTTCATCTTATGTTTTGTGAACTTGACAAATTTGTGGCTAATTTTCTCTCTTTCAGGATAACGACAGTGCTCAAGTCATTCCAGCATTCTAATCATGTAGTCATTGTGCAGTTAGATGGTGGTAGGAGGGGGGCCTCGCAAAATTACAAAGAAGGAAATGTTCATAGTGTAGAGTCATTAATCACCCATGAAGCTTGACACATTTAGAAATTCCGTTTATACATAAAAGTCTCCAGCACACTGTTAAATTCCATTTCCTCCATACAGACTCACCTGCGCTCAAAATATGTCTTGGTGTTTGTCACCCACTGCGTGTTGTTGTCAAAGGTAGGTTATTGTTATTATATAAAGTGCTTGCTGTTAGATGGTAGGTGCAGTTTTGTTTGCTCACTGTCTTTGCCTTTGAGTCATTTAGTCAAGCTTTTAGCAAATGCCTGAAGCCCTGACCCAGGATCTACAGTACATATAGCATGCAGAAAGTTATGCATCACATGATAAAATTACAATCACATGCCTTTGTGTCATTCCCATTACCCAGAATGCCCTCCTATGGGACTGGAGACGCTGAAGATTGATGATTTCCAGCTTCACGCTTCAAGTACGAAACGCTATGGCCTTGGTGCACACAGAGGTCGTCTTAACATTCAGGTATGTAACGTGTTGGAGGAGCTTGGGGAAGCTTTGCCGAAATGCTGGCACTTACATTATAATGCATGTATAATTACAGAAAGATGCTGGCTGCTGTTATATAGTTGATTATGGATGAAAGGTGGTCTAAATGTTCTCTTTTCTAGGTTTGACAACCACTTAAGGTGCGTTGCAATACAAATCTGCCATTCATTCACATACATATTCATACAGCACATCCAAAATACAGTATATGCACACTGAGCCGGGGATCAGAGTGCTGACCTTCTGGTTAGAGTAAGACCCTCTCTATCCCGCTATCTCACTTATTATTCCGTATTCCAGTTTCTCCAAAGCAAACTCAACAAAGTAAATCATAGTGTTGCGATCAATCCAGGGGCACACCCCCAAGCCCAATAAAAAGTATTGGCATCTAAGAAAAGGTATTTCCTGTTAGTGCAAGCTGTGCTTTGAAGGTATTTGCCCGTGCGCACAGTGAGCTTCATCTTCTGCAGGCCAACTGCACAGTTATTGAACCATTATACACACACATGCTCTTAATTCACTTAAGACAACCAGGCATTATGTTTCAAGGATTTGCTCTGTACTGCTGTGCACGTGTGTCAGCATGTGTGCCAGCAGCAACAGGGATAGTGTCCATTCTAGATGCATCAAAAGCAGTGACTGTTGTCTGTTGAATCAGGCCCGCAGCCACTAAAGTTTGTATATTTCCATCAACCGTCTTTATTTTTAGCTGGTCTAACGTTCCAGACACCAACAATGTTGGGAAAAATTATTTCACTTTCCTTTGATGTTCTGAGAGGCACACTGGCAGCGATATGTGGACAGAAATGAGTATATGTGTCACATTGTTTTCACATCTACACCTCGATCTGGACGGGCACCAAAATGTAATCACTTGTTCCGCAGCCAAACCTTCTGCCATTTTTCACTGGAATCTGTTTCACAACACATTCTTGAGATGCTCTGCGACAATAGCCAACAGAAAAAGTGGAATATAAAACAGACCCTATTATTTTATAAACCCACACATTTTCATTTAAGGGATTTAGTTCATGGCAGCTAAAAACTTGGAACATTTGTTCTTGTTGAAAATCAGTGAAAGTACAGCCGTCTTTAGTCTACACATCCTTAAGCCCATGGTACAGTATACTGTACTTCTGTGCACATGGCGCGCACGCCGTGGTATACGTGAGGTCAGGTTACTGTAGTATCCCACCTCACCATCGGGTGGCAGTACAAATTTGGATGCAGGTAATAGGACACATTCCTACCAAAGAAGAATGGTGCATTTCCTCTGGCTTGCCTCGACTCGGGACGGTTAAGTTGCCTTTCCGCTGGTACCAGGTACTTTTTTGTTAGTACCTGCTCTGGTGAGGTTTCAAGCGATCTGAGTTGGTACTATGCGTGACGTCTTCAGACTGCTGGCCACTGATTGGTCAGAGCGTCGTCATAGAAAGAGACGTCCGACACCAGAATCAAGCCGAACAATGACACAGCTCCATCGGATATGTCTGGTTCTAGCGGCTCAGAGTCACGCGCTGTGCGCAGAAGTATACCAGGGCCTTCTTCTTTGGGACAGACCCTTATACCCAACACATGCATAAGAATTACTTTAAATATTAATATAGATAACTATTCCATCCCAGTTTCAATTTTAATCCACATAATGCACCTTTATTTAATTTTTTTCTTTGAGGTGGTAATAAGTAAACGCTGATGTGTTCTGTTCTTTTATGTGGCGATTTTGAAAATGACTCTGTGGAATAATGAGGAATAATAGGAGACGTGCAGTTCAAAGAGACTTGACACTTAGGATAAAGAGGCCGTCGTATCGTCGCAGTGTTTAAGTTCGGGTGAGGAGGGTGAACGACGCTAACGTCTGTCAGCATACAGACTGTGTGATGCCGTTAGCACAGCTTGCTCAGAGCCAACAATGTCAGTGGATCTAGCATAGGATTTATGGATTTAACGTAATATTGTAAGTTTAACATTTTCACTAAAGCGTGCACTAAAACTAAAATCCAAGAAGGCTTGGATTTAGATATACAGATGTGGCCTGTGTTCATGATAATTACTGATACTTTTACATGAGACTGAAACAGTGGTTTCAATTTAAATGATCTACGTCTTTTGTTTATATTTAAAGGTGCCATATGTAAGAATGTGGCCAAAAACGGTTACTACATTCAAATTCAAAATACAGAGGTCTTTTAGGTTACACTTTTTGACGTAACTGGCAACCCGCGGTTGCTCGGCAGCTGAGACTCTACTGACTGCAATGATTGGTAGACGGCGGTAGGTGGCGCCACGTGCCAAAACATGATTTCAAAACATAAACATGATTTGCAGTCTGCAAAATATTTTTTTTAATGCTAATAGTTTGGCTGTACTGTTGTTGTTGGTGAGTTCAGTATGTGATGTGATATGTGACATTATTCCTGAGTCTCTGTGACATATTAAGAGGATTTTATGGCCAGTTGCTTTAGATTTATTACATAATGCACCTTTAAAAGCTATGTACTACAGATTTAAGTAATGTCTTCATCGAGGCAGAGGAGACACATTTATCCATCTGAGATGATTCTTATCTTTGCTGCTTTGCTTGTTAGAGTTCAATAGTGTACATTAGGCTTTAAGGCCCTATCAGTCAGTGTGTTGCACCATGCATAGGCGGTGTGTGCGTCTGTGTGTGAGAGAGAGAGAGTCAGCATGTACATCTGGAATAAAATTGTGCTCCACATGCCTGTTTCTGACCCGCAGGCAGGCCTTTATGAGGATGACCTCTATGACGGGGCCTGGTGTGCAGGGAGAAATGACCCACTGCAGTGGTTCGAAGTGGACGCCAGGAGGCTGACCAAGTTCACGGGGGTCATCACACAAGGCAGGAGCTCCCTCTGGTCGTGAGTAGGAACCACGCAGACATGCACGGAGAGTTGCAGATGGTCGCACAGCGAGAATGGGGATTTTTTTCTTTCTTGCTCGAGCGAACTTGAAAGGCTAAATGTGGGGGACAGGTTTTCCCAAGCTGCATTAAATTGTAGTGATGTCTGTCTTGGTCATGGGCAAACATATGTTTGTTTTGTTTATGAAAAAGTATAAATAAGAAGTCCTTTTTTTCTTTTTTTCTTTTTTAATGTTTTCAAAGTTTCATGAAGACATCGTCTTCCCATGTAGCCGAGGTGGGGCAGAGCAAATAGGGCAATATTTTTAGTCCCTTTAACCCTTGGTAAATTGCTGTGGGAATAATACACAACGCCTTATATGGACATCCTGGGTGCGTGTATTATAATAGATAACATAAATACATATATACATATTCATTCTAATGTGCTGATGAGTTAAAGTTATGGTTCCTTTTATATCATATCCTCACTTTTTTTAATAGCGATATAAAAGTCGCAATAACTTTGCCGAGTACACAAGATTTAGCTACGTATTTCCAAATTAAATCCAACTTTAAAAGGTTTCAGTACTTTTTGCTCAGGTGTGTTTATATATTTGGTGAAAATTACCATTTATTTTTGATCAGATTGTCTAGGTTGTGCTTTAAAAAAAAGGATATGTATACTGTATTTTTTAACATGGAAAAAAGCAGCCAAAAAAGCTCCGTGTTCTAAGGGTTAAATGTTTACAGGTGACTTACATTTGTAAAGGAAAAACTGAACTATTTTCACAGAAATGGACTGGGCGGCTGTCGTTTTCATTAGTGACATACTCAGAACAGCGGTCGGTCGTGTCAGGTTAGATGTTTCCATTTTCAGGGGCCGTGACTGTCTGTACAAAATGTCACGGCCATCCATCCAATTTCAGATGAAGTCAGTCTCGATCAAAGCAACATTGAATCACGCTGAATAACAGAAGAGTTTTACAATGACTATGTTATATGGAAACTAAAAGCATCCCAGGCGGCTATCATTGTTCCAAAATCTCCGAAAGAAACTTGGATTTTCTTTTCACCTTTTACCTCTACAATCATAAACAACACGAGCTCTCCGATGTCGTCTAAGTAGCGTTGGAACCTTCATGGGTGTTTGCCCTTTTCACAAGACTTTTCTGATCCCCTCACTGTGGGATTAAGGGTGTATTGATTTGGAACTCAGTCTCATTCTTTCATCTCTCTTAAAAGGTCACAGCATTGTTGAAATAACACTTGAATTTTTTTTTTTTTTTTTTTTGCTCAATTCTAAGCTTTTTTATTACACTCATATGAAGGCAAAATGGAGATATGACACTCAGGGATTATTTTTAAAATGTCTGATTTTATCCGCTTTTTCACATTGGCTACACACATTTTTATTCTAAACTTGGAAACCGCCTACACATTCCTGTCTCTTCAGTCTGTACGCCACTGTTAATACTGTTTGTATTGTATTGTAAAAGATTATTAACATCCAGCACCAATGATTTACAACAAGTCACATGAGTGAAGAATCATTCCGTCCAATTATTGACTGTTTTAGTTTGTAAACTACAAAAGATAAAAGAGAGGGAGCTTATTTTGACCCATTATTATCAAAGAGACTGTGGTAATTATGAATTAAGAAGGACAGCTGTTGTTACACGGCCAACATGTAATGATGACCTTTTCTTGATTTAATTGCATTTTCATTTTTGTAACCACAGCAACAAAGGTCATCTATAGAGCTTTGTTTTTATACTGGAATCCACTTTTGAACATGGCAAACACCTGTGACCCAATTTTACAACATAAGTGTGATTGTAGTGGACTAAACCAGTGGATATCAAAACTTTCACCTTTCAAGTACCACCTGAGAAAATAAGCTTGAGCTTTACTATTATGATTATCGCTCATGTTAATGGTGCATTATGTAATAAATCTAAAGCAACTGGCCATAAAATCCTCCTAATATGTCACAGAGACTCAGGAATAATGTTCATATAACAAACTGAACTCACCAACAACAACAGTACAGACAAAATATTCACATTGAAAAAAATATGTTTATGTTTTGGCATGATGTGGCGCCACCTACCGCCATCTACCAATCATTGCAGTCAATAGAGTCTCAGCTGCCGAGCAACCATGGGTTGCCAGTTACGTCGGAGCTACAATGGCGGAGAAAAAACGAAACCTAAACGACCTCTGTATTTTGAATTTGAGTGTAGTGACTGTTTTTGGCCACATTCTTACATATGGCGCCTTTAAAATACAGTGGTATAAAATAGGTCGAGCAAAGACAGCTATGGACTATTCACAGGAGGCACATTAAAGGGTTATGTATTCATGTATTATTTATCCTCCTCTTCCTCACATATACTTCACACACTGGTATAGTGAAATTAGAAGTACCACTAGAGGTAACTTGCGTGCCACTGGTGGTACACATACCACAGTTTGAGAACTATGGACCTAAACCTAAAATTATTGACGTAGTATTTTGATTGAGAACAGCTCCATAAATTAAGTTATCTTCACAATTGTATTTATCCATCCATCCATCCATTATCTACCGCTTTTTCCTCCACCAGAGGGTCGCGGGGGCCTGGACTGTTCACAAATGTATTTATGCCCATCAAATATTTGAACTATGGAAATATTTTATACTGTAGGTACAGCGTAAAGGTCCAGTCTGTAACATTTAGGACATATATAATACTTTTAAAATTAAAAAAAATAGTGTGTGCCTTTTAACTGCACTTTCGTCAAGACCCTTTGGTCAAACTGAAGCATTTTTTTTTTTATGTTTTGAAGTTGAAGATTAGTACACAAACAAAGAGGGATGACATTCCTTCTGGAATACAAAGGCCACTGGGAAAGACAGCAGTGAACCGAGGAGTTCTCTATTTCCTACAATCTGCAATCCTTTAAGAGTTGTTTAATCCAACTGGCCAAAGATGTGATTGCGTTTCGAAATCAAAATGAGGCAGTGAATGAATTACTTCTCAACCCTGCAATTAAATCTGATAAAAAAAATCACTTCGAAAGGCTTCTTCCACCACCATATGATATGTTGTAGATTACTATGCAGCCAGCAGGTTACAGTTCACTGAATTAAGTGATTGTAGAAAGTGTAGAAAGGTAAAATTGGAAAAAACAACAACATTATTTTACCATTAGAATGTGTCATCTTTTAATCTGCTTCTCTATTCACCAAGAAAGCCAACAACCTATTCTGTTCACATTTTCCCCTCCTCTGACTTTGCTCCGCAATAATATTTGACAACTTTTGGCCTCTGTTCTTCTTAATTGGGAAGGGTGGCGCGGACGTCAGGAAACTGCAGCATAGTTGGAGAGCACGGGGAGACACTTTATCAGGCTGGGTTTTGTGATTTCCCCCCACAAGGCCAGCACGTTCTGAGGGCATAGAAGACACTGATTCCTGAGACAGGGTTTCTCCACAATTAGATCTGTAGGGCATGTAGCTGTCTGTTGCTGCCAACTCATGGGCTTCTTTCTCTAACAGTGCTTTAATTAGCAGAACTGGGAATTCTTACCAGGCTGCACCGGCTTAGCTCTGATGTCTTTATCCAGGACGATGGGAGTCCCTGCCAGCCTACATGCTGCACACTGAGGGGAGAGCTCTGTGTGGCACATGGGACGATAAGTTATTGGTTAACTCTTTTTACAGAGACGTGTAAAAAAAACACAAAAACAAATTGTCCTGCTGTGAAGTTTCACCTCTGTGCTGGGTTTGCTATAATCATTTTACAAACCAAACGTGTAGGTCGTGAATGGAGGAATGCAGCAGCGTGTTTCCATTTATTTATTTTTTTTAAGGTATCTTGTAGACTTTGTAATTCAAAGCAGCAAACACCAAGTCTGCACCAGCTGTTGTTGTTGTTGTTGTTGTGAAACTATTGTTGCAAGGGGATTTTACATTTTTGAAATACCACTTAGCAATGCTAGTTCTACTGACTATAGTAATGGTAACTATTCATAAGATGTTCTGATTATTACCTGGATTGATCTGTTAAACATGCTATGCTATGGTTACTCAGTTATGTCATTAGCGGTATATAATTCTCTATGTTTCTAAAACCCTAAAAAATATTTTTGTATATGTTTGTAGGTCAGAACTGTGTTGTCTCATACCAATAATGTAACTTTGGTTGAAGTTAAAGGCGCCATATGTAAGAATTAGGCCAACAACGGTCACTACGCTCAAGTTCAAAATACCGAGGTCTTTTGAGGTTTCGTTTTCTCCGCCGTTGTAGCTCAGACGTAACTGGCAACCCGTGTTTGCTCGTCAGCTGAGACTCTACTCACTGCAGTGATTGGTAGACGGCGGTAGGTGGCGCCACATGCCGGTCTGCAAAATATTTTTTTTAATGCAAATATTTTGGCTGTACTGTTGTTGTATATATTAAGAGGGTTTTATAGCCAGTTGCTTTAGATTTATTACATAATGCACCTTTAAGGCAGATTTAAGTTCCTGAAACCTTGGTGTTTGGTTAAACAGGAGAAGTGATGGACACATGGAAAGGCAAGGACAGAAGATTAGAATTACTAAAACACAACAATATGGATTGAAAAAGGTTTAACTGTGATGTAAAGCTCAAAGTATTTGTTATAAACGGGCTAAAGCGCAACCAAAATGGGTGATTTTTTTTTTTTTACTCTTTGAAATCCATCTGGATTTTTGTTTTGCACTTCAAGCCTTCATCTTTTAAAAAAAACAAAAATGCTGTACGATTTGAATAGACGTTAAGATGTTTTCAATGTTGATGAAAAATGAAGATAAGAGAGTGTATTTCCCAAAATCTTGAATGAGACTTGATTAAAAATGGCAGCTCAGTCTGATTATCAGACTAAAGTTTCAAAATCAACACTGGACCGAAGTTAGAAAACAAAGTAATCTGTGACAAACCTCAGTTTAAAGTGATAAGTTGCCTCTTTTCCAATTTTACTATTTTTAAATCAACTCTAACTCTGTATCACCCCGGTTCTCCATCTGCAGTGAATTCAGCTTGACAAGAGAGTTCTTTCCTTTCACTCACCCCATTGCTTTTCTTCTAATGCTGACAGAAGTGACTGGGTGACCTCGTACAAGGTCATGGTGAGCAACGACAGTCACACCTGGATAACACTGAAGAACGGCTCAGGAGACTTGGTGAGTAACAACCATGACATTTAGAATCTAATATCCTGTGACAGACAACATCTGCACACTGCTGATCTCAACGTGAAGTGTTCGAGATTGAGCAATATCATCGTTTTCCTCTGCGTGAAACGCTTCATAAGCAGTGTTGTTTTGTGTTTCCCGCACTGACTGAACGGATGCAGACGGACAAATTTAATTCCGTCTTTAGAGCAATTACAGTGAAAGCTGTGGAGTCCTGCTCGGTTCCAACGCTTAATGAGCTGAGTGGGAACATTAGCAAATACCACTAATTCTCAAACAGATGGGAACCTCATCCTGGCTATTTGTCTGATTTGCGTCTCCATTCTTCTTCGGCACATGAAGCCAATAACTGCATATAAACCAAGCAGAGTTCTACCTCAAAAACAACACACACCAACTGATTACGGATGTAAATGTAACGATATCACCAATGAACATAGTACAGCTCTGATTAGGTTAATTTGTTGTTGTTTTTTTGGAGGAAAATCTCATCTTCGCTGCTGCCGACTGCTGTTCACGTCCTCACAAATGAGATTTCGGCGTAACTGTAGACTCCCTTGGCTGGTTGATGTCATCAATGTGGGAGATAAGGCTCCTACAGCAATCTAGCAGTCTCGGTTACAAACTTGCTGCTCCACCTTTGAAGCAGAGATTACCTAAAATAAACTCCTAATGGAATCATAGTGTAATGACTCTTGACAGGTGCATGGATATTTATTTATATCTGGGTTATGTCGATCGAATTATGAAGATTGAATTTGTCCTGTGCTCACTCCAATATCTGCTATATGTATATCTATTATGTTAATACAGTATATTATATATATCTTTAACATACATATCATACCAAGTTTGAAAGATTTTTAGAGACACATTCAATTACAATTAGCATTCAAGGCTACGTTTAGCCAAGGGCATTATACAAATACAACTGATTATGGTCGTCCACAAGAACAACAATTTTGTACGAATCCTCCCAACTGCCACATACACATGGCAATGGCAAGAACAAACTTTGATTGGCTCGCATATCAACCTCTGACGCACAGAATGTGAGGCAACAGACCCACAATGCAGTGCAGCAACACTTGACACCGCACTAGAGACGCCATCACTGGGTACATGTGAGCCAGCCATTTGATTTCACGATCCGCTGGGTACAGGAGACCCGACACGGTGGTTGGAAACCTCCATGCTTCCAGCTTGCATCAGTTTGATTTAAACTGCCATAAGACATAAACTAAGAAATGAAATAAAACAGCTTCAGACAAATGGGTTTAACAGTCCTGTTTGTTTTCACTGTTTGGCTGACTGTGTTTGCCTCAGTAGATCTTCAGCGCCAACAGGGAGAAGGAGATCCCAGTCCGGAACATCTTCCCAGCACCGGTGGTCGCCCGGTACATCCGAGTGAACCCTCGCTCTTGGTTTAACAGTGGAAACATCTGTATGAGAGTGGAGATCCTTGGCTGCCCTCTGCCAGGTGACCGGTTTGTATGGACAAAGCAGACACATGAAGAATTCCAGCTGAATGAATGAAAGAATGAAAAGAGCTTTTAGTTGAACACAGTGCCAGAACTTTGCTCACAAATCAACACAAGGTCACAATCTGAAAGGGCCATTACTTCTTAATGTATTTGATTATATGAAAAACGTGTTTAATGTGACAAAATAAAAATCAAAGTGGTTTTAAAATGAATTGGTTAGGGTTGGGGAAGGCTCATGGGTTTGGTTTAAATGTGTTACCGTCATCATGGGAACTATAATTAGAATTAAGCTCTATAACAACGTAAAATTATTATACTATACAGTCGCTCTAGATGGGCCAAAGTACCAAAGTATGTTACCAGAATATGACTTTGGTCGAAGTTGAAGTCACTTTTTTATAACATAACTTATGTTAAAAAAGTCCTAAAGTATATGTTATTTGCTGTACTTAAGTATCAAAAGTAATTTTCTGATATAAAACGTATTTAAGTTTTCGAGGTAAAAGTATTAAAAAAAGTAAGAAATAAGTATTGGGCCATGGCGGCTCAGTGGTAGAGCGAGTTGTCTTTCGACTGGAAGGTTATGGGTTAAATTCTAGGCTAATGTTGAAGCGTGTGAAAAACTGTTAACAGTTAAGCAGCTCATCAGGACGAGAAAAGCTCTATATAAATACAGACCATTAGCAACTCTTCTTCTTCTGATTTTATTTGGTAGTAACGAGTAACAAAGATAGTTAAGAGGAAATGTAGTGGAGGAAAAGCAAAGGTTGCTAGAAACATAAATAACCAAGTAAAATACAGACACGTGAACTTTGTACTTAAAGGCGCCATATGTAAGAATGTGGCCAAAAACGGTTACTGCACTCAAATTCAAAATACAGAGGTCTTTTAGGTTTCGTTCTCTCACTATTGCGATATTGTAGCTCAGACGTAACTGGCAACCCGTGGTTGCTTGGCAGCTGAGACTTTACTGACTGCAATGATTGGTAGACGGTGGTAGGTGGCGCCACATGCCAAAACACGATTTCAAAACATAAACATGATTTGCTGTCCGCATGAGTTCAGTATGGTATATGAACATTATTCCTGAGTCTCTGTGACATTATAGGAGGATTTTATGCTTTAGATTTATTACATAATGCACCTTTAAGTACAGTAACAAAGTATGTGTTCTTTGTTATTACAACACTGCTGTTGAGTGAGACCTGCACGGCATGTAAAGTCTAGTAATTGACTTCATCTGCCTTATTTCGCTCCTGATTATTAATAACTCTAAGCATTTTTGCTTTCTGCGCAGATCCAAATAATTACTACCGCAGACGCAATGAAGTCATAACGTCAGATGACTTGGACTTCAGACACCACAGCTACAAAGAGATGAGACAGGTGAGTGTTGCTGACAAGGAAACAACAGAGCTCAGCCTGCACCTCTTATAATAATAAGGTGGACAGCTGTATTTGTCACCGTGTGCAGTGTGACCAAGTGAGTGTACGAGTGCTGCCGAAAAAAACCTGTGCCAAACAGCCGACAGCTGGTGTCCTAACCTGCTGCTCTGGCCCACTGTGAGACTTTGCTCCAATTAAAATCTCGCCCCATATAGCTCATTGCGACACAGCGGTGTTTCTTTCTGCCGTGACAGTTTAAAACGCTAACCCCAGCATTATCAAAGTGAATTAAACGCACCCGGTTTTTTTTGTTACCAGCGAGGCTAATGCGTGTCAAGCGGGGTGTCCAGCCTCAATAGGCCTTCACAAAGAAAGCGCAGAGAGTATTTTTAAAACTCCTCTTCTAAAGCCTTTTTCACCCCTGACATTTCCTTTCTCCTCGCAGGCACCAGGTACCATATCTTTCTTGTGTCCACAGCAGTTTAAATAGTGCTGTGCTGGGACCTTAGAGTGGAAAAAGCCCATCGCGGCTTTTCAAATAAAGGACATGCCCCATGAGGGGAATGAGAAAGATTTCTCTCAAGGATTGTGCTTTTCATAGATCTCCACTGATTATAATGAAATAGCCTCGGGAATACTGATATTGCCTGTGCTTGGACTTTTGAACAGCATTATGAAGTAGAAATATTTCCCACTTTATTAAAGATGGCATATTACCTAACCTTGACATTTCCAGGAATAGAATAGAAAGAGGAGAATAATTTAAATAATTGCCCAAAATAATATTTGTTGTTGTTGTTACATACATAAGAATATAACATATTACACTATTTAAATGGTTTATGTAAAATTTAAGTACAACAGAATGCAGAGCAAACCGAATCATATAGAATAAGGAATAATCTAATTAAAAAGGGCTTACAAGAATGCCCTTTTCTAAAAAGGTAGTGGAATTGTATGGTAAAAGGCTTGTAGACAGCATGTTCAACATTGACTCTAAATACACTTCTGGTACATTTATCCAGGGAGCGTCGAGCCTTATTGAACTGCGAGCAATCTTTTGTCAAATGAACAAATCTAATGTTTGTGCGCTTGGTTAGAAGAGTCAAGATTCCACACAGACTTAATTAAAAGCCCATCACTCCTGTCTGGTTAATAGCTTCCCGCAGCAGCTGGGAGTGCGAGTAAACACAGATTTCTGCCATTAATGCAGTTGCTCTGCGCTCAACAGCTTGTTAGTCTCCCTCCTGTGTCTCTGCGTCTTCGCTCATGCACATATGAGCAAATGATAGTCGCGCTATTTTTAATCATCTTCTCTACAAGCCTGTCTCGGTAATTACCTAGACTGCAGCACATGAGCCCCCCCCCCCATCCTCACTTGCCAGACTGATATTAAACAAAGCCTTTGTCTCAGCACGCGTGACGCTATTTTTGAAATCACCAATAACAATGGCGATAATATGGTACTATTTGAGGATTCAAATTCCCAGCATTCAAAGTAGCAGTGTAAGAAAACTCAAAACCTATGAAAATGTGGCACAAGACAATGAATAGATTATGGTATTATTATTATTTTGCAGTTGAACAACATCAATTAACACCAGCCTCTTCCACAGTATATTTACTTTTACTTTCTACAAGTTCTACCTGGAACCATTTGGTTTTGAAAAACTATTTCCTGAATAAAGGGTTTTAAAAGGGTTCTTGGTGGAACCCTCCAAAAGGGTTCCAGGTGGAACCTTTATAAAAAGGTTCTACACCTGGAGCTAAATTGGGTTATCCTATGAAGACAAGCCGAAGAACCTTATATGGTTCTACTGAGCACTTTTATTTCTAAGAGTGTAGTACATGGTGGTTGATTCCAACTTTCCTTTATTCTGAACACTTCTCTTTCATACTGGACCATACTAGTGATGTGAAGACTTATGTTCAGCTGTCTTAGTTAAACCGTCCAGTTTAAAAGCTGATGCTTCATGATTTACCCTCCGCAGCTCATGAAGGTGGTAAATGAAATGTGCCCCAACGTCACCCGGATCTATAACATAGGAAAGAGCCAAACTGGCCTCAAGCTGTATGCTATCGAGATCTCTGACAATCCCGGAGAACATGAAGTTGGTAAGTTCTTGAAGTGACGGGACGTGATTGTTCTGCAATGAAAACAATGTCACACACATCACACTTTGCACAGTGTGAATCCTAATTTTCTTCCCGTCTCCTTCCCTTTCCGAAAAACAAACTAATCGAACAGGTGAACCCGAGTTTCGTTACACAGCAGGTTCCCATGGTAATGAGGTGTTGGGACGAGAGCTGCTTCTCCTGCTGATGCAGTTCATGTGCCTGGAGTATCTGTCTGGCAACCAGCGCATTCGTCACCTGGTGGAAGAGACCAGAATCCACCTGTTGCCATCTGTCAACCCCGATGGGTACGAGAGGGCCTTTGAAGTGGTAGGTCTGCCATTAGTGACCTCGTATCAGGCGCAGGCCTCTGGTGAAAATGTCACCGTATCTGTTTGGCAGCTCCTCTGCTGATGAGAACACGTGCGGTGCAGGTGCACACTAACCCTGACCCAAAACCAGCATAGACCAGCATAAATGCTGTTTTTTTTTCTGGCAGGGAGGAGTAAAAATAGTAAATAAATGTATAAATCTACCTTGCAATGTTGATTTATTGTAGTTAAAGCACTATCAATATGTTTGGACAGAGCTTGGTCAGTGCTCACCCTTTACACAGTCCATGCTTTCATGACATTTGCTGACCTAATCTGAACATGCACTGTGACAGTAAAGCCCAATTTATACTCCTGCATAAAGTGCTCTGCGTCGACAGAGAGCCTCTGCATCGTCTCTGGCTGCACAAACATTTTTTTAAGTGTCCGTCACTCCGTCAAGGGACAACAGAGACGGCAAGGGCTGCGATTGGTCCTCAAGACAGGCCGAGCTAATGCTGCTCTGTGCCGGTCACAGTGCGTATCGAGTCTGCAGAGGCGGAGCTGATCACCGCTGACAGCATCGCTGCCAAACTATAAATACGTCATATTTTAATCCAACCACCACATGTTTAGACACTAAATGGCTAATTTCTCACCATTTCTCACGGTAGCCAAAAGCACAACAGCCTTGCATAGTGACCCCTACTGATCGGGCGGGAAATGGCAGTGCGTATCCGTCACCACGACGGAGAAGTATGAAGGCTCGAGGGGTCTCCATGGTTACGCAGTCGGATAACGCATTACACAGTCGGAGAAGTATAATGTGGCCTTAATGGTGCAGCATACAACTTATTCCCGTGTACATCATTGTTAAAGAGATAGTTCTCAAATTATCATGTTTGTTTGTTGCTGATCATACAAATGACTATGTGTAATATAAGAGGGTCAGACTTGAGTTGACTTTCACGAACCCTGTGTATAAAACCATAATGAATATTGAACATTGTCACAAAGCAATTTTGTATGGAAATGTTAATTATATTTTATCCAGGGTTCGGAGCTGAGTGGTTGGTCTCTGGGTCGATGGAGCAGCGATGGAATAGACATACATCATAACTTCCCCGATCTCAACTCCATACTGTGGGAAGCCGAGGCCAAGAAATGGATCCCACGCAAAGTGTTCAACCACTACGTGCCCATCCCGGAGTGGTACCTGTCCTCAAATGCTTCAGTGAGTCTGAAAGTTTGAGTACAATTCAGTTCAAATGTTTGGATTCTGCGTCCCTGTCCATGTCCGCTGCCTCTTCCAGTTTAAGAGACAAATCTCAGAGCAGAGCACATCCGCTTGCTAAAAAGGGCATGGAAAAAAAAGCCATGTGCAATCTATTTTTGGGAGAAGTGGGCGCATTTGCCATTTGTGACGAAGAGGCTGTGAGCTGAAATATCCCCAGTGATCTATTTAAAGCTCCTCCTCACGAGTGTTTTGACGTTACCGAGAGCCCTGAGTGAGTCACATAGAGCCTCCAGAATAGCTGCTGCTGTTGTTGTTGCTGCTGCTGCTTGCAGAGCTGGGATCCCCCGTCTGTGCTCATGAAGCTGTGAAAACTGTCCACACCTGCCTCACTGAACAGCTCACTGCTTAGTGATCGTGAGGCTGGTTTAATTATCTGAGCCCCGTCAGCAGATGAATTTCCAGATTGTAAGACAGAAATACAAACGGAATAGTGGAATTGGCTTCGAGCATAGACGCGGTGGTACAACCTTTGATGCTCAATCCCTCTCCCTCGTGTGCACATTGCAGTGAAATTGTTGTCACTGTGAGGGAGTTCATTCGGCAATGATGCAACTGAGATGAGTGGATGAACAGCATCACCCTCCCCTCTCCCCCTGTAGGTTGCCTTGGAGACGAGGGCACTGATAGCGTGGATGGAGAAGATACCCTTTGTGCTGGGCGGTAACCTCCAGGGAGGAGAGCTGGTGGTGACCTTCCCCTATGACAAAACTCGCTCCCAGGGAGTGAGCAGGGAGCAGACGCCCACCCCGGATGACCACGTCTTCCGCTGGCTGGCCTTCTCTTACGCATCCACCCACCGCCTGATGACTGACGCCAGTCGACGTGTGTGCCACACAGAGGACTTCGCCAAAGAGGACGGCACCATCAATGGGGCGTCCTGGCATACAGCAGCTGGCAGTTAGTGTCCATAGCTATCACACTTATATATAACACTGTGTCTTGCAGGAATCGCTCTGAGCTCTTTGTTTAAACACCCACATCTGCACATTGAACCAAGCAGAGTGCTGATTTGAGTTGATGCTGGCCTTTGCTGTACGAGTTCTTCTCTGTCTCGGCAGGTATGAATGATTTCAGCTTTCTGCACACCAACTGCTTTGAATTGTCGATGTACGTGGGCTGTGACAAATTCCCTCATGAGAGTGAGCTGCCTGAGGAGTGGGAGAACAATCGCGAGTCTCTTCTGGTCTTCATGGAGCAGGTACAGAGGCGAAAGCGGCCCCCGCAACGCAAGCAAATACACAAGCAGACAAGTCATTTTTTCATTAGTCTGGAGTTACGTCTGGTTCCTGTGGTCTATTCCTCTGGAGTTAATGTGTTGATCACATACTCCAAACATGATGAGAAGTATTTAAATGGTTTAACACCTAAAAAGATGTAAAGGTCAAATGGTTAGTGTTTCTGAAAAAGCAAATAGGAAACCATTGGATCCTCTAAAGGACATGGATGACAGCCAGAAAAACATTATTTAACAAACATTTATTTTTCTGCACACTATGGGAATCATTACATCTATGAAATGTTTGACAAAAGTGTCTTGTACAGGTCAACATTTAAGTGATCATGAGTTAAAGGCAACATTCGTCATATTTTTCCCACTTTATACAAGTGCTTCAGAAATGATCATTACCCTTGTTACCTTCTTTCTTCCCAAAGTACGACAAGCCACCATTAAGCCAGCGATTAAAACCATAAACTTAAAGTGGACACATTTGTCTCCACTTAAGACATCATTTACAAAATTGACATCATATTCATATCAAGAGGACTTTATCATTAGAAGTGAAAGTGAAAATGTTCACTTATAAATCAAAGGAGAATTAGGCTAATTTTCCCATAGACTTCCATTCAAACAGAGTTTGTCTTAAACATGGTGACTCACTGCTTTTTTGGCCCTACTTTATCCATTTTTAAATAGCCTAAGATTGAAACAGTATCACATTGATTAAAAAAAAGACTTAATTACCTGTATGATATAACACAACTAAACGGTGCATTATAGAATACTGAGAGTTCCAGAAGTCGTTCAGCTTCATGGCTGCATTCTCAGCTTCTCTTTCAGATTTTGAGCTGTGACAGACGTCCTATTATGTTTTATTTAATCTTGTGATGTGTGCTTCAGAGGATACGACCCCAGGCTGGCAGCTTTTATTTAAATATTGATGCTTGATGAGGAGGAACATGTTTTACTATGCTGTTAAACTGCAGATCATACATTATGCATCGCAAATTATACAACATGCCATCACTTTGTGTAATATATATATATATATATATATTATGTTAAATTATGCAGTAGCTCTTAATGGGGTAAACTTAGGGCAGGATTCACACATGGCTGCACAGGTCATGCTTTTCGTGTGCAGGTGCATCGCGGGATCAAAGGTGTGGTGAGGGACCTGCAAGGTCGTGGAATAGCCAACGCTACCATCTCTGTGGAGGGCATCAGCCACGATATTCGTACAGGTAAATATATCACATCACACGTGATTTCGGTTCATATATTTCCAGGTAGTAATTGTTCATCTGACGTAATCACTGACATGGTAAATGATCTGTATGTACTTCTCATCTTGATGAGCACTCAATTTTGTCCCTGGTATACTTACGCACATGGTGCGCGTTGGGTGAAGTGAGTTACTACAGGACCTTGACGTGGGAGTATACCAGGGTCCGCGATATGCGACACACAATGCGATGCGCACTTTGGTATACCAGGGCCTTAAAGGGACACTGTGTAGTATTTATGGGTTTATATAACCCAAAATCCCCCTTTTTATACATATTATGTGCTCCTGCATTGTCTAGTCGCTGTATAATAGTTTGTGTTTCATTTTGGTAGTGTTTCAAAAAGTCATGTAAAATAACATGGTCGCCGGCCGCTACTGCATTGCCACGACGCCATGTTTCTACCGGAGCCTGTAAGGACAAACGCGAGAGAACAAATCAAGCGTCGCTTTACTTGTAGAGGAAGTCCCGCCTCCTCTCTCTCTGCTTCGTCTGCTACGGCCGCGGTAGCTCGCCCTCTCCCTCGCCTCACGAACCTCATCTGCTGACACGGAGAAAGACAACGAGGACGACATTTGACCGGCTGCGGATACTGTAGCGCTCAGGGAAGGGAGGGGGTGAGCAGAGGAGCAGTTCTTTGTTGTAAATTTCAGCCTCTCCTCTAGATGGCACTATAAACTACTTACTTCACCTTTAAAGGCTTACACTACACCCATCCAATCACACTTTCCATCAGACCCAGTTACAACTTGGGATGAAGTGTTTTGCCCAAGGACACATCAACATGTAGACCAGCGAGACAGGAATCAATCCCACAAACCTTCCAGCTGAAAGACAACTTGCTTTGCCAGTGAGCTACCGTGCTAAATTGCCTGTGTGTGTGGATACAAGCTCAGAGATTACAATCAAAGCAGCCGAAGTTACATCATGACACTTGGCTTCCTCTGAACCACTCTGTGAAGGATAAATAAAGCATTTTCCGTGTGTCTGACTTAATTCAAAGACATATCGAGTGTCATCAAGTCTTCTGCTTTGAATTTGACTATTGATTTTACATCCGACAAGAAATCTCTGCTGATGCCTAAAAAAAAAAAACCCCAGATGAGCCAGAGCGGTTTTGTACTTAGAGCGTGAAATTGAATGTCCAGAATGACATTAGTCATAATTACTGAAACTGAAACATCTCATCTTACAAACGTTGTATTTGTAGAAAAAAGTTTTCAGATTTGTATTATTTTTTGGAGCTGATGATCCATTTATAAGAAGAAAGTATATAATCATCCTTTCATCAGCATACATCGACTGCAGTCTGAAAAGGCAGGACAGGTTGCGGAGCCTCGGATGAACTTCCATATAGGATGTTTAGACGACAGAAAAGACATTAGCTCATTAGCATTTTATAAATATATATCGCATTTCAGGAAACAATTAGATTGCCCTTCTGTCATCTGCTTGTGAGTAATGTGAGCGCAGATGTCCGTAATGCAAGCGCTGGGATCGACTGTAGCTCAGCTGCACGGACAGACCTGCTGTCACATCTAATTTGCCTCAGTGTTCGTTCAAACGTGTCAGGTGGGCGTTTGGTTGACTGGAAGGAAACAACACTGTTGTTCTTATGAGTGAGTCATGGGCTGAAAATACACCACGAGCCATTCGTGTTCAGCTCGGCGAGACCAAGGAAATACAACATGACAATGCAGAGCTATTTTTAAACCTCTCAGTAGGAATAAAGAGTGTGTACTTTTTCAAAGGTAGAACACTAAGAACTCTAGAATTTTTATTTTCGGGTTTTTGGGGGATTTAAATTAAGGGGTTTTAGGACGTTTATATTGCTGCTGTTTTACGCTTTTAATGTGTGCTTTGCCCTTCATAGGTAAAAAGAGAAAGTACTCATTGTGATGCCCGTAATTAAATCTGCTAATGGAAATACATTTGTTTTTTAATTAACTTTATGAACAGAGCCACATAGTGCTGTCCCATTATTTTTCACGATTCTCCTACAAAGAAAAAACAACTAAATCTATTAAAAGTTTTAGGAGATCTATTAAAGATAAGCTCTTGTCAATTAGCCAATGTCTTTTTTTATATATATATCAGATTAATTACACGTTTTGTGTGAAGTGAAGTTAAACTTTAATTTAAATCTGTGACTTTAACCTGTGCTATCAGTAGCTCATCATATGCAGCAGGTACACTGTTGAGTGTTTTTTATTTTTTTATTTTAGGATCTATCACAAAATAATTTGTTATATCGTATTGTAAAAACATTTTTAGTTCATATCGTCATTTATTGTGTGTCACTATGTTGTGTTGCAACACTCGGCACGGTTCTGATTCCTGATCCAGATTTTTAACCGGTTGGCACATTTGGAATTTGATTGGGAAACCTAAAGAGTTGGTTGCCGGCAGGAACCAAGACTTAATTGGTTTGTCATTTGCAAATTATTTTAACCACAAAAGGGCCAGAAAATGTCCTGTGACTAAATGCTTTTGTCCATTTTTCCAGCATGACTTGCAATGTGCTGTATGCCCATAATGGTGTATTAACAATTTTAAGGACTCATATTATACCTTTTTTCTCCAAGTTAACCTAGTTCCCTGGTGTCCTAATGAACATGTCTGTAACATGCTTTGGTCAAAATACCATAAGGATGAAGCACCACAGCAGTTCAATCACCCTGCCAAAACAGTGCTGTTAAGAACGCTCTGTTTAGTAGTATCTCTTTAAAAAAAAAAAAAAAAAGGTTAAGGGACAGGAAATGACACAAATCAGCCACAGAGGCTACTGGGAGCTAACAGCAGTTAGCATTTGGAAAAGTGATCATTTGCAGGCTCTAGCAGGCACATCGCCCTCATATATAACATGTATCCACTGGACAGATAAATCCTCTGAGACTGGAAGTTTGTGTAGAACTCTGTGCTGCACTGTGGAGCCAAGAATAGAACTTTTCGCGGACTTCCGGTTTTCAGATACCACTGCCCTCGCCAGCATTCTCACATGATTTTTACAGACAAAGCAGAGCTCCGACAACAATGCCAGGAATTTAGCGTCTTGTGACGTCCGAATGAGCGAGGAAGTCAACATTGCGTCTTTTATCTCCTGTACTTAGTTAAGGGGACTACAAAAACATGAGTGTGTCATCTTTTTTCACACTTTGCCGACTGATAGGACCCAAATGTAAGGATTTAAACGATTAATAATTAATAATATGGGACCTTTGAAATTAAGAAAAACTCAAAGTTTCATTTAAAAAATAAAAAAAATGTCTTTGACGTGCAACTTCTCAGCTTTCAGAAACGGTTGGAATTTTACCGACAGCACAAACCGCTGGGCAATTTGCGCAAACGTGCCGTCTGCGATACGCTCGGTGTTAAAGGGTTAATACGATCCGCCATGTTGCCACTGTCATATTCACTTCTACTCACATGCATTGAGCAATGCCAGCCATTGATTATTCTGTGTAAGTGGACACGGGTTCAATCCCCACCATCTCTAATTGATAATAGCCTCTCAAGTACACTGGTAAAATATCCCTGTGTGTGTTTCCAGCTGCTGACGGTGATTACTGGCGCTTACTGAATCCCGGAGAGTACAAAGTTACAGCCAGGGCCGAGGGCTACAGCTTCACCAGCAAGAAGTGCGAAGTGGGCTACGAGATGGGCGCCACCAGGTGCGACTTCACCATCGGCCGCACCAACCTGGCACGAATTAAAGAAATCATGGAACGATTCAACAAGCAGCCCATCAGACTGCCCATGAGGCAACTCCAAGCCCGCAGGTCCAGACAAAGACGTCTGGGAACTTAAAGTTCGTTCGAGGAATACCAGAGGGAGAATTAAAAACAAAAATCAGTTCTGCTCAGATCAGACTGCAGAGAACTCCAGCCCTGGGTCTGGACCTCTGTCAGGTTCCTTCACAGAGCTGTCAGAGAAATTACTTTAAAATTTTAAAACTGTGGATCATTTAAATGGGTTACTTTTGTTGAGGGCGGGTGGGGTGGTTACTCAGCTCTTTACAAATTTCATTTCAACTTGTGTTATAATATCCACTGTGCGTTTCAAGGGAAGAGTTTGTTAAAAACCTCTTTTCTTGAATCCATAAAGGTCCAGTTTGTCAAATTTTGGTGAAATTCTTTTCATTTGGAAGAAATTGTAGATCCGTTATAAATGGATCGAACGGAGGCCCACAGTGGACAAACTAAACACAATTTGAACCTCAAGTTTCCATACAAACACACTTAAAAGGAAAGGATGTAACCATTAATTGCTAGATTTCACACACTGTACCTTTAAGACATCAACTATAAACACTTTTTTAAGATAAAATAAAATAATAAGCTACAGATAGAGGTTTTATCTTTGCATTACAGTCATTACTGTTATTATGTACATACGTATTAACTTATGTAACACAGCTACGTAAACCATTACAAAACTTTAACCTGCATTTGATTCTTTTAAATATTGGACATAGTGGCCCTTTGTGTGTCGCTGGTTTGTTTCTTATAAACTCTGGTTTGTCAAGTTATTAATAAAGACTATACGTTTACACAAATTGAACATGTGTTGATCTTACTATAGGTTAATTTAAAGGTGGATGTTCTGTAGCCCTGCATCAGGTTTCATCTCCATTCCCAAAGTCCTCCGTCTTTGATTGTTCGGTTTGGCTGCATGGGAAACTGTTTAAGAATCATACAGAGCATTGTGCTTTAGGGAAACTTCACTGCAGCAGAATATTTTTTATATTTTATGAAGTCTTCCCCAGATCTGTGCCAGCACACTCTTCTCTCTGAGCTCTGCAGGCAGCACTCGAGGGTTTGAGATTCGCTCTGACATGCCGTGTCAGCTGTGAGATGTTACACAGATAGTTATGGGTGTGATTCTTAAAAAAAAAAAAGTGTTTCACAAGAGGTTTTCAAAATCATCCTGTATCCTGTATTATATTCTGTTTTTTAAAAAAAACACAGACTCTTCCTGGACCTTCTGAGAACCATGTAAATGTCGAACGTCGTTGGACAGAATTAAAACAAATACATGGTCCAACTCATGCATGTTGTAAATGTGTTAGCCTCCGCATTAAAAGGACAAGGGATTAATAAAGTCAAAGTGTTCGCAGTAATGACTGATGCACCATGGCGCTGCTCGTTAATTAATATCAAACTATGAATTTGCATTCACTCTTGCTTGATTGAACATCCCTAATGGAAAATAAACTCCATTACAGTCCCATAACTTACTTGTAATCACCGTGGTTAATTTTAAGCATCATCTCATTTGATTTCCGCAGCAGTGTGGTTGTATCTGGGGAGTGCCGGCGTGGAAAGGCTCTAATTATAAGAGCTCTACTGGGGCTTTTTCACATCACTAGCTTATTCTGACAAAAACCTTCCTTCTCTCTGGCCGACATGCAATTAGAGGAAGCCTCCACTTTTCTTTCTTTCTTTCTTTCTTTCTTTCTTTCTTTCTTTCTTTCTTTCTTTCTTTCTTTTCATCTCATCCCACAAAGGTTATTGAACGGACTGGAGGCTCACGCACCTGTCATCATCCCAGTCAGCTCTATTCTACAGTGAATTATGAACAGAAGAAAAGTGCAATATGTGTATGTATATTCAGATGTAGTGCAGGTGATTTGGCACAGTGCAGAGTAAGAAAGAAAACGTTCTTTCAGTCCAACAGTACAACAGTCCAATGAGCAAGAAGAGCCAGTTAATGTTTCCAAAAAGTCATTGACAAAAAACAGTCCACAGGGATCAGAAGTCAAGATGTTTAGTTTTCTGACTACTTCTCTAATATTACCTTCAGAGTAACTGGAATATATCAGTCCTCCCAACGGACAGATCAACTGCCATCCTCACAGCACTGCCATAGTCGTGGCCAAAAAACAAGTAACCATGAGCTGTGGCCAACATACAGTCTCACAACACCGCTTTCTTCCCGACTTCTTTAAGCCATAACAATTTTGCATCTTACTCGAAAGGTTTACCAGAGCCTCAGATCTCTGAATCTCTTTCAAATTCTACCTCATTGTTGACCTGACTTCCTCTGAGAATTCAGCATTCAAATGGAAAAGGGGGGAGGCAAAAAAAAAAAAAAAAAGTGGCCCAGTTTAGAAAGCCTCGGAGGTAAAAGGGCAGACACTGGCACTGATCTGCAGCAGCTGTGAGGTCCCTGTCATGGATTTTGCACACAGAAGACATTTTAACACAACTGAGGGGGAATTATGTGCAGCAGTTGTGCTTGAATGTAAGATATTGGACAATTCAAAGTGATTCTGATGTGATAAATCGACTAAATGTACCTTTAGTTACATACATTTGATTGTCCAGGTAAATTTGGATCGTTAAAGGTGGCCAATGAGTGGAACGAGACATGCGTTGATTGAGTTATGGCAATGTTTCATAAAGGTTAGTGAGAGGTTGCCAAACAGAATTTTCCCAACGTTTTAGTTAAAGGTGCATTATGTAATAAATCTAAAGCAACTGGCCATAAAATCCTCCTAATATGTCACAGAGACTCAAGAATAATGTTCATATAACAAACTGAACTCACCAACAACAACAGTACAGCCAAGATATTTCCATTAAAAAAAATATTTTGCAGACTGCAAATCACGTTTATGTTTTGAAATCATGTTTTGGCATGTGGCGCCACCTACCGCTTTCTACCAATCATTGCGGTCAGTAGAGTCTCAGCTGCCGCGCAACCACGGGTTGCCAGTTACGTCAGAAAACGAAACCTAAAAGACCTGAATTTGAATGTAATAACAGTTTTTGGCCACATTCTTACATATGGCACCTTTAAGATTTACATGTATATGGTTTTTTTTTGGTTTTTTTAATAGCATGAATGAAATGAAGTTGTAATTAATTGACCAAACATAAAGATATGGCTGTAAATGAGTCACTTCATGATGCATAAATGTCACAATTTGGACCACAATACTTCTGCCATCTTTAAAACAACGGTAGAAACACTGATTTACAGTCGACGAATCGAGATCCAAGCCTCTCCCATATGGACTGCAGACGATCCCTTTGAGTGTAGGTGGGTGTGGGTCAGGGCAGGATGGGGGGAGGTGTGGTCATGCTGCACACCCTCTGCACGGTGCAGCCGACTGTGGCCTGCAGCTGTGATAGCGTGCAGATGTGTGGGAAGACACAGTCACCGGTTGCCCTTGCCAGTAGTTGAAAGGCCAACGCTTCTTCAGAAGTCGGTCCAGCCTTTGAAGCGCTGGAGTGCCGGGCCTGGATATCACAGGAGCGAGTCGCCATGCGGCGTTGGTAAACCAGTTCTTAACCTAGCTGCCCTCAGGCTGCTCCAGAGCCTCAGAGGACAGATTAGACTCACTGTGGGCTCAGCGGACTTCAAAGACGACAACCAGATTAACAAAGAGAGGGAGGGTTGTCGAAAAAAAAAAAAAAATTATGTAATTTATGTATTCATTTGCAAAGCTGGGGATAATTAGGCAGTGTAAATGAGCAAAGGGGCAGAATTATCTCTCTTGTTTCGTTGAAACGTCAGGGAAGCTTCACTTTCATGCCACGTCAAGCTGATTTTCAGACTTTTGATCATCCGTCCTACTGGTCATGACAACATTTTGCTCACTGTGTATTGTTTCCCGAAGAAAGTAGATATATGAAATATGAAGAGTCAGATGAAATTGAGCAGGACAACTGTTGAGTGTAAACACCCATTATCTTTAACAAATGAGCATGTACCATCGGTGTGTCTTGCGTTTGCCGTACTTGTATAATTATCTTGTGCAATAAGGGATTATTATGCAATTCACTTTGTTTTGCTGTGAGTCATCGTCGCACACAGCTGGTACAGGCAGGAGCTCTGGGTTCATTAAAGTGTGATGGTGGGTGGTTTTGAAGATAATATGTAGTTGGGATAAAAAAAAAAAATTATAATTAGACCACAGAGACTTATACATGTTCTTTTTTGGCTCTCTCAGATATGCTCTTCAAACAAATCAAAGTCCTCACATACACACACAGGTGCTTGCAACGTATTGTATTGATCATATTCAAGGAGAACTTTTTAGAGCATTGTTTCAAGATTAACTGATCGTGATTCATCATTTATTAATAGAGGCCGTGATCCAGTCAGGTTTTCGAGGAAGACAGACGAGACACTGAGCCAGCATGCACCGTGTCTAGGTCCTGGATCAGGGACACTTTCCTGAAATACTGTCCTCATTAAAGAAAAAGGTCTGGACCTGTGCCTGAAATCCTTCCTTATATACTCTCCACCATTCATACTGAGAGAATTTTCAGATCCTATCTTAGCAGCCACTTCACTGACACAACACATCCCATTTTCCTCGGCGAGAAAGTGGAGGTGGAATAAAAGTCACAACATGCTCGTATGGATACAAGAACTCATGCGTGACAAATTCACACACACGTCATTCAGATGTTGAGGCCAAAGCCTGTGGGATCTTGTATTTTGGAGTTGGGATGACACATAAACAACAGCAAATAAACAACATGACTGGCTTGTCTCGGGGTGAGGAGGCCCCCTGCTGAGTCATGTGTGCATTTTGATGGTATTTCAGCCAAAGATAGCAAAAATACACAGGTTCTCTGCTGTCACTGGGCTTTCCACAGCTTTTGCATTTATTTTGAGGCTTAGCTGTCAAATAAGACGTTGCACCCTTTTTTTCTACACATTTAAATAATGTGTATGTGTATATACATAAGTGTGCACAAATAGAGTTTAAAAATAGAGTTTAAAAAGGGTACTGCAATCCCAAATTTGAGCTGTTTGAGACTTACATGTACAATAAACTGGCTTTACCATTGTAATCAGTGGTCAATACAGATATTTCTTACATACAGCACCGTTAAATAGAAGGGTAACACTCAATGCACTCGTTATACGTTACACAAAAAGGTCCTCGTCAAAGCGTTATCGAGAGAGAGAAAAATGACAAACACTGCTATGTTTTTGCAGAGCGAGGGTGTCCACTTTCCACTCGGAGTTTGTGGTTCATTGCCCACATGGGGAGGTCAGTTAACTGAGTGGGCTGAGGCCAGCCATGATTAAGCCATGCGCTATGGTCAGTGCCAACCGCCCGAAGATAATCACTCGTCCCTGTGGCGAGAATCAGTGTACGGAATCTCAGCCATTTACAGCTGAGGCCATATCAGTCTGCCTCTGACGGCGTTTCATTACCACCTGCACTGTGGTGTGAACTCAACAATCACTTGCCTCCGACTTGAACCGACTGCAGGAGGAAACAGTCACAGTGGCTCAGAGTCAGACTGTTTCTCAGCCCATAACGTTAGAGCTTAAAGTCATATGATGCACTGTGGCGGCTGAGATTATGAATACTGCCAAGCTGTTGTACTTTCAGCCTGCTGTATTTCTTTTACAGACTCATATAACATGCACACGTTGACATAAACAGATTTTAATATTCAAGAGGACAAATGTGTCGTGTGAGGCCACTTTTACCTTGACCTTTGGCCCCCGCAGCCCAAACTCTAAGCAATCACTTTGTAAGTTTGTGTCAAATTTGACAGGAATTTCTTGTGGCGATCCTTGAGACGCTGAAGTGAGCGTTTGTTGAAACGAACAGAGAGTGACAGTGACACGCGTTTTTAAATCTAAACAACTGTACGTTATATTCACACCAATATCAAATGAGTTCACACAAAGCTCTCGACTCCCTCTGTGTAAGAATGTTTACATCTCGTGTCACCCAGCGACCGAAAACACAACACCGGGGGCCGCCCGCCTCAGTCAGGTCCGACAACGTTACAGGACAGAGCTCGTTTTCAGAAGAAGGAACGCAACAGCACACAAATCGTGTTACATCGTTTCTGGTCACGAAGACCAAACAGAGGCAGAACAAAAACATCAGCGACCACAAAAAAATATACACAGCAGCTTTAAATATCATAGAAATAAAGAGATGAGTAAGCCTGTAATAGACTCATAACAGGATCATTGGACACTCAAGTGATATTGGCATCGAGCCGTCTCTAACATGAACATCATGCACTGCAGCTTCAGCTGCCTAAAATAGATGCAATGAATGGAAAACTTTCTAGAAACCATCATGGATACAGATGTTTTTAATTTTTATTAAAGAAAGGGTGGGAGATCATTTTCTGTTGCATTTTTTTTTTTTTACTGCATTGCTTAAAATCCTCTTCATTCCCAGTCTGTAACCAATTATTGAATGCATTGTCACTAAAATGAAAAATGTCAGTCAGCCGTGGAACGGACAGGCCTGTAAAAACACCATCCAATCATACTGAACAAATCAATTGTGATCGTGATGGATCAATCAAACAGCCATATGCCCCTCCCTCCCCCCCATGTGTGTGTAACCCTCTTGTGCACTGATCGTGCATGCACCGAAGACAACGCCAGAGTTTATGCTAGCTTGCTAAATCCAACGAGACAGTTGCAGCAACGTTATAGGTGTTGGTTGCAAAGAGCGTTTATGGGAAAAGCTACCGTCAAGAGACTGATGCAGAGCGATCCAAGACCAGAGTGAACATTGGTGATGTTTTAGAACAGTGGCGACAACTGAAAGCCCAGAAAGGGTGACGCAAAGTGTTGTGGAAATTCTCTGCTGCTGACGAAGAATGAAATAGAGAACTTCTGCCGGCCGACAAGTTTTTATTTTCGTTGCAAGGAAAAGGTCAATGTTCACACGAGCGATCCTAGCTGGAGAAAGACCCAGAGCAAAGTGTTCCCTCCACATTTATACCTGAGCAACTCCCCTTTTGCATTCCTCCAATAGACAAAGAGTCTGCCATTCCAGACGTTGTTTTCACACCTTTTTGTCTACTGTAGGTATTGGGGACCCGACTCCATGCGGATGTTATAGGAAGGTGTCAGTTCAGGCTAGACACAATATACAATACACTATACACAAAGGACCTGGTATTCTGTGTTCGCAGGTATAGGGTGATGGGCAGTTGTAGCTCTGAGACAGAGAAATTGAGTTAACCATTCCAAAAGTGACGAGGTTATTTGTTTTTTTTTATTATTATCACGTCAAAATATCAAACTTCATATCAAGCATCACGAAAAGTACCGAAAGTTACTGATGCTGCGCAGTGCTCGTGAATCTGTGTTTATTTTGCGTGTTTGTGTGCTCTTGAGGCGGAGCTTCAGAGGGAAGTCTGAACAAAGGGGCTTGGACTTTTGAATTTAAAATGTGTTTCTAGGATCTCCAGGCCGACCTTCAACATTATTATTTTGGTCAATGCAGTACCAGACTACTTTGTTAACGGCTACTTTGAATCTCATCATCATGATCAAAATCTGTCATCTTCCTCAGTTCTTCCAATATTTCAGTGTCAACACGAGACATTCTTATCTTTCATCATCATCATCACCAGAAATTAAACATAAAGCAGTCATCGTCTTCACCACCTTCACCTTCATCAGTTTGACTTCAGCAGCAGCAGCAGCACTGAGACACTGAGGTTTAATAAATCAGGAGATACATAACAAAACACTTCAGGTTGTCCAGTCCATCACCACAACAAAATGAGGTATATTACACTCACTTGACTGTCAACTATTAACCACAGTTAAAAACCTAATTTGCATTTGAAGCAGCACATTCTGTAACACTAATGAATACAGTGTTGTTATAAATAACAAGTACGCACATATTATCAAAGGACACAAAATACTTTTGACTTTCTGTCATTCGTCTAAACCTGTCAGCACACGTCATCTCATGTTGAGCTTGTTTTTCCACCAATAACCATAAAGTCATCATTTATGGAAATAAAAATAATAATAAATAAAATAAAACCAGTGCAACACATCAGTGAGAAATGACCAACTGAAACAGGAAACACTAACACATAAGCAGACTCTAGTTAATGTACGGAAGAGTATTAGGGCCACATGTATATATATATATATATGTATATGTATACATATATATATATTTATATATATATATATTGTACATATATATATACAAAATGTGTCTCTAATACTCCTCCATAGTAATGTTAATGAACTTAAGTGAATAAGGCCATTTGTTTTTTGTATTTTTTACTGTCGTTTTAAATATATCCAAATTCTATTTTGAAAGAAAAAACTAAAACTCTTAAACACTATATATTACATCATTTAAGGCATCTGATGTCTTGGTGTGCCGTACAGTAACACACAATAAATATGACATAAACAAACAGTTCCCATTTGTGTTATCATAAATGCTAATACGTGTGGACACAAGATGATAATAATAAAAAATTATTAATTAGGAATTTCAATTGGCCTTTTAATATTTTTTTTGTAATTTTGGCACTGTGTGTATTTCAATTGTAAAGACACACAATATGTCACTTATACCCCCCTGCATGCACACACGAAACACACTGTGTACAAATACACGGGAAAATCATTATGTCCTATAAAATGAACTTTCAAAATACAATAGTACAATATATAATATGTTTTTTTTTTTTTTTGAAGCACCTTCTCCTCAATGACGTCAACTCTTAAGTGGAACCCTGTCAAAAAGCTCTCTGATACAGAGCCGCCTGTCTTCTGATACAGAAAAAAGTGGGCGTAACGCAGCAGACGCAACACAGAGTGAGTCGTACACGAGCATTGGAAAACGAGCTAATATATGTACGACTAACACTGTATATTTATTACATTGGCTGTCATGTATCTAACAAAAAAAAATAAAAATACTATGAAAGCTGTCACCCTGATTTCCATGAATACATCTAAACACAGAGGATGGAGAATTAGTGATGTGAATGTTTCATGTAAACAAAGACTGTGGACAGTCGTTTGTGGTGATTAAGTTCCGTTATGACATTATTTCAGATTTTCGTTCATCTTTTAGGACTCTACTGTACTGATGATCAAAACATGTTCAATACAAAGTGTGTATTTTCTAATAGCTTATGCAGATGTTATTAATATTGCTTTTTGTTACATCCTACCCACCCCCTTTAAAATAAAAAATAACTTAAAAGCACCTCTTGAGGTAGAAACTATACCCTTAAATCCTTTCAACAGTACCCTAAATATTGAATATTGAATACCCATTCATGGTGATCATATTTGCCTCGTAAACTAGTTTGTTAGCCCACTGACCTTTCAAATGGAGGTGAGTGATGTCATCATCAACTGATCAGCTATTCATTTTCAACACGTTGCGTTATTGGAGGCCCCAAAAACTAGAGGTTATTCTCGATTATGAGAGCGATCATTGCCTTCGTGTGGTCTCGCTAACGTCCTATTAATGTCCTATTCAGGGATTGCAACAAATAACATTGTGAAAAAAGAAAATGTCACAGGAGTTTTCTGTATAAATCGCAGTAATATCCATGTCACTGCTGCATGCTGCAGCTCCACCACTCCGTTCACTTCAGGAAAAGGAGTTACGGTAAGGAGGTAAGAACTGCCTATTGCTGCTATCACTGTAGAAAACAGTCAATTACACGTGACAGACGTCATGTGGGCCTTCATTTCCCTTTCCCCGTGTCCTTCTTACTCAAAGTTATGAGGCAGAAAGATGCAGTCTCTGTGGGTTTACTCCCCTCTGTGAATAACAAGTACAGTTGGTCACGCTCCAGTTGACTAAACAACCTGAGGGGCACATGTCATTCATGATAGCAAAAGGCAGCTAGTTTTCAAGGCCCATGTTTCCCATTAAACCTCAGCTTGGCCAGGTCAGTAAGTCCTTCAAACACCAATCATGAAGTCCTGCTTGTCCCTTCCTTCCTTCCACTGGCCCTCAAAAGCTCTCAAACCAATACACTTATTAAAAAGAATTAAAGTCATATAAGAATGTGTCTAACCGGGAGAGATCAAGTGTGGGGAAAAAAAACCTGAGCCAGACTGTGCAGCTGCACTGTCTGCTGTATTGTATGATTTCATTCTTTTTTTTATACAGTTATTTACAATACACAGTTCATTTTGGTTTGGCTAGTTCTCAGTGCTACATACAGTATGGACTTGTCACTTGCACTTTGCACACAGACTACAACAGACCTACAGCCACTCCTGTCTCCTTTTAAATATGAATATATATATATATACTACAGTGATTTTTTTTTTCAAAACAAACACATACTGCAAAATCAGTACATGTTTGAGTGAGGCCGACACATGTGAGACACGGCTCTCTAAGTGGATGTGAAATCTGCCATTTGTCAAATGTCCTCTCCACTGACGACGCTGCTGCTGTGGACACTCGCTGTGCAAACACAGCGCTTCCTGTGCCGCGTCGCTGTCGTCGCTCGTTTCTTGAAATGTCACATGAAATTCAAGCAGAAATAGACACTTCATCGACGACAAATCAGCTTCATGTCTCCCCAGAGCTAAGTCCACCCTCTGACCGTCTCCTATCAGTCCACTCTCTCTGTGTCACTCCACCGTCGGTATGCTGTTGACCTGGTTCTCTTGGCCGCGCCCGGACGTGTTCAATGAGCCGCGCTTCAGCAGCCTGTTGACGATGTCGGCGCACGTCTTCTTGTACTGGTGTCGGAGCAGCGAGTACACGAAGGGGTCACACGCCGCCTTGCTGTAAGCTAAGCACTTGGAGACGATGCCCCAGTGAGGATTGATAGGCACTGCTGGAAATAACTCCACAATCCTGGAGGGAAGCATAAAGACTGGTGAGAGAGGGACAGCAGCACTGTGCAGAAATAGATAGGCATTTGTGGGATATTGCAAGCCTTAACATTCACTATATAATTATATATAACATTTTACATTCCAGCACAGTAAAGATATGGTGATAATTTACAATGCTGAAGTCATTTTATCAATTTCTACAG
Organism: Microchirus variegatus; assembly: GCF_963457635.1. Taxonomy (NCBI): domain Eukaryota; kingdom Metazoa; phylum Chordata; class Actinopteri; order Pleuronectiformes; family Soleidae; genus Microchirus; species Microchirus variegatus. Next base: position 12,538,231 of record NC_139818.1, on the reverse strand, counting down.
TAATGACTAAATGATAGCTTGATAAAAAACAATTAAAAATATTGTCCTTCCTTGTGCAATACGATTATTGGTACACTACGGCAAATATCATTATTTCAACCATAAAAGGCCCAGAAATTATCCTGTGACTAAGTTTTTGCCCATTTTTCCAGAATTAAAATTAGGTATTAACAATTTAAAATGTAGAAAAGCTTTATCCAGAAAAAAACACTGTAGTAACCAGATTTATATGTATAACACATATTTAAAATCTTTATCTCAATGTCCAAAAACAGGCCAAAACAAGGCAATCAGAGATGGCAGACCTGGCAACCTCTGCTGGTCATATTGGTAAGTGCAAGTGTGGAAGCACAAACAAAACAAAACAAACATACAGACCGACAAACAGACAGAAACACGGAGTCATTCCATGGGGTGAATTGAAAATAGAAACTTAAGTACAGGCATTTTTCCAACAGCACGAGTGAAATTAAAATAATAACCACATCTAGGCTTTGAGACGCTTTCAGAAGCTGTTTGAATTTTTCCCCATGGAACAAACCACCGAGTAACCGCAGGGATGCAAAACGTGTCGTCTACGATATGCTCGGTGTTGCTACAGTGAGCAATGGCGTCGAGAGAGAAAGAGAGAGTTAGACTGTTGTTGTTGAAACAGTGGCCGTTTCTCACTTTTCTGTGTCACGGAAGGCAGCTTTAAGATAATTTGAGGCGAGAAATTGGCCATTTAGAGTCTAAACATGTGCTCTGTGTGTATTAAGATATGACGTATTTATTGTTTGGCAGCAACGTTGTCGGCGGGGATGAGCTCCGCCTCTGTGGACGCTCGGGTGCGCACTGTGAGCCGGCACAGAGCAGCGTTATCTCGGCCTGTCCTGAGGACCAATCGCAGCTCTTGCCATCTCCGTTGTCCCTTGACGGAGTGACGGACACTTGAAAAATATTTCGTGCAGTCGGAGACGACGCAGAGGCTCTTCGACAGGCTCGACAGAGTCTCTGCGTAACCTACACAGAGCACTTTACGCAGGAGTATAAATTGGGCTTTAGAAATAAAAGTGCTAAGTAGAACCATATAAGGTTCTTCGGCTTGTCCTCATAGGAGAAGCATTTTTGGCTCCAGGTAGAACATTTTTATAAAAGTTCCACCTGGTTCCACCAAGAACCCTTTTAAAACCCTTTATTCAGGAAAGTGGTTTTAAAGGGTTCTCTGGATCAAAATGGTTCTTACAGGAACCATTAGTGTTACCAAGAACCCTTGAAAAACCCTTTCTTCGGGAAAGGGTTGTTCAGAAGCAAATGGTTCCAGGTAGAACCTCGATCCTTTAGGAACCCTTATTTCTAAGAGTGTATCAAGGACCATGTTTCATATCCCTGCAATTCCCACCCTTATTGTGCTGCATAGTGGAGGAATAATTTCAACTATATATTATAGTAATTGTCAGTATAGATCTACAATGGTTTTCATGTGAAGGTATCACACTGGTAGTGATTCTTATTATCACGCTATTACCTGGATTACTTTGGAAATAACACGACATTACTGTAATATCTCCTCTGTCCCACACGACTGTCATTAGTACTCGTTATTACCATGGTGTAAATTGTCTTACTTTCCTATTTCTATTAAATTATTACTCTAACCATGTTGGTATGAGCATTTTGTGAAGCACAGTCCCATATAGAGTAAAAGAGACAAGAGAGCAGGGTATGCTTTGGAGCATGGCTATGATGGGATTGAGAGCAGATGTCATGCACCGTGAACTGTCAGCGCTCACATCCTCAGTTCCTCTCCAGCTCCACGTTCTCATCCAAATACGGCTTCTCTCCTCCGATTTGCAAGAAACCAAGAGAGTGCTGCCAACGTGCAAAACTCTTCAAGTCAAAATGACAGTTAACGAAACTAGCGCGTGACATCTGCGTGTCAGCTGGACGGCTAAACAAGAAAGGACGATATGACAACGCGGTTTCTTCGACATGAAACCTCTTGTGTAGTTATAACCCTGTATATTTGATTAAAAAGGTCACATAATGACTTTTCACAGTCCCGCCTCTTGTCTGCATCTCGGGGTTCACTCAGCTCAGACGAGCTCGTAAAGACATTAAATTGCTGCTTTCACGCTAATTTTTGAGATATTTTATTGAACGTGCCATCATAAAAAGGTGTAAAAAAAAAAAAAAAAAAAAAGCTGATCCTCTTCTCTTGCACTCTGTATGATTACTCTGTCCACAGTGGAGCTTCGTCAGCACATTAGCGCTGGCCTTATGGGCCAGTAGCCATCAGCGTTGTTTGGCCTCCATTCTCCACAGCACCAAAGAGAACAGGAGGTTAAGTCAGCTGCCACAGCTGCACGGCGGGGTTTCTACTATATGCACGACGACCCTGATGACAAACGAGTGCTACACAAGCGGCGGAGAAGCTCTGAGCACAATATTCATTCAGATTGTAATCAGTAAACTGCCATTCGCAGAGGGAGAGCATGCAGCGCTGTCAACGTCTATTACTCACGTTTTACTGACAAAAACAACGTATGTTGTAATCATTTTTAAGTCCGACCGTCTCTGACCTCAATAAAAGAGCTTGGAAATATTTATTTTACTATACTAAACTATAATATTCTGACCAGACAACCATTACGATTCTCACATTGTCCAGTTTAACAAGACGTGGTGTAGAGATGCTAACGATTAAACCCTTTAACATCGAGCGCATCGCGGCAACACGTTTGGGCAAGAGCTCTTTGTGTTACCGTAATAACACGACCGTTTTAAAGCTGAGAACTTCAAAGCCAAGCATGTCGTCATTACGGTAATTTCACTGAGACCGATGGAGGTAGCCGATCGAATCGGCGTCTTTCCACACAAAGAGAGAGCATTTCATTTTTTATCAAATATCCAATTTTTAGACAAATAGTGTTATACTGGTCAAATTTCTACATTAAAATGCAAAATCTCTCATTCATGTCATTCAACTACAGTGTTTTTCCCTCAATAATTGACTTTAAACTGTTAATGCACTCTTTTAACATGCAGTAAATTGTAAATAACTGCCACGTATTTAAAGTTCTAAGTGCTCTGAAAAAAACGGGCAAAAGCTCTGACTCACAGGACATTTCTGGCCCTTTTATGGGCACAATAAGTAAAGGTTAAAGGGTTAAAATGATGTCTTAAAGGGCCACTTCTTTGCAATATCATCTTTGAAGTTATATATATATATATGAAAAAATACTCAAATGTATTAAACTAACGTAAAATTAGATTTGATGTCCTGGTGTGGCTTCACAAATGCCCTGTGGATTCATCCTAAAATAGAGGCAGGAAATGCTTCTTGAGGAAATATTTTCTGTATTTTCGGGACTCAATGTTCTCGACGCTGTTTCACTGATCCTCCAAGATAAGCTTAAACTTTTTTACTCTTTATAATCCTGCATTTTTCAACTTAAATAGTTGGTCCCAAGCCAAGCATGCAGATAATTTCACACTTTTTTTTTTCTTTCTAGGTTTTGAGATACCTAGAAAGAACCTTAAACAACAGTGGACTGAAAAAGGACACATTTAAGGAGCAAGTACATTCCTTTAAAAACAGCATTACTATTTTACAAAATGTACATGACAGGGTCAGAAGAATAAATGTCCAACAGGAGGTTTTTTACAGAAGTTACCTATTGTTTTTGTTGTGTGTGTCTATGTTCTTCACAAACTGCACGTTTAGGATGTTTTCAACTCTTATGCATCACACTCTTCTCTCATTATATACTGAATTTTGACATCCTCTCTCTCTTCGGCGGTTAATGCACGTCGACTGCACCTGCACCAGCAAACTTGAGGAGGAAAGTGCAAATGCAGCAGCACCAGCAGAACACAGACATATTACTTATCACAGGGTCAGCCAATCTCATCTTCCCAATCTGGCCTCACTGTGTGGAGAGGAAGCAGAGACAAGGCAGAGAGGAGGAAGTGGGCAAACAGGAGAGGGAGGGGAGGAGCGGGAGGGGAGGTGAGGGGAGGGGGGGGGGGGTTTGCTTTGACAGAAACCAGCAAAACAAAAGCGCAGCCTATACGCCGCAGTGTGGGCCAGAGCTCACCTGGTGATCACGTAGGGAGCAAAGCAGAGCATGAAGGTGCCAATGAACGTGCTGATCTTCCTCGTCGCTCGCTGCCGCCGCCGTTTCTGCTCCTCCAGGCAACGCTGGCGAACGCTGTAAGAGACACAGCGGGTGGTGACTGGTTTATAATCAGTGAGACACACTTTACAAAAGTAAAGACCACAAAGTGTTCCATACGAGACGCAAAGGAAGAAGAGTCCATCGCTGCTGTTGCACACGGGGTTAAATCGTGAGCATGTGGTCAAACAATTGATTTATCCCAAAGACATGTTTGTACTGCAAAGTGAAGGCCTCTGCTACCTTGAATTACAATTATATCAGTCGATTTTAAAGCTAAATGCACTGTGTTGTCATGCTCAATCACTGCTTTAAGTAGGAGTTGATGACACTGGGGAGATGAGTGTGGGAAAAGACCACCAGCACACACACACACACACACACACACACACACACACACACACACACACACACACACACACACAGGTTTTCTTCTTTTCTTTTTTTTAAGTCATAGTGTGTGGTTATGAAGTAAAGCAATCACTCTGTATGACATTTCAGTTTAATCAGATTGCGTGTCCCCTCTGAATACTGAGGGCTCAATTCAAATGTCAGTGCAAAGCATCATTAACTGCACAGTTTGTCCTGTGAGCAGACTCACAACAGTGTCATTTCAAGCTCCTGATGGTGGCGCTTGTTATTAATGGCACCGGCCAACGACGAGGCTGCTCGCCTGCTTCCCGTTTTCCCCTGTGATCCAGGGGTTTGGTACAGTTTGTTCCTGCTCTTCAGCTGAATCCTATACACACTCTGCCTTATTATTATTATTATTATTATTATTATTATTATTATTATTATTACTATTATTACTATTAATATTATTTTATCACCTCTGCCAAGGAGGTTACGCTTTGGGCCGCAGTGTTTGTGTCTGTCTGTGAGCAGCATATCTCAAGACGCTGAGGATGGATTTGGACGAGTTTTCTCCAGACATAGGTTATGGTTAAAGTAAGATTTGTGTGGTTATTTGGATTCAAATTTGGGATAATAAAAAAAAAGTAAAAAAGGTGAGATGGTACATTCACACTGTGGGAAACTGAGCAGCCTTGGTGTAGATTTGCAGGGACAGTGCAAAAAAAAAGTTGATTCCAAGGGCCCAGCAGTGAAAGAGGCCCCTTTCAGTGCTGGGTCTTTTTTATTTTTTTGCAAAACTAAAGATAACATTTTCATTTTCATTGTCTCATCGATGCACAGAGCTTATAAATATTGATGAATATCCATATCACTTTTGTTTTGTTTCTGATACCAAAAACCTTATTACCTAGCTGATACACTGTCCACCTATAGCTGTGCAGAAGATTAGGATAAAGATTATTTATGGTGCACAGATCAGAATTTCATATTTTCTTTTTTTGATGTGCAAAATTAGACTTTTTAGACCAATATCCCACCAATAATATATTCAAGCATTTGAAGCATGGGGGCAATTTGTGCACAAAACGTGTAGTATAGTAATAATGATAAGTTAAAGGAGCTCACCTGGGATGTATATCCACCAGCAGCACCAACGTTTGCATTGTAATAACGTCGATCCTTTTACAGTGAAACCTCGCCACTTTCAGCACTTTGAGGTAAGTGACACACAGCACTATAAAAGACAGGAGAAAGGTGAAGGAGTGGAAAAACACGGTGAATATGACAAACTGGGTCCGGCTGCTCGCCCTGGGGTTGGACAGGGTGCAGGACGCGTAAAGCCGGTGGTATCCCACCCAGGAGAGGCAGGTGGCCACCGTGGAGAAGGACATGGAGTGCGCCCACGTGTAGCCGAGCACAAACGCCGCGTCCTTGTGGCGCATCTTGGAGTGATACCTCAGCGGGAACACCACCGCGATCCACCTGTCGATGCTGAGCGCGGCCATGCTCAGCATCGAGTTCGTGGACAGGAAGGTCTCCAGGAATCCCACGCTCTGGCAGAAGCCGTCCCCTCCCGGCTGAGTCTTGCTGACGAGTCCCACCAGAGTGAGCGGCATGTTGGACACGGTCAGCAACAAGTTGCAGAAGGTGAGGTTGAGGTTGAAGAGACCGGGCACCTGCTTGCGGATCTCCGGGTTGTACAGAAAACAGACCAGCACCAGGACGTTGGACAACAACGACACTATAATAATAACAACCACCAACACAGAGAGGATGACCTCCGTAGTGTCCATCCTGTGGTCACTCACTTATCCACACTTTTTGTGCACATATCCATGCGTGCGCCGCTGAAGATTGCCATTAATCCCCTCATCACAGCCATGTCCGTGCGTCCCCACTTCTCTCTCCACCGGTGGAGATCCGCGCCTCTTGTCCCCGCTACATTGTCACCGTGTTGGAGATGATCAGGAGGATTCCGACACGAGCAGCGGTTTGTTCGTTTGGGGATTCGTAGTTTGAATCTTCCCCTCCTCCCCTTGATTCTCCTACAAACTGCAGGAAACCAAGCTCCCGTGCCAAAGCTGCTCTCCTCTGGCACTGCGTCTTGCAGTGGCGTCTTGTCGTCCAGTGATGCGCTCTGGAGGTATCACCCCTCCGCACACGCTGCCCAGTGTGTGGGCTACTCGCTCTCACCTCGTTCGAGAAGCAATCAGAAGACAAGTAATATTATTAGGAGTTGGATTGGTTTGTGGGACGAGTTTTTCCTTAATTTCATATAATCCAAACTTATCTTTACTGTGAAATTGTGGGAGAAAAAAGGGCACCAAGATGCAATAAGTGGTGGCTGATGATGATGTATCTGTCAGTGCCACATCAGGAAACATGTTAAATGATTCATTAGTTTCTTGGACTTTTAAATGCAGTTTCTGTGCTCTTTTGAAGTGGAATGGTTTCAAACTGCACAAAAGGGCAAACAGAATAATCACCGAACGACTCATTTAACAAACCTTATATTTGAAATCAAAAACATATACTAAGGCTGCTTCCATGTTTTTCGCACCATCACTGCATTCCAGCAGTGTGTCATCCTCTTCATGAGTTGCTCAAGTATATATCTCTGCTGATTAAGTCTGCTCCATCATACTGATGGGGAGTAACATCTTTTGGTCAGTCCCCCTGGAAGCCAAATGACGCCCCCACACTCTCCCCCCCCCCCCACTCTGGACTTGGAGTGTGGAGAATTTTCCCTCTGAAGCGTGGGACTCATCTGAGTGTGCAGCAGCAGCACGTGAGCCACTGGGAGAGAGTGTGAGGTGATGGTTGTAGATGTAATAAGGGGAGCGGGGGGGGGGGGGGGTTGAGACAGAGTGAGGGTGTGTGGGTGGAATTGTTACTGCAGCACACATGATATTCCAGTGTGTAAGATCCTGTGATACAGTGCAGGCTTCAGAGTTTCTCTTCACTTTCATCGCGGTGGCAAAAGGTGAGACTGAAAAGGAGGTTGCGTGGAGGGTTTCCCTTGGATCTGAAGCTCATTAAAACGCCGTCCTGTAAATGGCGTCTGAGGAGAACGTATATAGGATGATGTCTGCTCTTGATGCAAAGAGAAGGCTGCCGCAGGGAGGTGGAGGACAGAGAAGCCTGCCAGCTGCTGGCTGTTATTTAAGCTGAAATGCAGCCCCATTTCTGTCCCGAGTAAGGCTTTTGGCTATGATGGATGCGTTCCCAGCACCACACTCGCACATGTCATTGGCCATTCAGCCTTTGGAGAGAGGCACAATCGAGCGCTGTCATGCAAGTGCTTCTGCAGGTCCCTATAGTGTCAGTTCAGAGGCCTTATCAGCCCAGAGCCACCAGATGATCCCAGGCACGAGGGAGCAGCTTTTTTGTAATTATTCTTTTCATCAGTAAATGACAGCGACACACAACGATAATGTCATCCTGAAATATATTGTAACTGTGAGTGAGCGGGAATGGGCAAATACTGTGCATTTGTGATGGATTTTGTTGTTGAAAAGAGTCTTTTAAAAAAAAGTGATTAAGATAGTTTTGGTCACACAGAAATCCCCATTCATCATCATGCCACGTTAGACAGGTGTATGAGGTTTTGATAAATGCACTTTTAAAAACACACAATGCATCCTCTTTCGGTAGGAATGATAGTCTCGTATTTGAAGAGAACACCGTGTTAATGAAGATCTATGTCAACAAAGCCTGATTCAATTTGGACACACTGTCACCGCCGGACCTCTGGTAAGAATATTCTTATATGAACAGACCCACAGCAGCTTCTTTAAAGCGGACCTAGACCGGAAGTTCCAATTAACACTGTTTTTTACTGTGTATCTGTGTCATTATTGTTTAAGAAAACAACAATTTTAAGTTCAAAACAAACAGTTCAGCCACTGCTGAGAACGCTGTGTTTTATTGTAATCTCGGGCTCAGCGAGATCTCTGAAAAAACCCGGTCCGGTTACGTAAACAGCAGTTCTATTTTTAAACACTGTTAAAACAATGTTTTGATAATGAGTAGCAGTGCAGCCACCGTTCCAGAGGGGGGAGCTGCGCTTCTGAGAGCGGGTGTGCTAATTATGTCACTTCCGGGTATTGGCCAATCACAAGACAGTTGGGAAGGCTCTACGCTGGCTGGCCAATCACAACACACTCTGTCCTCTGGGTGTGAGAGTTCAGTCTGAAATATCGCAGGTGAGGAACAGCATTAGAAAACAGAGATTTCTATCAGCTCGTTTACAGCAACTAGGAGGTTTTTGACCATAAAAACAAGTTAATGTATGTAAGTAGACCTCCATAACTAACATATATGTGCAACAGGACCACTCTATGGGAGCTTTAAAAGAAACACATCATGTTTAAGGCCAATTCACACACGTTAGTGAAGATCAAACCTCACTGATTTTCTCATGTATTCATCACAAAAAGGATTTATAAGCTTTGAGAAGTTTGTTTGTAGCATGCATTTACATGTAATTGTAGTAGCAGGTGTCCATTTGTTTACTTAGAAGCAACACTGTTGACTTCATCAGCTCAAATATAGTATAACAAAAACTTTGTGTGTTTGATGATCATGAATTCAAAAAATGTACTCAACTAAATCAGACATAATTTTTCTGACAAAAAGGCTGTTAATTTTCGACCTAAATATGTAAGCTAATCAACTTTTTTGTTCATTATCAAAGTATTTTTTTTTTCTTTTCGCATGACAACTCGTCCCTGTCTTCATTTAATCCAAGTGGAACAGTGTCGGTGTTGATTATCTTCCTCGCATGTGTCAAGATGTGTGTATCACCTAAAATCTGAGAGTGGACGGTTCTTTGGGTCTACTGTGTCTGCGACAGCATCTCAAGTGTGCGGACTCACACGTTTGAGGATAATACCTCTTGTCAGAAGATTTAACAAGTGCAGGACTTGACTGTGAGAGACGGTGGGATGACAGAGAGCCTGAGGTCCTCCTCCTCTTCTTTTTTTTTTACTGTGATAGTGTGGATTTGAATTTGCTGCCAGTTCCAATTCCACACTTGACTTCTCATGGCGCGACTGGGGCCGGAATACATTTTAAATCTAAATGTGTGTTTTGGTTTTGACATTTCCCTGACTCACCTTTCGAATATAGACCTGTCACTCTTATTTACAACTTGCATCTCAAACAATGTGACGCAGGGTTTCTCTGTGTTGGGATGAGGAACTGGTTTGGTTTTATGTGTTATCTAACAGTATATGGATGCTATATGACACGTGTCAAACTTGAGTCCCGGGGGCCAGATGTGGCCCGCCACGTCATTTTATGTGGCCCACTAGTGATTAATTGGTCTTAAAATTCTGTGTTAAAATAGGTCTATGCTGCTTTAAGCCGTGCGTTGACCATAAACTCCATTTCCCACAATGCATGGGATGGTGTTACACACAAAGTGACGGCATCCTGGATGCTACTAGATCACAGTGTATCATTGTATATGCATCATGCGACGAGTGAAATTGAATAAGTAATAAATACAGAAAGTTATTTAGCAATATGTTACGGAGTAGTTACCTTTATTTTACATTATATTTGGTTACATTTTGTTACATTTATTCTGTATGACAGTTACATCTGGCCCTTTGGGGGTAACAATTATGCTGATGTGGCCCTCAGTGAAAATGAGTTTGACACCCCTGCTATATGACGTGAGCGGTGCAGCACAGCTGCTGAACGGCTCGTAAAGGTCTCATAGGTGAGGACAGGAAGGACACTGACTCACACAAGACGCATTAATACAAAACAGTGAAATGCCAACCTGCAAGTAAGGGGAAGGGGAAGTGTTGACAGTGCTAACAATAACACGTAGCCAGCATCACTTTGCCCCCTGACTTACTCATCACCACTGAAAACCAGTCTGACCGTATTCAACAATGCAGGGCAAAAGTAAAGACGGCCGCACAAATGGTGTGATATTTAAATGACGGTCAGCAACCTTGTGAAACTGGAAACCAGCTCTTTTCAAAGCAAAACTATAAAGATCCATTCAGCACCTCAAAAGGTCACTGTTGTATCAAACATTTACGTTTGTTTGGTGTAAATACTGCACAATATGATGGCACCAGATAAAAAAAAGTCTGAGAGAGTGCAAGCGACGACAATCAGCTTAACAAGTATAGAATGCGTATATAAGATTTCATAGTGACTCACTCTGACATATAGACGTTAACCTCAGGGTGGCGCCGAAGGAACAGTTACATGGTCAGAGACATGAGTATGAGATGTTTCCAATATTTCTTGAGATATTTAGGTTTGGTGCATAATCTATTCCTCAGTATCACTGGCAATAAACAGATAATACTTAGTAACCAGATTAACCCTTTAAAGGAAACATATTATACTCTATTTCTCCAAGTTAAACTCGTTCCCTGGTGTCCTAATGAACAGGTCTGTGACATGCTTTGGTCCAAATACTTTAAGGATGAAACACCACAGCAGTTCAATCACCCTGCCAAAACAGCCCTGTTCAGAACGCTCGGTTTTGAGTGCCTATCCCTTTAAATGCAAATGAGACACAGGGAACTACATCAGTGTCACTGAGGCTCAGGCAGCTAACAGCAGTTAGCATTTGGAAAAGCGATCATTTGCCGACTCAAGCCGGCACTTTGCTGTCATTTATAAAATGCATCCACTGGACACGTAAATCCTCTGAGGCTAGAGGTTTGTGTAGAACTCTGTGCTGCACTGTGGAGCCAAAATAGAACACTAAGCGGACTTCCGCTCTTTTCCGGATACCATTGCCCTCGCCTGCACTCTCACGTTTTATCTCCTGATTTATCTTCTTAGACTATATATATATATATATATATATACATATATATATACATATATATACACACATATATACATATACATATATATATACACTAATGAAAAGCATCACGTTTGTCACCTTGTATTTAGCATCTTCAGCCACCTGTTTTAATCAGACTATTACTCTATAATTAGTCAGCGGTTCAGTCAAAAGGAGACGATGACAGCCGAAGGCATCACGAGAAACCGCCTGAAAATGGAGAGCTAAAAATAAAACCTTGCTCAGCTCTCTCTCTCTATCTCTCGTCTGCAATTACATCACGTTATCAACCACATCTGCTTGTTTGAACAATGCAGGCGTCCTTTGTGTAATGACAGGTTTGTGCTTTGAAGATCAAGCATGTTAGCGCGGATATAATTTGGCTTCCCTTGACTCGCTGTTACTGAACTTTTTACTCACTGAGCTTTCCCCTGCATTTTTGTTTTCATCTCCATCCTTCAACTCTGCTTGTAAAATATACTGCATCATTTTTGCGCCAACATCACCTGACATAATTCAGCCGCTGCTATTTACTTTCCAGGTTGAGAAAAAAAATAATAATTCCATCACTTTGTAAACTTAGGGGCTAAACAGCCCAAATCTTTATGTATATTAAAATGATGCATCATCAGCAAAGTCTACAGTAAGGCAGTACATTTTATGGGGGCTGCAAATTCTCATCATAAATAAAAAACTTTCACCGTTTACAGCCGCCATAATCGACTGATCTGATTATGGAGCTGAGACACTTACACAAACGTTTCTGCTGACTTATGTCTCTCCAGGTGTGACTTTTTTAAAACGCAACAGTAGAACTACATGGACCGATACAGCAGAGATTCTACTTCACTCGGTTGAGTTTACAGCTGCAGTGACCAGTTCTTTAACAGAAGGTTATGATCCTAAAAGTGCTAAAATGACAGTCTTGATGCCTTTTCTTCGTGTCAATATAATACTACAGTGTCGTATATCAATATTTTCACTTTTGGTACTCTATTTACAACATTATTTCCACTTCTACACAACATTTAACTATACTCGTACATAAAAGGCTCATGTAATTGTCTCAATCACATTAGCAAGTTGTGTTTGTATGCTAGAAAAGCTTCCCTGATGTGAGGCGTTTAAACGCTCACGTCTTCCATCTGTATCTGCTCGCCTGAGAACAATCTAAAACTGCTTGTCTTTTCACATTAGTCGTGGTGATGTGGAGGAAACCCTGCACAGAGCCTGGGTTCACCATCAGAAAATAATCATCTGCAAAAAGGCTCTGGTCCATGGTTCTGGTCTATGGCTTTTTGTTCTTTTGGCAGCGTGACAACAAACTCACGGCCGCAAATAATTAACTCTCATACACAACACTGGTGGATTTCAGCTCCACAAATGTCCTATTTCTTATGGTGTGTTATTATAAAGCAGTAGACTGCAATAATTATCTTGAAACTGGAGAGTCTTCGCTATTGCGCTGCTTAATTAGGTAAAACTGTTGAATCTTACACAGAAAAGCGCTGAAATTAGTTTTCGTCTAATGCTAACAGAGGAAAAAGCTTGAGCTTGACACCAGTGAGGTTTTCGCCCCATTACAGGCATGAAAAAAAAAAGATGATTTTGCACGTTCACCCTTGACGATGTCAATCCCACTCTTGTACGCACTCAAATACGAGGCCATCTGTCTTTCATCTCTTTATTTCACAGATGAGTTCACAATGTCATTATCAGTGGTTCTCTGAGGCCTCTGCCACATCAAACGGCAGAAGCAAACACAATTTGTAAAGTATTGATCATCTCATTAGCGATTCTCCAGCGATGAACTGCGAATGTGAGACGTGGTGTGAAGCAGAGGGTTTGGATTCAGTAACGTTCAGATAAACATGCAGCCGTGGGGTTTTTGTACAGCAAATGGCAACAAATGAAGCCGAAAACACAACTTCTTTTAAATCTTGTTTTACTTTTTTGAACATATTTCAGACAAAGAACAACTATAAAACACAAATAAACACAAGACAAGAGTATCCTTCAACACTTTAGAGAGTAGAACTTTAATATTATACCCTATTTCTCCAAGTTAACCTAGTTCCCTGGTGTCCTAATGAACATGTCTGTGACATGCTTTGGTCAAAATACCATAAGGATGAAGCACCACAGCAGTTCAATCACCCTGCTAAAACAGCCCTGTTCAGAACGCTCGGTTTAGTAGTATCTCTTTAAGTCCACCTTAAAAAAAATAAAACGAAACTTAAGGGACAGGAAATCAGCCACAGAGGCTACTGGGAGCTAACAGCAGTTAGCATTTGGAAAAGAGATCATTTGCAGGCTCAAGCAGGCACATTGCCATCATATGTATCTTCTGAGGCTGGAAGTTTGTGTAGGACTCTGTGCTGCACTGTGGAGCCAAGAATAGACATTTTTGCGGACTTCTGGTTTTCAGATGCTGTTGCCCTCGCCAGATCTCTCGCATGTTTTATGGACAAAGCTGATCTCGAAATTTAGCGTATTGTGACGTCCCAATGAGTGCGGAAGTCAACATCGCGTCTTTTATCTCCTGTACTTAGACTGAGGAGGACCACAAAAACATGAGTGAGTAATTTCTTTCCAAACTTTGTCATCTGATAGGACATCCAGAGTCCCAAATATAAGGAGTTAAATAATTTAAAAATGATTTTGAATAATATATCCACTTTAAAATCTCCAGTGTGGGAAGAAACCAAAACTGGTTCTGCCAACATTATGTTTTAGAGAAAATCAATGTTTTCACTTTGATACAGGAGATAGACAGCAGTTGTTAGCTCATATACCGTTACATGGTATAGACAGTGTACAAATACTTTGTTACTGTACTGTACTGTAAAAAGTACAACATTCTCATATACTTCACTTTGTAACTTTCCCTTTACTGCACTGCATTTCCTATATCTTTGTTACTCGTTACTACCAAATAAAATCAGCAGAAGAAGAGTTGGCATTATGGTCTGTATTTATATAGAGCTTTTCTCATCTTGATGAGCTGCTTTACATGACAGCTTTCACCCATTCACACATCTTTCATACCCAGTCATACGCTGCAACATTAAGTGTAACGTTAACGTTAAGTGTCTTTGCTCAAGGACACATAGACTTGCAGAGCCAGGAATTTAACCCACAACCTTTCAGTTGAAAGACAACTTGCCGTACAATACTGTGTGTAGATGAGTAAAAATCTGATAGTTTGAATAAAATAGTTGTTTATCAGGGAGCATAACTTGTTTTTCTTGTTATCGATGTTATTTTTCTGCCTCTGTTTGGTCTTTGTGGACAACAATGGTGTAACATTATTTGCACGATGTGTCCTTCATCTGAAAACAGGCTCTGTCAAGCAACACTATCAGACCTGATTGAGGGTTATAATACACAGCAGCAGCAGCATCTCTCAAACTCCTGAAAGCAGTTCTGAAACTTTTGGTTGGCCTCCCTCGAAACCTGTTTGCCGCCGTCTCGCTTTACTCACACAGTGTTGGCTGTTGTCCTCCGTCTGTTTTGATTTAAAACGAATCACTTCTTGTGTGAGGCGCAGGAATGTTGCCGGGCAACACAAGATCTAAATACTGAGAAACACAGAGCTGATAGATACGCTTACTCAGCATTCTGTGAACTCATTTGACAGCGGTAACAGATATTTAAAAGTTACGCAGCAGTTTTATCAACTATTTCTCACCTGAAGCTTCTTCACAACAACTGAAACATGCTTCAGTAACTATGAAGGAAGAAAATAAAAATTAAAATGTGAGTATTGCTTGTGTCTGGCCATCATTTTGAAGCAACAACAGTTTTAGGACGAAGAAATTAGTGCTTTAAAATAATATAATAAAAATTATGTGCACATATTGCAAAAATATATCAATTTCCTGGTTACATTGTGGGAATATAACCACGTGAAGTGAGAGCATCATGTCTGCAGGCCTCTGATACATAAACTAAGGTGTGTGAGAAGCTAAGTAAAGCCATGTGAGATGAAAGAAACAACTTGTGTTGTTTTAATTAATTGAGTTGGTTCCCTCCATATTAACCTGAGCTCATCGGCCTGCAGAGTTTCATACCAATACTCATCCCCTGCTTTGTGCTGGAAAGCCAATTTCCTCATGGAGTGATCTTATTCACTGTGAGGATTAATTTGCTCTGCTAATTTGATTCCACAATACTTCCATAAATCCCTCCCTGAAAAGAAAAAAAAAGTCACCAGTGTTCCATTCACCTTTGAGAGCAACCGTAATTAAAAACGCTCAGGCCTGATTCTTCCTTTTATTTGTAGCTTTAAGAAACGAGCAGGAATCGAAGGCATCGCTGCAAGTTTGGCTTGAGATAATTGATTTTATATCAGCATAATTACACGAATATGGGAGTTTTTTTTCCCCTGCCATATCCAGCTTTCAGGAGAATGCAATTAACCTCTGATGTCCCTTCTCGAGCATGCAGCTCTCACACATCTTGATGGATCTTGATCAGATCCATTAACTCTCTTCTCAGGGAATGTTTTCCTCACTGCTTTATGAGCAAGTCATTTTGTACAGAAACGATACATGAGAGCTTTGCCATCACTGAGGGCGGCCAAATGTGCTGTTTGTTCAGGTGGTTGTCATATTACAGAAATCTTCTCTGTTCATTGTCACGGTGACATCACACACAGACATTTAACTATACACTCCTGCCATCTAGTGCAGCAAAGCAACATTACAACCAAAAAGCCTGTGTTGACATATATATAATCATCACTGCACATTCTAATCAGTGCTTCCTCCTTGTGGAAAAGCAAGGTCAGTGCTACTTTGACATTTTCCTGCAATAAACCATGTCTGGCCCGGTGGCATCTGTAAATGGTCTGCTCCATTTTACCATTAAGAGGTTGTTTTACCGTTTGAAATATCGTTACAAAGGTTACATTAAGATGTTAGAAGGTGCCTTCAGTCAGTTTCTGTCTTCTTCATAAAAAGTGATTTAAAACAGAATAATACTCCTGGTTTTATACCATCTAACAAGTAAAGGCTATTTAAAAAGGTCAACGGTATGAGCACAAGAGTCCAAGATAAAACTCCACCCAATTAAGGCAATATTTTGGGGGCTGTCATCTCTGCCCCTGCAGCTGACATCCAGCCATTTGGCTCCTTGTTGAGATTAATAGCAGGAACACACATGGGCCATTAAAGTTGAGAAGCTACTGCCCCACCTCTTCCCCCTAAAGCTATAAGCCCCAGAATGGCTCCTGGATTAATAGCTCTCGCCACTCCTATATGAAAAAACACACAATTTTTAATTATGGGACGTGGCGTGACACCAGGGAGGAGAAGTAAAGACGGCAGCAGGGAAAACCTTTCATGGCTCCAGAGGAAGTGCAATTCACCCAACTCAAGTTTTCATTGGATCACGCTCAAGAGCTGAAGAGTTTTAATGCTGGGTTATAAAATTTGTAAATGAGTTGATTTAAATTGTACTGCACTTCTCAACGTGACTCAAATGTATTTATAGAGTACGGGTAAAAACCAAAAACAACCGAGATTGACCAAAGTGCTGTACAGAACGACGTCAAATAACTAAATAAAATCAGTAAAAATAGAAAGCATAGAAACAAAACATTTAAAGGTGCATGATGTAATAAATCTAAAGCAACTGGCCATAAAATCCTCCTAATATGTCACAGAGACTCAGGAATAATGTTCATATAACAAACTGAACTCACCAACAACAACAGTACAGCCAAAATATTTGCATTAAAAAAAATATTTTGCAGACTGCAAATCATGTTTATGTTTTGAAATCATGTTTTGGCATGTGGCGCCACCTACCGCCATCTACCAATCATTGCAGTCAGTAGAGTCTCAGCTGCCGAGCAACCACGGGTTGCCAGTTACAGTACGTCTGAGCCACAATGGCAGAGAAAACGAATCCTAAAAGACCTCGGTATTTTGAATTTGAGTGTAGTAACTGTTTTTGGCCACATCCTTACATATGGCGCCTTTAAGAACGGTACAGAGGATAGTAAAAACCCTTAAGAAGCAAATCAAACAAACAAAATCAATGGGAGTCCAACTCAACCTGTGTTAAAATTCATGGAGTGATCAAACTTTTAAATAAGGTTTTATGTCCTATGGAAAACATAATAACTTGAATAATCACTTAAGCATCTAATTAATTAATTAATTATCTTAACATTACAAAGTCAATATTTGTTCTTTCACTTAAACGACAACTTTGAAAGACTTCATTTTGGTATCTCTAATGATTTTTATTTCTTTAAGCAGGAAAATAAGTTGCACGTTTCCATATTGGGTTCAACAGCACATTTACATGACTGTTTTTCCTTTTCTTCCACTGCCATTTCTCAGACAGCACTGATGGTGATTGCTGCTGCTGCACTAGGCTCAGGATGCTTGTCTATCAGGTCTGTAACAGTATCTGGGTGGAAATGGATGGGTCGAGTCAGCACCTCCAGTAAATGTCCATAATTCACTGTCAACAGCCAGCACAGGATTCACTAAAAATATCTGAGCAGTAGCCAAAAGATCCCAGTGAACAACGGCAACAACAACTGTGGCAAATCTCAGAAACATTGATTTAAGTACAAAAACTACTCATTTGATCATAAATATATGACAACTGAGAGTAAATTTCACTTCTTCTTTTCAGGTATATCAGTGATAATACCTTCTTCACTGGGACATTTTTCATCAGAAAAGCTTTTATTAATTCATGGGTTCAGATATATGACCAGGACATAATGTCTGTCTCAAACCGTGATGGCAAAATTAATTATTTACTGCAGTTTGTATTCAGTGCCCGGTGAGTCCTGCAGAGGGCAGGAGAGACAGTTGAGTTCTTTGGCCGTCCCTTTCAACATGAAACCCAAGAAGAACCTCTTAAAGAGAGTCACTTGCAATCAGAAAGCCTCCATTTAATTACAACACACAGGAAATTACCGAGTGAATGGGTCAGGCGCTGATAAGCGGCTGAGCCCCGAGGATGACAGCTCCTGAAACCTGAGGAGCCCCCCGATCTCAAAGCTGACTTATCACAAAGGCCAAGTCTGGAAGCCTGACAATCTGATTGTACTGTCGTCCAGATTCATAATTAATATATTTATCAAATTAATCGCTGAAAAGAGCCCCCGGGCCTCCCGAACAGTGGGGCAGATTCATTTGCCACTGGTTCGGCTTACAGCTAATAACAGTGTTGTCAGTGAAATGGGTCCAGAGTGGGCTGATGGCCCCAGACCTCATGACAGACAAATGGCTCATCTGTGCAGAGATGATATGGGGAATTTTAGAGAGTGAACGAAAGAAAAAATGTCATTGTTTGGTGACAACCACAATTGCACCCTTGTTTCTCCTGGTGAGTAGCGAGGTGGAGGAACATGAAAGGGGTCTTTTTTCTGTTTGGGGGAGAGCTGAAAATACCTGTTATACTTCTGGTTTTACAAATCATTCATCAAAGGGGCCATGTCTGCTGCTGCCACATGCTTTTCAAATAAAAAGGACTGTTTAAAAAAGTGACCTGTTAACCAGAAACACATTTTAAAAAATGTATGCTGTAAGTGTATTATTCTATAAGTCATTTTATCCTAAATTATTGTAGTGTGTGTACATTATAGAAAAACTGCACTATATTGTACTGCACATGCAGAGACGTCTGAGTGTGTGTAGTTTGAACACAAGTGTTCTCTCTGTGCCAAAGCAGGGGATTCTTTCATCTTTAATCAAAGAATGCACTGTAAGTCATCTGAGCAGTGAGTGTAACCATAAACTGACACACAGGTGTTTCTGTCAAAGGGCTTGGGTAAACTAAAGCATAAAAGGTACATGTAGTTAAAGTGGTTCTCCTTAAAGGGCAACTTGTTAAAGGGCACCCAAAAAATATTTTTTTTTACTCATTCCCAGAGATAAATGTGTTATTTGATCATCTGAGATACATGTCTCATTCCCACAGCAACAGAGGAAGTTGGGATTGTAAAAAAATCTCTTCCTTCAAAGACGATAAGAGTCCCACACTGCTCTTCACTGTGTTTGTGACAAATTTTGTCAAGTTAAAGATATGAAAATTTTAAATATATATATAAAAAAAAAACTGGTCAAATTAAACAAACACAACATCATCATAATGATTTTAATTTTTTTCTTCATTTGACCAAGTGGGAAAAAATGGGTGAAACAGCCCTTGATGTGCAAACTTGCAGGGAATTTGATAAAGCCTCGAAATACTACAACATCATAAATTCAATCTAAACAACACACACAAAATAATATCACTCCTAGAGACTCACTTAATGTCTCTCTCTCACACTCACTTTAAGACCTTTTCTCTCCCAAAGATGTTCCCTCTCATCCTGAATTAGCTGATAACAAATTGGATACATATGGTTTCATTCGGCTCACTAATGAACATCCTGAAAAGCCGCCGCATAGGAAAATGACACTGCATCGTTTGTCGGCTCCCTTGGTTTCCCCATCTGGTCCCTCTGAAAAATGTGAAATGGACGAGTTATGAGTGGTCATCATCTCAGGTCATTGGCAACTGTAATTTCAAAGTAAAATATCGTGCCCTATTTCCTTTGGTAATTTTGATCAATACACTACTGTCCAATAGTTTGGGGTCACATAGAAATGTCCTTATTTTTGAAGGAAAAGCACTTTTGAATGAATCAGAAATACACCCTATACATTGGTGATGTGGTAAACGACTATTCTAGCTGCAAACGTCTGTTTTTTAATGAAATATGTGTATAGAGGCCCATTTCCAGTGTTCTAATGGTACATTGTGTTTGCTAATCGCGTTGGGAAACACGAAAACACAACAAATTGTATAGGCGATCCCCAACATTTGAACGGTTTTATTTACATTTAACCTATATTATTTGGCCTACACTCCTGACCAGGGCAGCATTCAATGCACTGATGATGATTGCGAGATTGAACGTACACCCTGAGGGTCACGACAGGTCTGTCTTGTTTACTCTGCAATAATGTTGACATGACACGTGTTTTCCACGGCAGTACTTGTGCACGTCGGTGTTTGTGTTGTCTTGCAGCAGTTTCGTCGCAGGTCCTCGTCCCACGAGCACGAGCTCGGCAGGTTCATCTCTGCGGACTGAAAGGACCTCGCTCTTCACTGCGAAAGCCTGCACCAGGCAGACAGAGTACAGCACGGGCTCATCAGAGGTGCCGACCATGCACGTGTCCGCTTAGCGAGAGGGCTCTCTGGCTGTAATTGCCAACAATTACAGCGTGTGCCGCACATGAGGAGTTCAACACTATTTTCCAACACGGTGAAATGGCATCCAGGCCTCCTCCTCCTCCTCCTCCTCCTCTCGCATTCGTGATAATTGAACAATTAAACTTTAGCATTCTAATTACCTCTTCATATGTCATGACTGAGATTTACTGAGACAGGCCGGTCACAAGGAGGGTTCTACAGGGTGACAAGAAAACTGTTTTTCACACTTTCACGCAACATTTTTAATTCCATCATCTACATGTATTATATTATGAGTGATATAAACTGGCACCATAAAAGACAAGCTTTTTTTCTCGTTTTATTTTCAAGTTGACTCATCCTAATTATGCAGGTGATTGACCCATGATCACTTAGAGGCCATTTTCTTGAGGTCAGTCAGCTGCAGCCTCTATTAAACCTGCTGCTTAGACAGGATTTGAATCACACACTTTGATTGGGGCAGTTTAAGCTCTTTATATTCCTCACTCTTAAATGCTAATTCTCCCCCCCAAAACGAATGGACACGAGCATATGGAGAATCTCTCGTGTTAATAATGCAAAGGAAATGAGCAAAAATGAGCGAGCAGAGCGTCGGCGACGTTCTGTAACCATTACTTCTGCAAATGAGATATTTGAGATATCTTTTTTTTTTGGTGCGGCTATACTGGATGCTGTATGGAGTATCATCTTCTTGTTCGTGAGAATCTGACAAATACACGAAAATTTGTGCCATTATCCTTCTCCAGATTAAGCTCCTTTCTTTCTGGTATGGTCACCAAGCTTCTCTGTGGTAGATAAGCTCCCCAAGTATGAATCCTGAGGCCTAATTACATTTAAGAGGGGAGCTGAAAACCCTCACACACACAGACACACACCCACACATTTGCCCAGCATTCGAAGTGGGGACCCTAATAGACATAATGCATTCCCTAGCCGCATACCCTAACCTAAACCTAAACCCAATTCTAACCGGAAACCTCAAAAGCCCTTTAAAGACATGAGGATCAGCCAAAATGTCCTCACTCTGTATGGTTTACATTGTTTTTCGTCCTCACAAAGCAACAAATACAAGAACACACACACACACACACACACACACACACACACACACACACACACACGGTGGGGCTCTTCAGGTGCATTAGGTGTAAATGACGTTAACACAGACAATAGTCTGTGACAAAAGGCTGAAGCAAACAGCATGGCTCATGTAGCAGCAGCAGTAGCCTAAATATAAAATAACCAGATGCTAATTCCGCAACTAAAGAAGTATTATTTTTTCATGCCGGGTAAAGTTTGTGCAAGACAAACATGCCCTCATGACTCGGTCACACCATAAAGATGAGACAGATTATGGGTTTGATATTAACTCCAACTCTAAAGGCCAAACTGAAAGCATGAAGCACATTTAATATAAACAGTATAAACTTACTCTCACACACACACACACTCACACAAAAGTCATTTGCAAGTTCCAATACAAGATGATCATATGTGGCGATACGGAGATGAAAATGATTGGAAATGTATCACGAGGTGGTGATTGTGGACAATATTAAAGTGCACAAAGACGCTTTTGTTCTTGAAATTCCACCAGCAGTTCAGCCAGTATTGCCTCTGCTTTAATTTAATATCTATTTATTTTACTCCATTGTACGGGTTTTATTGAGGTTGCGCCTGCTTTATCCCCTCCATCTAAACCAGAAGTGAAGGTCAGGAGGGGCAGAGTGCCTCTGTTTATTGGCTTCCATTCAGCCCATATGAGCTGATTTGGCTATCTGCTCTTGATATTAAACTCTTTCACAGTATTTTGTGCTGTCCGGATATTGTTTATCACCACATTGAGATTTTCGCCGTGTATTTACTGTTGAATTAAATATTCTTCATCACTTTTGTAATATCCTCTCCGAATGCTCGCGCAGGATGTGAGAATCCTGGTGAATGTGCATGAAAATCCTCGGGTGTCTATCGATGAGTTCAGAAAAAAAGGACAATATGTTTCACCTGTGTCTTCTGATATGGCGTATGTGAAATGCAAAAACACATTTTATTATTTGCAGCCAAGTCCAGGTCAAACCTCACTGTATCACTGCAAGAGTTTGTTTGTGTGCTCTCAAAGGTCACCTGTAATCATGAATATTTTAGTCCTAGTTATAGACACTAAAATGATTCCATATCTGTCTTTTAAGGCTGGATTCAACACTACATATTACTTCTTTTGTCACATTTTTTTTCCTTTTTCTTTGCATTATATATCTGGAAAGTGTCGTCAATGTCTAGTATTAAGGACAGAGGATCTCTCTTAAAAATGCAACCATTAAACAAACTGCATCCACTCATGTTTACACGACATTAAAGATAAACCTCTTAAGATGCATCATTTTATTTTCAGAGGAACAATACAGGAAGGTAGAATCAGGCTTCACGTCCTTTTACAGATTAAGATTAAGGTCCATCATGTGTTCTTTTAATCTATTATGGTGTGATATGATCACATCATATTATGTCATATTATCATCCATCCATCTCATACCACTTTATCCTCTAGATATTATATCATAAGAACTTATTCTGACTTTAATCTCAGAACTATTCTCAGAATTCTGACTTTAATCTCAGAACTAATCTCAGAATTCTGACGATAATCTCAGAACTAATCACAGAATTCTGACTATAATCTGAGAATTCTGACATTAATCTCAGAACTAATCTCATAATTCTGACTTTAATCTCAAAACTAATCACAGAATTCTGACTATAATCTGAGAATTCTGACATTAATCTCTGAACTAATCTCAGAATTCTGACTTTAATCTCATAACTAATTTCAGAATTCTGACTCTAATCTCAGAAATGTGAATTCAAACTGTAATCTCAGAATTCTGAATTTAATCTCAGAACTCTGACTTTAATCCAGAATTCTGACTTTAATCTCAGAACTCTGAATTCTGACTTTAATCTCAGAATTTATCTCAGAATTCTGACGATAATCTCAGAACTAATCTCAGAATTCTGACTATAATCTGAGAATTCTGACATTAATCGCTGAACTAATCTCAGAATTCTGACGATAATCTCAGAACTAATCACAGAATTCTGACTATAAT
Organism: Microchirus variegatus; assembly: GCF_963457635.1. Lineage (NCBI taxonomy): Eukaryota > Metazoa > Chordata > Actinopteri > Pleuronectiformes > Soleidae > Microchirus > Microchirus variegatus. Next base: position 12,514,553 of record NC_139818.1, on the reverse strand, counting down.
CTGAGAATTCTGACATTAATCTCTGAACTAATCTCAGAATTCTCATGATAATCTCTGAACTAATCTCAGAATTCTGACTTTAATCTCAGAACTAATCTCAGAATTCTGATTTTAATCTCAGAACTAATGTCAGAATTCTGACTTTAATCTCAGAATTCTGACTATAATATCAGAATTAGAATTAATACATGTTCACTTGATTGCTCGGATTGGACGTTAAGTACAATTTAAATGAATAAATTATGAGTTTTTACTCCATTACTGACAGCTCCTGTAGTTATTTATTTTATTTTATCTTTCATATGGGGTCATATTTTCTTCCACCAGCTGATCCTCAGTTCAAAACACCAGCTGGACATCACGTGGAAATAGCCGCAATCGTTCCTTTAACGCATCAGGCAAAAAAACAAAAACCTGCAGCAACAACAACGTATTATGACGTCACCGCACGGAGGGACGAAATATGATGCTGCAGCTGGTGCACGTGGTCTGTTGTTTACTTCTTGGAGAGCTGGATGTGCTGGAGGAGGAGGAGGAGGAGGAGGGGCCGCGTGTGACATTGTGAAACAGTCTTCCTTCACATGGAGCTAACGTTACTCAACATTTGGGAAAGGACCCGCAGAACAACGACAACAGGAGGATAATGTTCGAGTGACATTTTCGTGCGTGTGTGTGTGTTTTTTTTCCCGGCTCTTTCCTTCAAAAAGCGCGAGACCTTTTCACGGTATGTGTCGTCTGTCAGAGTGAAGCCTCTCTGTTGTCTCTCTGCTCTTTGTTCTCAACTTCAGGTTCAAGTAGTGAATGTAGCAGTTAGCATGTTGTCAGCAGGATGCTTCCAGAACACTGGAGTGTGTTTAGTTCAACTTTATGTTTAAATGTACAGCTCAAACAACACATTTACATAATATGTTTTCAGTACAAATGTTATCTCTGTATAAAACTGCCTCTTTATCCTCTCCCCCCCCAGATAAAGACTAGAATGCTTCAGCTCGAAAGCCTGTTCACCCACTTCCATCCCAGCTCCAAAGCTTCAGAGAGTGTCCAAGGCCAGAGCCCACCACCACACACACAGACACTACCCGAGTTCATACAGCACGTCAGGTGAGTCCACTCACTTATGTTGTTGTTATAGTGACAGCAGATAATATTATGTGTTCAAAGCATAAGGATAAACACAGTAGCATAGATGAACTACTATTACTGGATCGTTATTATTATTTTTGTACAAAGCAATACTGCCATTTGTCGCCCATGTTCTCTCGTGTGTGTGTTTTCTCTGTGTTCTCCAGTTTCCTCCCACAGTCCTAAAACATGCATATTTGGATTAGGCAAATTGGACACTCCTGTAGGTGTGACTGTGAGTGAGAGTGGATGGTTGTTTGTCTCCATGTATGGCCCTGTGTGGACTTAGCCACCTGTCCAGGGCCGTACCCGGCCTTCCGCCCCTATGTCCACCTGGGATTGACACCAGCGACCCCTCATGTGGAGGATAAAGTAGTCGAAGAGGGACGAATCTTCTGTTTAATTCCAACTCTAATCATCACACATGCTTTCGTGTTTATAGCTTGTTCCACTGCCCCCAAGTGGCCTACAATAGATAAGTTTATGCAAACCTAACTTCTGTGTGTGTTTTGACTGAAATATAACCTTCAACGTTTCCCTATAGGAAACTCACTGGCCTGAGAAAAGAGGATGTTTACTGCAACCTGCGAATCCCCGATCAGGTTCAGACGGCCAAAGATGACATCAACGTTGTTATCCTCACAGGTTTGGATATGTCGTCATATGAGAGTTATTAATGAGTCCTGAGCAATAAATAAATATTACTTTCATATTGAGATGTGTCATAATGTGATGATCTAGTATCTGAAAATGGCTTTTCCTGGAGTTACTTTACATGTAAGTGTAGATTTAACCATTTCATGGTTATGACATTTGCTTACATACTGATATTGAGGCTTTTGTTTACATATATATATATACATACATATATATATACTTGGTATGCTATTGATTCAGTTAATACCATCAGTGTCATGTTAACTGTTGTACAGTTGTTTTATACACTGTATACAATGAATTTACAGAATTTATTATTGTCACAAAACGTGACCTTATACTTTAACCCCATCATCCATTGCTATTTCATGCTGTCAAGTAATACATGAACTGAAAGTTAAAGTAGTATATTTTTGTTGATACTCTCAGAAAAGCACTGAATTAATGTTTCCTTTTTGTTTTTTTACGTAGGTCACGGGATCTTCTGCATTGACATAAAAACCTGGAGAGGCACTGTGTCTGCTCGCAAACAAGCCTGGCATGTTCAAGTGAAAGAAGAGGACCAACATTTTACCAACACCTGCATTGAGCAGACTGAAGATCCCCTGAGAGCCATCATGGTAAAAAAAATAAAAAATACTACACAGGGCGAAAAATACTGAAATGTTAAAACAGCATCATGAAAACCTAAATGTCAAACTGTTTCGCATATTTAGGTCCAAGGTCCAATCAATTGTCCGCTACATTGTTTTCCTCTAAATCCCGGCAGGTTTAAGAGCATATGAGTCACCGGAACAATTTATATGGAAATTTCAAACACTAGAGTGGGGCTTCCTAAACTTCATGAGTGGCCACTCTTCATTTGAAAGAACATAATTATGCTCAGAGAAGGGGGGGTGAAAGCAGGCAGGTGCCTAAACACAGCTGTCACCTTATGGGCCTGGGTCTGTTTGGAGTCATTCATTAGCATCTCTATAGATACTCAGTTTGGACTGACGGCAAACACACACTGCATTTTTTAAAAATAGTTGCTTGAATTGGATCTATTAACTTCATTTATCGACACAAAGGAGATCGAGCTGGGCCTATTTGAGGATGCATAATTTCTTCAAAAGAGTTCTATAACAGATTAAAATCTTACTATGTGAATGTCAACAGGATATTGCTGATAAATTGTTCTTATGTAATATCAATATAAAGATTTAGTTGTTTTTTTCAAAATGACAGCAGTGCGCAGACATAACGAAGCAAAAATACACACAAGACAAATACAAAGATGTTATTTGAAGAAACAAAAATGGCTCAATGAATCACTTTTTCATACTTTTAATTTAAGGAATACATAACACATTATGTCTCAAAATACAATGTTTAGCAGTGACAAAGTAATAACAATCGGAGAGTGATGACGGATGAATGAAAGTCAATGCTAATGTCACATTTCACTTGACACCATGAAGGATCAATACAGTCAAAGTAATCATCAGTTGCATCCCTGAACTTTCTTCTTCTCCTCCTCTCTAGACCAAAACAACAAACCTGTGCAACCATTTGAAGAGGAGTGGAGTGTCCGTGCACCAAAACCTTTTCTTCCCCAGGGTCATCTTCCTCTCCCCGGACTGTGATCTGGAGGAGGAGCTGAGGAAGAGGAAGGAGCTGCTCTCACACAGTCAGATAGATGACTTCCTGAGATCTTTCAGGGAAGGCTACATGACCTGGATATCAGATGCACTGACTCCCTCCTGGCTCTCTGGTGAGTGAGTGGCTCCTTCAAAGATTAACAAAGAATTTGATCAAAGCCTTAATACATCCCAAACACATTCTGTATTTATATAATATAAATCATCGTATAACTTTTCTCCATGACTGTGGCCTCAAACGTGCTTGTACTTACAGTTTATTTTCAGTCTGTTCAAATGTTCCAGAAATTGACAGAATTGGCAGCTGTGAAATAAGCCAATAAAATAATGACATTACTAAAACCAAACAAACTACTTTAAGTATGATATGTTGTATACTGTTAAAATTTCTAATTTAACACGCAAAATCTATATGGTGTTCTACAGTGGATTTTTTGTTCGTTTTTCTTCATTTTGAATTGTTAATACACTATTTTAACATGCAGTAAATTGTAAATAACTGCCAGATATTGAAAGTTGCTGTATTCTGAATAAAAAATGGGCAAAAGCACTCACATGATCATTTTCTGGCCCTTTTATGGTTAAACTAGAAAAGCACTCGGAGAGGGCAGACCTTTGCCAAGGTCGCTCAGCCCCCCCCACGGATCACGCCCAACATTTTATCACTTGTTCCTGGTCCCATTATGAATTTCCTGGAAATTTCATCCAAATCCGTCCGTGAATCTTCGAGTTATGTTGCTAACGAACAGACAAACAAACAAACTCTGGCGAAAAAAATATACCTCCTTGGCGGAGGTCGAATATGCAAACAAAAGTCCATTTTGAGGCTTAGGTGATAAAGGGTTAACACTATGTTACATGTCCAAAGTGTATATAGCTCTGTTGAAGAGCATATACTGTGTTAAGTTCTAAAAATTTGAAAAATTAGGTCTTAGCTCAATATGCACCAGAAGCAGATGTCTTTCAGGAATGCTGCAGGGTCACTTTGTTTCGTCTGCCCTGCAGGTCACCTGTCGTACAGGCAGATCGAGACAGTGCGCGAGGTCCTGAGGAGGGTAGGAACGTGGGATCTGCTGAGGCTGCACTGTGGCGACCAGCTCAGAGGAGACTATCAGGGCTGCCAGTACATCGCCGTCAACCGTCAGGAGATGGACACGCTGGAGTTCTCCAGGGTCAGGATGCTGTCCGCAGACTCACTGTGGGCCCTGCTGGGACACACTCCACAGGTCAGTGCACTTCACTGGATCTGACCTACATGGTCCGCATATACTAGTCATGAACACTTGTGTCAGTGGCTCCAAATAACAATAATAATAATAATGTCGAGCAGGAAGTAAAAAAATCCTTCCATTTACCAAACATACGGAGAGATATTAACATATAAAAGTGATATCCCACTAAGTTCTTATGTTTTTATGTCAATACATAATAGGGTAATCATCCTTATTTTGATCAATATTAAGATTTTGATTATTTGTTGCTTATAAAGCATACATATACATACACATGCACATATATATACATATGCATACACATATATATATACATATATACACATATATATATATATACATTATGTTGATAATTAATAATTTCAGCAATATAAAAAAAAACAAAAAAAAACAATGTGATCTGTGCTTCATTCCTTAGAAGTTTTGCAATCCATCCTCCTGAATTGTGGGAAAGCTCTGACGTGAGGCAAGCACGAACTAGACGATCAGCAGGTGGCAGTGTTACTGTACTACTGTCTTGGTGAATATTCAGCCGTTCCTCACACGTTAAAGGAACTGGAACAATGGCTGTTAGTAGAACATGACAGCACTTTTACAGTTCATTTAAAACAAATAGGGTCATGTCTAATTGGGAGGAGAAAAAAAAACATCACCGTGACTGAAAAACGATCATAGTAGGTGATGATTATAACGCAGCGCTGGCCAAGAGCAATTCATTTATTCACAGAGAGCCTTTATAAGTATCAATCAAGTTTCAACTCACTAAACGTTTTTATCAATTTAGATGTAAAATAGCAATAAAGAAGTGTTTTGGTTAAAAAAAAAAAAAAAACGTTGACAAAAATGCTGAAAATCCTCTTTTTTTTACTTGAGTTGTCTTCATTCTAATGCACTCCCTTGATAATTTCCATTCACACTCCTCTTGTTAATTAGTGATTTAACTCCTCAGTCTCACGCTTGGGTTCTGCTCTGTAATTGAATTGAAAAAAATGAGTCTGAGCCTATTCACATCCTCAGAGCAGTTGACATTTTGGGATTATTGTTGTTTATTTTAGTGCAAGCTGATAAATGGTACTTGGGCTTTTTGTCCCCACTTGGCTAAACGGTCACTGTGGCAGTGAACATGAATATAACGCAATATGATGATGATATTTACTGATATTTGAACCTAAAAACATCAAATATTTAATTATTCTTACTCTGTGAGACCGTGCTTTGGTCGAGGCTTAAATAAATGTGTTGCATGAATGAAATGTTAAAGGTCACAGATGTGTATGACCCCCCCCCCCCCCCCCGCTCTGCAGCCATTACAAATTCACACCCACTCTCTCAGCACCCAAACACTCACGCTCCACACACCCCAAGCCCAACCCCCTGACTATATGTATTCCCCCCTCTCGCCTCCAGCTGCTGTACATTTGATACATGACCCGACGATCATTAGACAGTCTTCAGCAGGCCCTTTTTCTAGCCCGGGGGGACACACACGACGACGACGACGACAAAATCTATTATTTTTCAAAGAAATATTTGCAAATGAACGCGACGCGTTGTGCACGTCCCGCCACATATTTCACAAAAATATGTGACTGTATGAAAACAGATGGGTGAACATCCTATTTTTCTGCCTGTGTGTGTGTTTGTTTCCCATGATGAGATTCCAATTATACAGCTTCGATATGAATCAAGAAAATGGAACTTAAGTCAAATATTTAAAGATTGTGCTTCTTTGAACCTCATGACAGTCTTCCTCGAACAAAAAAAAAAGGGAAAAAAGAAGAATCCTAGCTCGTGTGTAGCAGCTGTGAGGGGAAGCTTGGGGGGTGGCGGAGAAACCCGATAGCTCCCCCAGGCATATTTTCAGGGCCCAGATATAATGCACGCTTTTGATTTGTTACTTGTAAACACACAGACGGGAAAGATCTGTGATATGACCCAGCAGTCTCACTCGGGGCATCTGTTTGGTTGTAAGAAGTGGCACCAGATGTATCCACAAAGCCACCTCGGAGCCACTGTAGGTGTGTTTCTGTGAGCTCGGTCAATTACTCTGCGGAGAATGGGATCTTGAGATGTCCCCAAAGTAGAGAATGATTGAGTGGAGTGGCTGTAATTTATTAATTATGGTCTATATTCTTAGACCACGGTTCTGGCTTCATTCAATTTGTATGGATGGAGGGGGTAATTACAGTGTGCGTTAGGGACAGAGAAAGACCTTAAGATCTATTCATGTCGTCGTTTAAAGTGCAGGTTAATTACGCTGTTCATCCTTATGTTCATCTTCCCGAAAAATGGGACTGTTTCAGTGCCAGTTAACGTAAACCGGGTTATTCAGAAGACTCGTAAATGAAGTTTAAAAAGAAAAAAAAGCAGCCCTCCGACGGTCACTTGACGACACCGGCCTATTAGCTGATTAAGAGCAGCAGAGCCACAAAGCTGCGATTTCGCCAGTAAACATGTCAGCTAAGAAATAATCAGACGAGATATATCTCGTCTGCGATGCTGCCTACAGATTCCACATAGACGTCAGCTTGTTAATTTAACACATTCCTGCCTGTTTGGCCATCTCCCAGGCTGCACGTGTCGCAGGGCTGTAATGGACAGGCGAGTGCACCCCGTGCTCTGCACAGAGAAAGAAGGCAAAGAGGGGAGACATCAACTGCTTTGTGGTGATAATGAATGGAGACGCACAAAAGGCCTGGAGCTGGGCATTTTACAAAGCCGGCACATTCTGCTGCCTAAAGAGATAATATTGACAACCACTGTGGCTTTTTGGTCTTTTTTATGTGTGTGTGTGGGGGGGGAATGCATTTAGCCATTTGAAGAAAAGCTGAAGTAATAATTAGTGTCTAGGTATTTTATATAAGTGTTTAGTGAGGCAACACATGGGTGAATGTTTTAGTTCATACAAATCAAGATAAGTCTAACACCGTGAGTGCAGTTGGTCAGTTGTGTAAGGATGACGTTCTAAGCGTAGGTTTTAAAGAAAACCTTTTCGAAGAATTCCACATACTTGAAAATAACTTCTTTTTTTTCTTTTTTTTTTACTAGAAAACTGCGGGGAAATTATCGGGATGTTCAGATTTCCGTAATTGCGGCGTCGCTCTTAGGAAAGCAGGGAAGTAGAATTAGAAATAATTTGCGCCAGAGTGTGTGTAGGATGCAACGGAGGGAAGCTTGCGTGTGCAATTACACACGAGAAGAGCGCTGCGGCATCACAAGTGTGTGTAATGAACTAGTGAAGACACCAGCACTTACACAGTGGAAGGCAATGATAAAAGCTGCCTTGTAATAGCCTGTGATTAAACTTGGTAAAAATCTATTTTTTCACTCGGGCACTAGACCACAGTGAAGAGTCCCGTGGAGAGATTCTGCATCTGTCAGTTTGAGGATGACTCAATGTGTTTCCTCCCAATTCATCACCCAGCATGCAGTACCAGTCATTTTGGAGGGCTCTTCAAGTGCTCTTTTGTTAATTTAGTTAAACATCAACCGTCAGAGTTCACGTTTTACACATTCCTACTTAACACAGGTGGAGATTGAGTTTGAGTAAATTTGAATACATGTTTAAAATAAAGCTCCTGCCCATTAATATTCATTACGGGGTAATCTCTTTGAATATGGAAGGAACTGCAGTTGTTGGTGATATCGGTGATGTGCATAAACACTGCACGCAAGGAAAGGATCACAAAGAGCATCATCCTGTTTCTACACAATTAAATTAATATTAAATTTAACATGAAATAAAATGAAGAACATATATATGTAAACATATATACGTTTACGTATATACGTAAACGTATATATGTATTGTTTACGTATATATGTTTACATATATATGTATACGTATATACGTAAACATATATATGTATTGTTTACGTATATATGTTTACATATATACGTATACGTTTATACACACACATATATCTATACATATTTACAAACACATATAATGTTGATTAATTATGTGTGTATATATATACATATATACATATATTCATACACATACATGTATATGTATATATAAAAATGTTGATAATTAATAGTTTCAGCAATATTTAAATCCTTCCAACTTCATATCATCAGTGCAGTAGGATAAAAAATATGTAGATTTGGACGACACAAGCAATTGAATGAAAACACCACAGACTCTGGGTTGAAATTGATGTAAAAAAAACAACAACAAAAAACAATGACAGGATTATATTCCAAGTCAGTTACCAATAATATTGAATTACTACTAATTACAGTCCTACTGTTTAGGCTCAGTAAAGAATTTTCCTATTAATGAGTCTGTCAGCAACTAATTTGGCACCAAATGCTTGATTTAGGAGCTAATGGAGACTTTTTTCTTTTTCTTTCTTTTTTATTTGTTATTTTTTTGGTCTCCAGCCAAGATATTCATTTTATCTCAGTGAGCTCAGCTATTTGTTTTGGGGATTCAGGATATTACGGTGATCCCCACTGTATGGGCTGTACGATATGATCAATAGGGATTCATGAATAATGAAGAGGCCGATTGGAGCAGAGACACTTAATTACAGTTTCAAAAGCCATTCCCGTTAATTGAGGAGAATAAAGGTGGTGAAGTGGACTGAATTTTTTTAACGCCGACTTTCTCTATTGTTCTAATTATTATTTAAATACAAGAAAGGGAAGAAGTTGCGGTTTATGAAGCAGCAGCTGGCCTGCGTCTTGGTGCATTTCTGTGTTTGTCACTTAACGTCATCGTTTGTTTTGTGCTCTCGGGTCATTTCCTCGGACCACCTGTGAGCAGACTATCGTTCTTTTAATGTGAGGCCTAATATGCTGCATATCCAGACAGTGTGTGTGCAGCAGATACACTATGTAATTGACAGCCCTGCCATCTGTTACAGTTAGGTGAAATTATGGATAAACTAGTTAACACACACTTTGGCCCATTGTCTGTTGTTTTGATAATCACCCTTAATAACGGACGGCATCAATATGGTCTTTAAACCTGATTTGGGAGTTAATGGAGTTAGATGGGGACAGTCAGTGTATGCTCCGGGGGTAATGCTGTTAGAGATGTTCGTAAAGAGCAAATTAAATCAGTCATAGATTGTGCCCTCTCAAGTCAGCCAGACAACCAGACCCATTGAGGAGAAAAAGGAGCGGGATTCATATTTTAACCTCTCGCAGAAAATGCACTTATGCGGATGAAAATAAAGTCAGAGCTGGGTGAATGGATGTAAATAGTCATTGCAGAGAGTCTTAATGGCTTCCTGTTAGCTGAGGCAGGTTGTTTGGGAGCAGAGATGCAGCTAATCAGAACTTAACCAGTCCTTTTTCTCCCCCCATGTCTTTAGATAAATGCAGTTATGTATATGGACGTTCACATCCACTAAACTTAAGTTAAGGCATCTTAATGGACAGTCCATAGCTGCAGCGCTGAAGAGCTGAGTTATGACATTCGAGGATTTCAGTCTCTGGACTGATGCAATTAGTAAATGAATTAGTTGTTCGACAGACACCTGTTGCTAATTACTAGCTAATTGTTTTAGGCTTTAGTGGAGGGAAAACTGCTCTTCATCCTGTATCACTATGAAAGGAATCAGACACTACTCAAGCTGAAACAATTAATCGGTTATTAACTGATTACCTAATTAATCGTCAACTATTTTGATCATCGATTAATTGGTTTGAGGCTTTTTTTCATTATTAGTCAAGATTTCTGATTGTTTTAGCTTCTTAAATGTGCAAATTTCCTTTGCTTCTTTGCTCCACATAAAGAAATAATTAAAACTGAATCATTTTGGTTTGTGGACAAAACAAGACATTCGAGAACATCATCATTTCCAGGTTTTGACAAACACTGATCAACAAGCGCCCATAGAACGGAAGTAGCAATTAACAAGTTTTTTTTGGTGTGTATCTGCGCCATTACCTCGTTCATGAAGCCCTGAAGGTTCGAAACAAACAGCTACTGCTGAGAACGCTGTGTTGTATTGTAATCTCGGGCTCTCTGAAAAAACCCATTCTGGTTACGTAAACAATCATCTGAATCCGGGTCAAAGGCGAAAAAGGGACTGTGGCGGGGAGTCGTGACAAAGCTATTTTTAAACACTGTTAAAACAATGTTTTGATAATGAGTAGCAGTGCATCCACCGTTCCAGAGGGGGGAGCTGCGCTTCTGAGAGCTGGTGTGCTGATTACGTCACTTCCAGGTGTATCACAAGACAGTTGGGAAGGCTCTACGCTGGCTGGCCAATCACAACACAGTCTGTCTTCTGGGGGTGAGATTTCAGTCTAAAACATCGTGGCTGACGAGAGCTTCAGTGAGGAGAGATTTCTATCTGCTCATTTACAGCAACTAGGAGGTTTTTGACCATTAAAACAAGTTAAAGCATGTAAGTAGACCTCCATAACTCACATATATATGCGATAGGACAACTCTATGGGAACTTCAATATTTTTAGCAAATGATTAATCAAGAAAATAATCGTCAGATTGACCGATTACAAATATAATCATTAGTTGCAGCTCTTGACACTATCAAAATTCATGATCGAGGTGTTAGGAGAAGATACATCAATCAATATCCAAAGCTGACTGGTCATTCCAGCACTTCGGCATGCAACGATTTATTCTTTGCATTCTTTAAACAGTGGTTATAGATTTTCATTTAATTTTAACCCTTTAACACCTCAGCTTCAAAATGTCTGTCTGGACCTTTTTGCTTATTTTAACCATCAAAGGGCAAGAAAATGTCCTGTGAATACGTTCTTTTGACCATTTTTCCACGATAACTTTCAATATCTGGCCGTTATTTACAATTTACTGCATGTTTTAACAATTTAAAATAAAAGAAAAGCCACTGCAGTTGTACATGAACACCAGAAATTTGAACAGTATACAACATATTTAAAATGACATCTGTTTGAGGTTTTTGTCTCAATGTCCAAAAACAGGCCAAAAACAAGGCAATCAGAGATGTCAGACTTCACTCCATTCACGCAAACAAGCCTCTGGCGGCCTCTGTTGGTCATATTGGCAAGTGCAGAAACACAGACAGACGGACACACAGAGCCACTAAAAACAATACTTCACTCCCACTCGTGGGATGAAGTGAAAATGGAAACTTAAGCAGAGGTGTTGTATCAACTCTCTCCTCTCTGGTGACAAACACTCTGATTCGACGACTTCCTGCATCAGGGCGAGTGAAATTACTGTAATAACCACATGTTGGCTTTGACGTGTAACTTCTCAGCTTTCAGGAACCGTTGAAATGTTGAAATGAAAGTCTTTTCAGAAGATAAAATCTATTACGTTAGTCATGTAGCCTTTGACAATAATGGAAATTGATTTGTATCAGCAGTCAGTGAAAGTGCAACCAAAGTCAGCCAATGGCAGTGTCTGGTATTATACTTTTGGTTTGTATTGTTTCATTTCATTGTAATTTTCTCTTTGACAGAGGATTAAAAAAAATGAAACATTACTATTACCCAAACTAGTCCAGTGTGTATGTGCTGGATGGTGTGCGTACCTTATGAAAAGTACATGTTTTATGGAGTTGCAGACGTTGGCCTGCTAAGCGGAGATTTAGCTTTAGACGTTGTAGTGGTCTTGGCATGCTAAATGGAGATGAATTCAAAAATCTTCAACTGTCGAGCTATTTGGGCTAATGAAAACTGTCGGGACACACGTCAATACATTAACAAACATTATTTGTTTCCAGTAGGCTATTGTCTACATTATCACAGGGTATTTCACCAATATGAAGAGAGCAGTAGGCTATTAGCGACCTGTAGAACCGCGTCCATTGTGTCCACAACCGTGCATTTTTAAAACACTCACTGTAAAACTGTTTTGTCACAATAAAATACTCATCGGTCCTTAAAGTTATGAGCTTGTAAACGATGTCTGTACAACAAACACATATTTTTTGACACAGTGTTTGCAGATTGCATTGTTTTAAAAGTAGCCTGGGGGGGCAGGACTGTGCTTACTATGAAAGACAATCCTGACGGCGCCCCCTGCCTGGTGTAGCGTGATAAATCAGCGAAAATTGAAATTACTCCATAAAATGTGAAAATCAAGGATCCACACCATCGGGCCATGCTCAACCCATATCCACATCTTAGGTCGATCTGACTAACTGTCAGCGACATATGCCCGTCACAGACACAACTTACTTTATAGATAGATGCACCTGTGTCAGCAAATCAAACCTAATATCAATCTGGGCAAACCATTAATCTGTCAATTCAAGACATGAACTGAATCAGTCCGCTGATAATCCAGTGATTACACCTTCCTCGCCGGTAGTTAATGTAGTCACCCAGTGAGCCAAATCGCACGTCGTGGATGTAATTGCCCCGTTACATCCTGCTCAAACGACAGCAAAACACTTTTGGTCTGATTCCATTGCGTTTGGCTCATGGACAAAGATGTTTGGTGAGTCAGAGGTGTGTTGCTTAGTGCCCCCCCCCCCACCCCACCCCACACACACACACACCCTCCCCACCATCTGCGTCTGGTGAGACACGGCGTGGAACAAAGAGCCCGTCGTCTGAGGCTGGTGTGGCGTTACGCTCACTCAGAGTTCACCTGAAACACTGCACCGATGGCTCCAGGTAACAGCCCCTGCTGAATGATACCCGACTAGGATTCTTTGACTTTATCACGGGAAGAATCTGAACTTTGTGAATGGCAATACACGCAGGTGGTGACACGTCCCTACCCAATTACACCGCTCCGCGCATTATTCCGGCTCGTCAAATCACCTGTCAGACCGTCAATGGCAAATAATCATGTTTATACTGCGGCAATTAGAGGAGGTCACACAATGCAAAGTTTGGTTTTGCTAATCAAAGTAGTGATTTCAGGATTTCAGACCCCAACTGGTTGACAATCACACATCCCTACAAGAGAAGGAATGCTGTGGAGAGACTGATACCTGCTGTATCTGCAGTGAGATGTTGGTTCTGGAAGGAGAACGAGCTGTTGTGTTGCTTTTAAGAGGCTAAAAGGTGAACCCGAGAGCCAGGATTTACGATCGTTAGAAGAAGGTAAATAAGAAGAGTAGGGTTTGGTCTCGTTGAAACGTGAGGAGTGATGTCATGTCATTTACACAACCCCCCCCCCCCCCCCCCCCAACATCGAAAGTGAGTGCCTCATCATGGTAGACATTGTTAGGTGAGCTCTCAGCCCTTTGTGTGACACCCAACCTTAGCCCCAAGGGTCCTATCCTGGCCATGAAGTGAGTGTGATACACACACGCTCACACTCACACTCACACAGTCAGGCCTGCCTGCGCTTGAAATAGTAACGATTCTCGTAAGCTTGTGGACGATCTCCAGTCAGAAGTGAGACATTTTTAGAAACTTTTTTTTTTATCTGATCATCTTGATCTCTTCTGGATGTGACACGTCGCTTCTCATCGAAAATGTGCTCATCACACTTTCCACGCGTTTGTCTGTGAGTAACAGGCCGTATCGTCTTCACCCTCAGACACTTGGCTCAAGTGGCTGAAAGGGTAACATGTGGTAACAGTTCCTGCACCTGACACATCATCTCCGTAGAACAACACCTGGCAGGCGGCTCGTCTAGACTGCGCACAACTCCCCTCTCTTTGATTTTATGCCAAAGATGGCAGCTTCCTTCCTGTGTGGCATCATCAGATCAATGTAAATCACACTACTTTGGGGCGATTTGGATTTCTAAACATACCGTAGATCTGTAAATGTCCTATATCATCTGTTGGTATGTTCATTTTATCCAACACAGTTGAATTCCACACCATTTCTGTGATATTTATCTGTCTGATTGTCTACTATACATGTTTTGATATTTATAGGACCCATATTAGGCAAAATCAACTTTTTAATAATTTTAATACTTATATTTGGGACTCTGGAAAACTGGAAGTCCGCGAAAAGTTATATTCTTGGCTCCACAGTGCAGCACAGAGTCCTACACAAACTTCCAGCCTCAGAGGATTTATTTGTCCAGTGGATACATGTTATATATGATGGCAATGTGCCTGCTAGAGCCTGCAAATGACCACTTTTCCAAAAGCTAACTGCTGTTAGCTCCCTGTTGCCTGTTTCCTGTCCCTTAAGTTTCGTTTCACTTTTTTTTAAGGTGGACCTAAATAGATACTACTAAAACAGGGCTGTTTTGCAGGGTGATTGAACTGCTGTGGTGCTTCATCCTTATGGTATTTTGATCAAAGCATGTCACAGACATGTTCATTAGGACACCAGGGAACTAGGTTAACTTGGAGAAATAGGGTATAATATGACTCCTTTAAAAGATTGTACAGCCTTGATTTTTTATTTTTTTTGCATAGGCAGTGGAATTTTACATATTTTTTTATTCAGGCTTGAAAATACCAAGATAGAGAAATGGAAACACTGAACTTTATTTCCTTTAACATATTCAGTTGCTTGTTTATTGACCATTACATCCACTATGATTTATTAAACTAATTCCTCTATGGTGGTTTTGTGTTGGTTTACATGATTCTTTGCCACCAGCTGTCATGAAGCAATTTTTTTCATGCATCCCAAATTAATAGACACTCACTCACTCTGAAGTGTCTGACGCCATTGTTAATACGCGCCATGTGGCTTTCAGCCGCTATAAGACGCAGTTGTTTGGGTTTTTTATTTTTACCCCCCTACCGTCTCCCTGTTCTAATGCACACTAATAAGTAAGTAAATGGTGCAAAGACGTGTGTCTGGAATCGCGCTGGCTTTTGTTGGAGATAATTAGGTTAGCAGCAAGAGTGTGCAGGTGTTGAGGGTGTGCTGTGCGCTCGTGTTGTGCTGCCGACTTGCTCATATTCGGAGGCTGTCAGGGGTGTCGCACTTCCCATCAGCCCCCAAAGCTCAGCAACCTCTTCACTATTAAAATGATCACTTTCAATAGCAGACAAAGGAAAGAGGGAACATATCTAGTGCAGGGTATTTTCCCCACCTCTAATGCTTATCTGCCTTTTGATGTCGGCGTAATAAAAGGCCTATTGGGCTTCCACAATGACCTGCAAAATGGACAAGGGCCGATATACTGGGCTCTGACTGTCACTACCATTAACTAAAAGGCCCAGACATTATGGAGAGCCGGGGATGAAAGAACATGGAAAAAAAAAAAATAATTGAAAAATTGCCTAATGCTAAAGTGAAAGAAAATGGAACTGTGAAAAGGCACTGTAATATTCTGTTATCCCCCGTAAATGCAGCCAAACAAGAGATGCAGCGAGCCATTCTTTTTGAAATGGATGTGGTTCACTTACCTGCATGTCTAAATCTAGTTAAGGCTTCCATTGTCAGGCTCAAACATAACAGGGCGTTTTGATGTAGTGTTAAAGCGTATTATGCCCTACAACCTACATAGAATCAAGAGAGGTATGACTCCATTCAAGATGTGAGGGGGAATTAAAAAAGCTCAGAGAGAGAGAGAGAACAAGGTTAATTTCAAATGTATTCTGGGTTTTTTCCAGGCTGCTGTCACATCACTTCTCCAACAGAGACGCACACGCTTTTCAGGTTTAGAGGAAATTTGAAAATTTGTTGTATCCACAATCCAAAAAACATTTTTTTAAAGACAATGCTTATATGCTTCATATTGTTTGAATTACCATATAATCCATTTTGTCAAAAATATTGACTCACATTGAGTGAGTTTTAAAGCAAAATAAGCTTTTGCTTTTTTTTAATGACAATAAATATTAGCTGCATTAAATCATGGATTTGATCATTTGCTGGCAAAAAGTCATTTCAGCATCGAGGTGTTATATTATTGGTGTTATTGATCTTGCCGTAGATACAATGTGTCATTTTGAGAAACTCTCACACTCAAATTAGCCCAGAGTTGCCACTTGTAATGCCATAATCTGTGGGTTTCTTCAAGCTACGACACACAACGCAGCAGCTCAGCAGCAGCTTGTTAACGTGTAGCAGTCAAAGGTCAAAGTCATGAGTGCCTGCTTAGTTCTGTCCAGGTCAGGAGGTCAGAGTCAGGGTCGTAACCCCAAGGAAATCACCTTGTTTTAAACAATGTGAGACCAGATTGTTTCTGAATCAGTAGATATGTGCAGCGCTGCTCTGTGACCACCTGCAGTGAGCTTTTTCATGTACCAACAGTGTGTGATATGACTGGTATATGTACTGAAAAACAGTTCCACCTGTGCAATAAAGTGCACTTCTAATTCTTTTTACAAAGTGAATAATTTGCCGTTTTTTTTTCCTCCATTACTTTGCAGGTAACTGTTAAAATGTATAAGCGGGGATCTCATGGCTGGCTGGTAAAGTCCCCGAGCGCCACCACCACCATCCCGTCCAACACCTTTGTGATCTTCAGGATCAGCGGAGACGAAACGGACGCTAAAATCCCAGCGAGCACCATTCACAGCATCACGCTGAGCATTTAACTTGTGTGTTTTTGGGGCAACAACTCTAGATTTAGCTCCAACCTCATCCATTCATACACAGTGCCTTATTCTATGCAGGTAAGCAAAGGAAAGACGAGGGGGAGCATAATTTGCCAGTTTTCCTGAGTAGCTGATCCTCACTTGCAATATTATGTTAATGAAGATTGTTCCAGACAATTAGCCTGATTAAGTTTCTCTTGTTTTGAATTTCTGGGGGCGAGCCCACACTTTGCACATCCATTAATGAATCATTACGTTAGCTGATTGTGTCACATCAATTCAGGATGTCAAGTGTTTTAATGTGTTAATTGTGGCAGAAAACAAAAAAAAACAGTGGCCTCTGCTACGACGAGGGCCCGAGTGTGTTACTGCCTCTTTGGGGTTTTAATGGGGAGTGATTTACGGCCTGTTTCCACGGTGTAACTGTAAGGTGCTTTATTAATATGCTCGACTGCACAGCAGGGGGGACGATAACGCATTCAAGAGCGCACAGGCGCAGCCGGCAGCACCATTCACAACTGTGTCTGAGTCGCTTTCCATCAGTTACCAGGCTCGCGCAGCTGCGCTAACAGCTAGCAATTGTATTTACTGGGCCTGGTAGTGGCCAAAATGAAGTTATTTCCATCAAGATATCAGTGCCTTTAGCTAATGCAATAGAGGGAGGCTCTCTGTGTCGATGGTATCTCTCTCTACCTGAGACATCATTACACGATACTCACTTTTTCAAATGTCTGGTTACTGTTTTACCTGAGGGACAGATCGCAGGTAGTCGTACAAACAGCCCGGTGTTGTTTGCAGCAGTGGACGCACATTTTTATAGACTCTGGTTGTTGCTTTTTAAACAGTTTAAACAGTCGACTTTGGTGTTCTGATGAATTCATTGTGTATTTAAACAAAGAAATTGATCACGAATGTTTACAATATCGGACGAACTAGTGCTGTGCATGCAGGTTTGACTGTATTTTTGTTACACAATATTTAAAGAATAAGAGTGAATATGATTGCTTCCTTTACTCTTCAGTTGATTTATTTAAGCATGTTGGTTTCTTTTTTTTGTATTTGTACCATTGTGTCATAATAAACTGAGTTAATGATTCAATGCTTCTTTCTCAAATACATCGTCCTCGCCCCAAAATGTTCCCATCACCTTCAGATATGCAGCGATGCTGACGATCTCTAACGCTGCCTCTTATATTCTCACTGCTTCAGTTTGGAGACAGAGGGCAGGCATCAACAGCTCACTCTGCTCTTTGAAAGCATGCAACAAGTCTTCAGCGCAGTAAGACACACTGAAGATTAGATATGGATGACTGGCCAGAGGGACAAAGCCAGCTCTGTTGGTTGGTGTAGCGGTGACTGAGGGATATCGCGGGGGGGGTGGGGGGTTGCTGAGCGGAAATGGACATGGGGATCAGACCAGAACATAATGTGACAAGGTAACAAGGTAAAATGATCCAGGCTGCAATTCTTCTAGAAACTGAATCAATGCGAGTTCTATTAAAATCCAGACATTGAGTTAAAGTGAATCTATAGTAAAACACAATCAGCCGTGCTCTGCAGTGAGCATGCATGTCATTTAACCTATAGAGATATCCTCCACCTGTCTCTTTAGTTGCTTATTTTGACATATTGAAGGACTCTGTGATCTGGTTCATCCAGTAAGTGAAGAACTACAAGTCTTGACCCCCGCAATAAAGCCGGGGGTGTCCAACTCTGACCCTCCTGCCATTCGACTCGGTCCCTGCAGTTTTGTCAGGTTAGGTGACTCGTCTGACCTCTCCTTTGTAAAAGACATGGACACGTAGAACAGCGTGGACACAAGAGACGGATCGCTTTTGAACGACATGCGCGAAGGGAATGAGCGGCCGTCTGAGCAGCAGTCATTGAGCTGGAAAGCCCGCACCGGGTCGCTGGTGTTTTCATGTGGGTCAGTACCCGAGGACATCAGCTGCTCTTACCTCTGCACAATGTTTTGCAACAATTCCTCTCACCTACTTGACCACAGACGCTGTTTTTCGACAGCTGAAATTCACAGCTAAACAAACTCCGAATCTCCTCCTCTGTAATTTCAGATGGAGGTCAGCACCCTCTCTTCATCTTCTCTGGGATGTAAGCCTGTTCAGTCTCTAAAGAGCCCGAGAGATGAGATTATAGACCAGAAAAAAAAAGGCTGTGTTTACTGTAAGAGGGGGAAAGAGTTAGGAATGAGCCCCCGATATAAACATAATTTGAACACCACAATGCACTGAAACATTCAGAGCACTGGTTAATATCCAGCAGCTGACTATTCTGAGCATCTGAATATTTGTATAGAGCAGCTTAGATCTAAGTGATTCAAAAGTTTATTTCCCCAACTAAAAGCTCTTGACTGTTAGTGCAGCTTAGAGGGTCAATTCATTCAATCCAAACTAATTTGAGAGCTGTTGTCGTTCAAAAATGCTTTTGCTGTAGAGAGAACAGAATACATAATAATCCCAGAATACATTGACACACAAAAACTAGAAAAGCACTCGGAGAGTGCAGACCTTCGCCAAGGCAGCTCAGGCCCCCACAAAATAGCGATAAAAATAGTGATAGTGTCTACGGATCACACCCAATTTAATCCCTTGTTCCTGGTCCTATTGCGGACATTTTCTGAAAATGTAATCCAAATCTGTCCGAGTTATGTTGCTAACAGACAGACAGACAGACATAAAAACTCCGGCGAAAACGTATACCTCCTGGCGGAGGTCAAATATATGCTATATAATGCTGTAAAATGCAAACAGTAACAGGATTACACCTGAAATGAATGCAACAAGGTAATCAGAGATGGTAGACTTCACTCCATTCGCGCAACAAGCCTCTGGCGGCCACTGCTGGCCATATTGGCAAGTGCAAGTGTGGAAGCACAAACAAACAAACAGACACCAACTCTGTGGGATGAAGTAACATGATATATAATATTCCCAGAAGACCTTTCTCTCCCTCACAGTTTTAAAGCTCACATAGAGTGGTCCTGTTGCACATATATGTTAGTTATGGAGGTCTACTTACATACATTAACTTGTTTTAATGGTCAAAAACCTCCTAGTTGCTGTAAACGAGCCGATAGAAATCTATCTTTTGCCGCGATATTTCAGACTGAAATCTCACAGCGCCTTCCCAACTGTCTTGTGATTGGCCAATATCCGGAAGCTCAGCTCCCCCCTCTGGAACGGTTTTAACGTAACCGGACCAGGTTTTTTCAGAGATCTCGCTGAGCCCGAGATTACAATACAACACAGCGTTCTCAGCAATGGCTGAACTGTTTGTTTTGAACCTCCAGAGCTTCTTAAACAAGGTAATGACGCAGATACACACTAAAAAAACTGTGTTAATTGGAACTTCCGGTCTTGGTCCGCTTTAATACATTTTGCAGTTTAACTAAAATTTAGTTGAGTCCTCAGAAGCGTCATTGACTCACTGCTAAATGTCTATTCATTCACTTCACTGAGCACTCAATCTTTCCATTGTTAATTCACCAAAAATACACTAAATGAATGAGCATATAGGCAACAACGGGGCGACATCAGCCACCTCTTAAAAGCACTGCACTTGTAGAAAACCTGCAGGTCAACAAAAGATGTACAGGAGTGAATGGAATGAGGTTCTCTTATCAGTTACTGTTGTGGAAAATGGCCGCACAGGAGCTTTTTATGCTCCTCTTCCTCTTGTCCCCAGCTTTTAAGAGTGATGCATTAGGACGGTGGATGTAGAGGAGAGAAGCAGTGCTCCTATGACTTCACTCACAGTGCTCACACAGGATGTGATTTCTACCTTGACTCCATTATATATAAAAAAAAAAAAATGGAAAACATGTTCACTTGTTATTTCCTCTTTGGATAAAATAAAGTGATGAAATGAATTAGCAGTTTTCTTCCCTCTCACAGTGCTATTTTTTGGACATTTCATAATCATAATCAAAAGTACGTGGACACATACAAGGAATTAATTGGAGAGCAGTTGTTGTCTCTCTGGTGAACAAAAATATCATACTATGGAATAAAAAGTGAGAAATGGGGCAAAAACAAAAGCAAAGCAAGCAAAATATACAAACATAGGAAAAACGTCGAAAGTGAGTTCCCTAAGGTTTAGAAGCTTATCCCTAATGAAAGTGCACAGACACACAAAAAACACAACATATTGTATGCTATATTAGTGCATGTGTATTTTAGTTGTTTGCTTCACAGTGAAATATTGCAATTTAAAGGATGTAAGAATTAGTGACATCTCATGGTGAGACTGCAGATTATAACAAAAGGAGGACTCCTTGACTTATTCCTCCCTTTGATAAACATGACAGAGAACTACGCTGGCCAAAACACAAAAAAGTGCCTTAAAACGTCTTCGGTCAGAAATAAAAACCCACATTTGCTGCCTTAAACAATGAGGACGTCGTCTTTAAACACCAGCTTGTTACGAAGACAAATGCGTGCAAAATACTGTACGTACTAGTGCTGTTATCTATTGTGCATCGTTTTAATTTGAAGAATTACAGCGTCTTCTTTGAGCCTAACATATGCAGTTATTTTACAGACATTTACTCCCCAAACCTGGCTGTCAATGACAACAGCGGTGTTTTTATTTTTCTAACCAAACATTTAATTTTGGTGAACTGTCAATTCTATTTCTTTTAGAATAAAGCGCTGAACTCGATAATAATAAATAATTTAATGCCGGACCAGATATTGATGCCGGTGGGCCAGTTTTGGCCCAGGGACCACCTATTGCTGACCACTGGTTTGGGTCGTATATTCAATTTCTGTTAATAAATCATCAATAACAATAACGACAATCAAAATATATATATATTTTTTTTTTCTTTTTATTACAGTATAAATACTACAGTATTTCAGATACAGTCGTCTACCAAACGGCTGAGATGTCTGTTCATAATAAACCTGGTTTGCTTAATTCATAAAGTACAACATTTAGAACAAGTGACATTAAGTGTTAGTGAGTTCAGCTTTGATGCATTTTTCAATGAGATATTGTGACTTATTAAAGTGTGGTCTACCAAATGGTTGAGTAGCATCTTAAAGGGTTAAATATTACACAATAGAACTTTATATAATAATAATAATAAAAAAATTTCCCCCAGTTTTCAACAGCAAATGTTTTTTTTTTTTTTCATGCACACGTCACTGCAGCTCCTCGCTGAATATCGTCAGGCTCTTTTATTTTCATTTTCACGGAAATCCCAGCAGGACTCTGCAGGGCTGCAGCCACATGGACGTCTGAGTAAATTTAATGTGCTGCCTGTGACAACTGTGAGCGAGGTTAATGCTGCGGATACTAACATCTATCATTCACTTTCATTAGCATTGTCCCCTGACCCATATCACATAATGTTGTCAAACGTGTCAGACGGCAGATTATTGAGAGGTGTGATGATCAATAGATAAATAATAGAGTGTGTGTGTGTGTGTGACGCTGCTGGCATGGCTGCAGAACAAACCTCCACCCTGCTGCTGCTGCTGCCTGTCACAAATCCGAACAAACAAATGGACTTGCCAGAGGCAAAAGCCATCAGTAATAATATAATGTGTGGATGATGATGAATTAGGGCCAGACTTCCCAGTGCCTCACTGGTCCACGCACACGAAAACATAACCGGGGATGAATGCATTGATCCCCCGCGCTCACATTTGTTTGCTTAATCTGCGTTTGAGTCAATGGGAAAAGGCGTTGTTTTCACTTCACCGAGTTCGGGAAAGTTAATAATGTCCAATAATCCAAAAAGTTCTTATGAAAGCACCTCTGTTTTGTGTCATTGATTCGACTCTGTAATGCACTGCAGCCACTAATCACTCAGACAGGATGCACTTAGGAAACGACAAATGTGTTTAATATTCAATTGCATGGATTTTTCCCTGCATTTGTACATTTTAATGATTTCTTACTTGAGTTTGTCCTTTTGTAAGCCAACCCGCATGTAACCATGTGCAATTTTTTAAATCAGTATACAAGCATTTGTTTGCACAGTTATGCGTGCTGTCATCTCGCTCTCTCAAAAGTCCCACAGTCCTCATTACAGCCGACACATTTCGCTATAGTTCTCGGACAATGCTCGCAGTTAACCTACATACACACTACATAAACTATGTTATATTACACGGCGCAAAAAAAAGAGAAAAACCCAACAGGCAGAAAAATGGCTCCGAGCGGCGTCATTGTAGCAAGACGTGTCACATAAGACCCATGAGATCCACACGGCCCCACAACTGCCTCCACAATAGCTGCGGTGTAAATGTTCCTGTGCGCCGAAAACTGCCATGAGATCACAGCGTCTTGACCTACATGTCACAGGGGCATGAAGAAGTAAAGACAAAAACAACGGCTCTGTCATTTTGTTGTGTAAATAAGGACTAAAACAAGTGACGCCGGACACAGTCCTTCACCTGTGTTTTTCCGAAGAACAACGGTGCAACACCGACGCTTAATCGGCAGATAATAGTTGGCTTGAAATGATATTCTTTCAGGGGGATTTTGCCAATAATATCGAATAAAGCAGGTTGAAATGGATACAAGGAGCCGGTTAAATCTCGCCCGCAGTCACTCAGAGGCACACAGGGAACATGAGCCTCAAAGATGTGGTGCATTAGTTCTGCTAAGCTAACCGTGAATGCTAATTGCAGGAAGGACAAACTGTAACCCTTGCCCCGTGGCCATGAGTCCATTACACAGCACAGAGGGTTTCATAGACACAGGCAGGCGCACAAAGAGGCTGCCCTCAAAAGGCCTGCAATCTGATTTCAGTTTAAATGGGGATAACAAGTTACTGTTTTACAAAAGTTCCCCTTGGGATCTGCCCTCATCGTTTCTTTTCTTCTTTTTTTTTTTTTTAAAGAAAACTGCCGTCAATCCAAAGCGCACCGCAAATCACCACGACAATGCAACAGGTTCCATGTCTTCAAGTGGAATATGCGGTGTGATCCGCGGACCTGGATTCAGTTCTCACAGAGGCTGACAGGTGGCTCTCTATAGGACAAGGATCAGTTATGTTTAAGTGCTTGTGGTTTCAAACCCTGGAGGAACTTGACAGCCCAAGTCATGAAACAAAATGACACCCAATACATGGATGAGTGTCCTTCATCTGTAGGGACTCACTAAATATTATCTTTTCAGCTCTGCAGGCAACACCTGAGAGCTGCAGCAACAAACTGCTGAACAAATGGAATTTTTTTTTTTTCGTTGAGCAGAACTCACTTCTTTTGTGTTTTCGGTCTTACTCCAACCTGTGTGCAAGGCGTCTCGTTTTACTGTAGCGTGGGAACGTCAAAACGCAGAGATTTGCTCGTTTTAAAAGCAATAAACACCATTTACACCAGTTTTAAATCCATCCATACTGCACTTACGGAGCCGTTTTACTGTCCGAGCAAACGGATATCACAAACAGCCTCTAAAACTCTGGTGACCCCCCCCCCGCGGGCCATACATTTTCAAACACGACCCCAGATGCACCGACTGCCCTCACCCCCTTAAAAACACACGTACATTCATCAGTTTGACAGGCGACATGACTGCTGCTCGTCTTTCCCTTTCTTCAGCACCAATTTCCATCGTTTGCTTCTTGAGGCGTTTAGTTTAGCGCAGCATCTTGTTACCCCCGACTTCCAGAGCCGCGTCAAAACTTTAAAACTGCGGGGCGTAACTTTTATATTCAATTGTCAAACGAACTGAAACGATGCTGATTAAGCCGATGAGAGAAAGTGATTTGTTTTATTTCTGTACAGATGGAGGCAACAGCTACATTGCTCGAGTAAAGCGAGACGACAAAGGCCCCATGTACGCCTGGCATTAAAATGCATTTCCTGCGATCAGATTGCAATCAGATAGTGACTGGCTACTTGTAAGTACAGGTAAGTAAAAGCAGATGCGAGTGGAAAATACGTTGGAGGATCCGTGCTTTTGTCAGTTTTCCTTCCCTGCTCTGCAAAGCAAAGTGGAGCCCGTACAATAGCGTGACTTCACATACGGCTAATTTTCTTGTTGTTGTTGATATAGCAGTGCACAGTGGGAGAGGTAATGTAAAGAGGGGGATGTTAATTCCAGGTGTAAATGCATGTGGCGAAGAGCTATTCAGTCACTATCTGATCACAGAAAACACATTCTAATGCCAGTGTAAAGGGGGCCAAAGAAGCATCCAGGAATCGTTTCAGGAGAGAATTCAACCCTTTGAGATTTAAAGGGAATAAATACTTCTTGATGCCGCATGTGTATAGACACAAACACTCCCCAAGTCAGGTCTGATAGTATTGCTCACTGTCGCCAAATGGAAAATACCGAACTATCGTACCGTGACGTTAAAACGATCGTATTTTGACAAATATTATCGTACAAACCGGGACAACTCGCCAAAGTGCCAGAATACTACATTTAATAGCAAAACCACGCAATTAACACGGAGCTTTAGTCATTTGAATCGATGGCAATGGTTCATCGCGTCACAGGTCAACCACACCCGATCATACTTTCAAAATAAAAGCCAAAGGAAGGGGCATAACCGGTTCAAGTCAGTAAAAACAACCGACAATGTCTTTTACATGAATATTCACAGGCGTGCCGACGAGATTGGTTCTTTGTTCTCAAATCACAAACAAGGTTTGCGACGCGTTCAATGAAACGGCCAAATTAACGATCGCACATCGGACAGTGGGTGAAATCATCATACAAATGCGATAGTTATCGCACGTCAGGCAACACCGCTATTGCTCGTCAGAGCCTGGTTTCAGATGAAAGACGCAGGAAACATCTGTTACTGTTACTTTATCAGTCAGCCATGTTTCTGATGTGTTCCTTGGGGACATATGCACAATTCAATTCAATTATTATTAAGCACCATAATTAATAAAATATTTAAATTGATAGCAACAATCTATGACATAGTTTTTACCATATCAGTTCAAGGGGAAACTTGTTTATGAAACAGAATCAAACCAATAAAATATTTGTACTCTGGACCAAAGCAGTGAATTGAAATCTTATCTTATCTTATATATATATATAGATATATTCACACTATATATATTTTTGTCTTTGTGGTCAGGACCTGGAATCCCAAATTCAGCAGATCACACATTGTGTCATTTACAGCCTCAAAAACCAACAAACGCATCTGGTAAATAGTTTTATTGGCGTGATCGTAAAAACACCAACGCCTTGTGATTCATTATAAATGAATAATATGTGACAAAAAAAAAACACAGAACCTCAAGCCCCAAAATCTCTGACCCTGCTGTCACGCCGAGAGATTTTTGATTTACTATAACCCGGCTCCCAGGTGAGTCTCTCTCACTGCCCGAACCAGCAGAGAGATGGATGACCGAGTGTGAAACCTAGCAGTCGGTTACATGGCCTTGAGCTTCACCGTCTAATTAGGCTCTAATGTAACTACAATGCTCTCAAGGAGATGCTGTTTTGCCCACCACAGCTCTTTAAAAGCCTCCCCGGAGGCTGCAGGGGCAGCTTGGAGTGAGGTGCAGTGGCAGGAGACAGCCACATCCAACTGAAAAGGCTCAGGTTTCACCCTCCCTGCCGGGGTGGACCGGCAACAGGACACTGACAGGTCCAGGATCTTTATTCTGACACGCTCTGATGCACCATGTTCAAACTGTCTCATAGTTATTATATCATGTGTAAATACTCAGTTATAAACCTTTTAAATCTTCATACGTTGATTAATTTCACACTAATTCTCCCAAAAACGCATTCTCTGATGCTTCTAATAAGAAATACCGACTGTTTTAATGGCTGAGTAACAAACGTATCAGGAGCTTTGGGTTGCCAGGTTGGGTTCCCACAAATTGCTTTCATTATCAATCGGTTATTAAATGATGGGTTTAATATTTTGTTCAAAATGTTTTTTTTATTTTTACAAATGACAGAATTGTTCTGGCATCATTTGTGCACTGATAACACCGGGTTACACATTTTTTTTTTACATTGTCTATGTCTTTTCAACTGAATTATTGCTGGTTTTTCAGCAAATTTGATTTTGAGAAATCCAATCTTCTGGCTAAATTGATTACATTTGTGTGACATTACAACACATTTAATACCAAAATAAGCATGGTAAGCACACTTTATGAAACATTTGTGACATTGTTAGGAACAATGGTGCATTCACCGCAGATGTAGCAGAATACATCAGGCTTATTTTTGCGAGATCTTCTAGTCGAAGCCATTTCACTCATTTGTAATATATATATAAAAAAAACAATTATATTATATTATTATATTATAATTAGTCATAAGTTGGCACAAGCAAAATCTTCAGAATTTGTTTATTGCAAGAAATATAAAAGAATGTTGCATCATGAGACGTGAAAATACCCGCATTTAAACAAAAACGTTAAAAATAAATATATATGTAGCTTTGTTCAGAAAGTTGATCTGATTGAGCAAAACCAATGTGATATTTGGATTCAGCACATCACAATTATCCTTAATCACCAAAATAAATAAACTAACAATAAATGTGGTGTTGACCAGTGTAATCTGTCAGTTGGCTAATTGTTCTATTTTGTTCATTAAAAGCAGCTCCAGTGTCAATATATATAAATTGTTAACATCCCCAGTAACAATAAATGAGAACGTTGCTGCTCATGAGACTAAATGTGATTTAACTCTTGCAGGAAACGCATCCCAAAATTACAAACTATCCCTGTTACTGGTGAGACATGAGCCACAAATGTCTTTACAAAATCCGGAAATATTTGGATTTTATAGTTGAAGCTCCTTTTTAATGTATAAATTATAAGAAATCCGTTGAGTCTTCCTAAGGTTACACAGAGGGAGAAGAAAAAAAAACTTCTGACAGAGATCAATGTCACAAAGAGCTGCTCAATTGCCACTAACAGGAATTGATTTTTAACACCATCGTTAACAGCTGCATCCCATAGTTTTACTACTCATTCTTGGTGAGAACTAATAAAATAAAAGGTGTTTTACGCTCATGAAGAATATAATAATGAACATATTAAGGGCATAGTGTGACGGTCTTCAGCTCCAGTCCGCAGTATGTTGCAGTGAAACTGAAGACAAAACCAGAACACAGAATGGTGTCAATAATATGAAACGAGAAGAAAAAAAAAAAGAAAAAACGGTGTCAATGTTTTCCTGATGCATCATGTGATTTCCTCATTTCTCAGCACATGGACGGTATTATCAGCTCCATATAATATTAGAAACCGGTCTTGAGAGATAAGGTGTCTGGTTGAAGGTCACCCACGCCCTCTTGAGTGAACATAAGAGCCATTTGTGGTCGGGTTAAATGCACCTGACAGGCTGTTGGAGCACAATCACCCATTTTAATTGTCATGTAACGGTTTCATGTAGAGCCAAACTGTCTGCAACACTTCAGCGGTTGGAAACCAGAGCCTGGCCACACAACCACACGTGTGGTTAACTGGGCCTTAGCTGAAGGAACAAAAAAGAAGCTGGAAGAAGCTCTCGGGAGACGGACGTGAGGGAAGATGCTGATAATGCAACAGATGTACAGGATCTGCTGCAAATTGTTTAACTACAGACATTCATTAAATCCTTTGTGGTACAGAACAAAATAAGTACACTTTGCAAGCTTTGCGGAGGTCACTCAAATATTAATTGCTCGAATGCACCTGACAAATTGGCAGCTAAAGTACTTTTTCCCTCTAAAAACAACTATCCACTACAAACAAGGAAACCATAACGATTTTAATGCACACTCAAAGGACTCAATTTTCCAATTTAGCGGAAGCCAAAGATGACAGGAAGCAAAAGGTAATTCGCCGTAGCCCCAACAACAACCCCCCCGGCCATTCTGCGTCTGTTTCATGAGCAGTAATTATCTACCAAAATGAATGCCATTTCATATTAAGCTGCAGTCACAATCCAACGTCAAAGACAGACTCATTATCAGCAATCATGGGAATGAGTTACATCATTTAACCAAACCGAACTAATCATTTCCAGGATACCACAGCGGCAGATAGAGCCATTAGAAAAAATTGGAGCTCTTAAACAGAATAATTGACATCTCTATCTTCTCTGCTGCATTGGCTGAAGGGCTTCAGAAATCACATTAGTTGCAATTGAAAATGTGAACTGAGGGGAAAAGACGCCACTTGAGGCTTTTGCAGGGCAGCGCTGTGTTCATTGTTCCCATTCATACAACAGTCAAAACTGCAGGAAAAAGGTCTGCCTTACATCTGACCGTCAGCAGCCTAACAACTCAAATACAATCCGGCTATAACCACATCGAATGACCCAACAAAAACATGCCCATTTCCTTCTTTCCTGTAAATTACAGAATACAGCAAAAATGATAAAAATAATCATGAAATGATAAAGTATTATTTTTTATGCATTTTGAATCAATCAATAAATAAAGAAATAGACCGACAGTGCAAGGAAACCGTTAGCTGTGCTTCAAACCAGATCAACCTTAATTTAAATGAAAATGCGTCATAAAAAGTACGTAAAATGTCAAAAATGTCATTTAATTTGAACGTTTCACTTCCCGTCGCAGTCTGCCAGATACAGCCACTTCACCCGGTTTAATGGTTTTCTCCAAAATTTCATCCAGTAATAAAGCAAAGATCTGGTAAAAGGCCACAGACCTCTGATGTCTATCAGCACAGGTCAGTGTCTGGGGGCAAGTGGAGCCCTAAGCAAGAGGAGCGGATCATCGCTTTCTCTCAACACATCGTGAAGAGAAAAACCTCTCCTGCCCCGACACATTCTTGGAACTTCTCAGGTTTGTTCTAACAGGTAGTAAAAGTGACACAAGTTTTGAGCTCGAGGTGCTGTTGGGTCCATTTTTGTTTTATTATTTTACTCAAAGCAATAAAAGACTGATCCAAGAACAGTTCAGTGTCATGTATAAAAGTGTTAAGTCAATCTTAAGGAAATCAAAAAGCCCTTTCAATAAATGTCAAAAAAGTTTTTATAAAGCAGATACTTAGTTGACAGAATGTACATGAAACAATTAAATACAGAATAAGAAACGAGAAAGAGAGTTTTACATACATTACTTGCAAAGAGAGACAAACATGTTTTGGAATAGAAAGAAACGACAGGAGACAAATGTATATAAACGTACACTGGATGCCAGCAGATAACCCGAATGTGATAAAGGCTTCATTATACACACACAGGGAACCATTCCAAGGTAAAATTAGGTTGATCTGAAAAACAAAAACAGAAAAGATTCTGTCAATCAGCTTGAGAGCAATCACTGTACCAAAGCATGTTGTTGAGTGCTACCCTACTTCTTTAAAAGTGTCATTCAGTGTGAGGTTCAAGTCTTTGTAATAAAAGCCAGATGATAAATATGGCTTAAATAAGTCCACATAAGTCAAAAAAAGAAAACCGCTTTACTTCTTTTGCGTTTATGCAGGTGGAGACAACAGCCTTCATGAACAACTGAACAAGTCATCATTTATGATAGATTATATGAACTCCCTGAACTGCCAAACAAGTATGTTTAACATAATGAAACAAAGATCTGCTAAATTATTATCCCACTTGCACCAATAATAAAAGAAGGTCAATCGCTCTAAGGTTGATGAAACAAAAGTGGGTAGGGCTGCAACAACAATTAATCGGTTTGAGGTTTTTTTTCAGGAATAAAAACAAGCTTTCTGATTTTTCAGCTTCTTAACTTGTTGGCTGCCAATGACATCTGAGGAAAGAAGAAACGCTACTCTTTCTTTTGGTAGAGTCTGTGTTTACATCGTCACAGCCCACACCGTTTTGTGGCTCTTGGAAAATCAGTCAAAATGCTGTAAAACACTGAAAATGGCTGGCAGCCAATGAGTTAAATGTGAAAATTATCTGGTTTCTTCGCACCATATAACAAAAAAAAAATCATTAAAACGGCACAGTTCTGGTTTGTGGACAAACCAAGACATTCGAAAACATCATCGTTTCCAGGATCAACCAAATCCGCATTTTTCAACATTTTTTGGACCAAACAAGTCCTCGATTAATCGAGAAAATGATGAAAATAAATGTCAGTTGCAGCCCTAAAAGTGGGAGCACTTTGTAGACATGTACAAAAACTATGAATTTTGTCAGTCATTTCCAACTCCCACTGAGGGAAATTTTTTTGATTTTATCAAGATCAGAATTTTCACCTCAAGTTAAATAAGCCTACACATAACCGATTTGCTGACCTTTGTACATCAATTTTTAAAGACTTAAAAAAAAAGTGCCTCCTCACAGATTTGTATGTCCCATTGTTGGATAAACTAAGTTGTCATCCTTAGTTGTAGGAACTCAGGAGGGGCATTTAATAAAAAACACCACCTGCCTTTTTTTCTTTTTTAAATCAATGTGATACTTCAGTATTTTAACTATTTGATTTTCTCCCGCCAAACTATTTAAAGAACCAAAATATGACCACATTTTTAAAAGGTAGACACCAGCCTTAAATGTTACCACTTGTGTTCAAGTTTAAACCTCAACTTACTTTATATTCACAAACAATACATTACATTATATAGCCAGTTTCTTCTGGTCAATAAACCAAGTGTCAGAGTGTCAGCACAGATACAGACTCATTTCCAAGTTCTCATCTGTGCATCTTTCAACTGTCGGATATTGAAAAGTGGACAGACAGATATGGATCAGCATAAGCTGCAGCTGGACTTGCTTCTTTTAAACGCAGCTGCTCACAGATTCAGCGAGTAGCTATATAATATGCAGCGCTGCAGACCACAGGGGTGAGGAAGACTCACTTGGGCTTGGTCTCGGCATCTGTGACTTGGCGGATGAAGATTGCGTCCTCCGGGTGGCTGTTGTCTCCTTTTTCTTGCATGTAGGACGAGGCGATGGCGAGCATGGTGCCATCGTTGCTAAAGGCAAGCGACGCAATGCTGGTCGGGTAGCGGTGGAACTGACACAGGCGCTTCTTGTTGAATGGATCCCAGATGTTCACAAAGCCATCGGAGCCACCTGGTAGAAGGGGAAGCTCAAGGTCAACCTCAAAAGACATGGGACTGTGTTACGGCTGAGATATTGATCTAACACTGTTCCACCTGCAACCCTGCTAGCTCAATGCTTCAGTTAACAGGTGAATAGTTTTGGGGAAAAATTAGAAATGTCAACGATTTTACCAAGAGCTAACGATGCCTGTGTCTTACCTGTGGCAAAGGTGTTATGTATGCTGTGGAACGAGATTGCATTCACAGGGTAAACTTGCTCGATTCCTTCCTCTTTCAGTCTATGGCATTTGAAGGCGTACTTCTTCTTCTGAACCTCCTGACTTGGGTCCAGGTACTCCACAGCGACACGTCCCTCGATTGAACTCAAGACGTAGCCCTGAAGCCAAGAGAGAAAATATACAGTTACCATCCAACTTCTTCACATTAATACAGGAAACTGTTTCTGTAACATGACAACTCTATTAGAAGTACATTTCCAGACAGGTTGAAACTGTGCGTTTCATTCGAGCCGTGTAAAGCTTTAATTGATAAAAAAGGTTGATTGTATTTCAATGTGTACCTGTTTGTTGGGGAAAGCTCTAATGCAGCGAGTCTGATACTTGAGACTGGACTCTCTCCTTTGCTGTACGTAGCCCATGTTCCTCAAATCCCACACCAAGACTCTTCTTCCAGCTGTGCCAACAATTAGTCTGTCTCCAGCCACAGACAGCGTATACACCTTTTGAAATTGAGAAAATGGACAAAGGGGAAATTTAAAATTAGCAATGTTTAGGTGTCATTCCATACAGTTAAATATCACATTATTCAGACGATAGCGTAAACGATCATCACATTACATTAGCTCAAACATGCAAGTACTTTGTTATTAAGATGTAACATTAAGTAGTACTGTGAAATAAAGAGCAATAAATATACCTGACATGTAAATGTGTTTTTATACTCTAGGAACCTTATTCCTGCTTATTCTTTTGAATGAGTATATAACATGATATGTGATTTCCAAATATCTAGTTTCCTTTATAAATACAATCACAGGAAATAAAAAAAAACAGGAAACTGGTTGACACCTCATTGTAATTTTTAAACAATTTGACGAAAGCCAATAAAGCAGAAAAGAAGTGGGCAAGTTTAAATCTTACTGTGACCGACTCAAATATCTACACTTGTTTACTACATAGATAGATAGATACGATGTCATTTGAATAATTTTATTGAAATAAACACGAGAAAAGGAATTAAAGATAAATAAGTCTTCAGTTCTACCTTTTCAGGCTGAGTAAAAGTGCCAGCATTGCAGGGCGTCCTTGGGTCCCACAGTCGAACCGATCTGTCCCAGCTGCCAGTGACCATGACATTAACCTCGGGACAGTACTCCACACAGCGAATGGGAGCATCATGTGTTCCAACTATTGTATCTGTTAAACAAAAAATATTAAAGCAGATCAGTAGATTATTCATTTAAAATGCTTAGCACATGAAACTCCCAGTTGTTCACAAGCATGGTAATGCTGGGAAGCTTTTATTGCAACCACTGGATCACACCTTGGTCTGTGTTTAAGTCATGAGTTTTTAATTGTGCATCTAATCCTCCACTCCAGGAATGTGTTGGGTCCTGCAAGAAAAAGGAGCACATTAACAGGTCTGAACAATTAGGATAAAATCTAAGAGTGATATTTCTGACATATATTGCAACTTAAAAGCTTTTATTGCAATTTAAGTTAAGTCAAGCTTCAGGTTAATATTTACTATGTACACTGCTAAAGATTATAAACAATATGGCTCATTACCATGAGATACCATCAAAATATGAACTCCTCTATTCTAATACAAAGACAGGAACCCAAAGATATGTATAACATTTATGCAGTGCAATTTCAAAATTGACATCAAACAGTCATGTTGAGTCAAATGATTTAAATGTAGCCTTTGCTATGATTTTGATTTGAAAGCAATCAATTGTGGAGCTGTAAACATTACCCATGTTCAACAAACATATAGACTGAGAGGTCAGTAGTAAACAAAAGCATATGACATACATAAAAAGCACAGTCAAGCACTGGAGCTGTGTGCTGGTACTTCATCCGCATGGTGTTGCTTCCCACATCATAGAGACGGACAGTGCAGTCCCATGAGGAGACGAGCAGAAACTGAGTTGTGCTCGTGCTGAACTTGACAGCAGAGATGCTGTCCTCTGGTCCCTGGTGTAGCTTGTACTCATTTGAGCCTGTCATCTGCAGGAGAGCAACATACCAATTATAAGACTAAAAGAGTAATTTACAGGGTTTAGGCACATTTATCAACTGCAAATATGCAATACTTAAATGGTTCACACACATATTGAACATTAAAATCACAAAATCAGAAAGACAGACACTGTGCAAGCGATGATGTTTACAATAGTACAAACTTTTCACACACAAAATAAAATCATCAGTCATTTTACAACCATTTATTACAGATTTTTCACATTAACAGACAGCAACTGATGAGAAAACATACACAAACGCCATACACATAAACATGAATAAATATCTCCATATGTATTCTCTATCAATACCATGGATGAATGTACATTGGTATTTTCAAAGATGCTGTCAACAACACGCTCAAACAACTAGCTAGCTAGCTTGAGGATGAATAGCTTTACCGCTTGTTGTTAGCCGTTAGCCATGTCCAGGCATAGTGGCAGCAAGTGAAGCTAACACCACACACACACAGCGCTTCGCTTATAACATCCATAACACATTAAATATTCCAGTCGCACGCGCTAGATGTCGCGTAACTTTGTGTCGCTCTTCCCTGAAATTATTTCTTAATTCTTTTAACTAACGAGAGAGAGAAACATTATTCCCATCCAGCAACTACACGGAGCCCCCTCCTAATGCTACCGGTGGTGCTTGCTAACACAATGCAGACTATAAGCTGTGCGCGTCGCAGTTTCGTTTCACTTACCGCTTAGGTCGGGTGTGAATCAGAGGAAATGTATTCTATTGTGTCCCTAGCCTTATTGTTATTAGTATGCCTGTATTACGACAATATTCGCAAACACAGGACAGACAAAGTCAGAGTGCAAAGCGTGGCTACGTGAAGCTAACACTCCTCTGAGGAGAATCGCTGCTGCTTGTCGGCAGGGAAGGGCGCTGATTGGTCCAAACGAATATTCGAATTCCCGCCTGCGATGTGATTGGTTGATTGGAGCTCAACGTACTTTCCGTTTCCTCGGCGTAGGTCACGTGACGGAGGACACACGCACACACACGCGCGCACACACATTAACGATTGAGTGACAAATTACTAGTTGAGTTAAAAGTCGCCTTGTGAAAAAACACAATAAAAACACAGCTACTTAGCCTACAGCAGCTTGTTATGGTAGCTGTCTTTATTAAGCTGTTGTATAATCGAAACGTATCTAATTTTATTGTGTGTGTAATTTTATCATTACCTTGGCTATAGAGTTCTATTACAAAATAAAATTATAAAAAATATGGACTAGTATGTCATGTAGTACTGATATCAGTCCTCTTCTTAGACACATGTAAAAAAAACTTAAAATAAAATCATATTTTTCTTTTTAATTGATCTAACTTGTCTTTTAATTTAAACCAATTGTTATAATAATAACATTCAAATAATATCACCATCACTATCTTACTGTTAGAAATAACAAATAATGGCTCTTTAGATGAATTAGGACTTCAAAATAAAATGTATTTTTATCAGATCAAAATGATATACGACCATCGAATTTTAAAAGGACTCCACTGTTATGATTTATTGGGGAAAAAAATCACTGTGTGTCACTGCTTCGTCTCAAATATTTTAAAAATAAAATCACTCCATCCTCAAAACGATTATTTTACGATATTTCTTAAATGAACATTTACATCACTGTGACATATAAAGTATATACATATTTCTGGTTTGGAACAGATCTTTTTTACTGAGCGTATGAGACACATTTCAATAACAATATCAGAGGAGGGAGAAAAAACACACACACTCAGACACACACATAAAGGCTGTTTTGGCTCTTTCATGGCTAATATTTGCATCATGAAAACAATAACAGTGTCCTCCAAAAACAAAACTGCTATTTTTTTCCCCCGTTTTCTCAAGAATCGAATGATTGTCCTCACTATTACATTACAGAGAAAAAAAGGGATGGATTCTGTAAAATAAAACCGCATGTGAATGCAATAGTCTGACGTGAAGTATATTGCACAATATTGAAAAAATCAAAATATTGAATTCCACATGTTTTTGCTATATATACGAACACTGACACAAATCTCTGTGGAACACACTGGGACAGTAAACAAATCAATTATTTAACGGAAAATGTTTAAATATATTCATTCACTTCCTTTAAAATAATAATAATAATAATAAACGTTGTTGAGTGTGTTGTAATAGGGAATGCAGCAGAATAAAGAGTGAATCATAATAATAATAATAATAATAATAATAATAATAATAACCCAACATTTGGTCCGTTGAATGTACAAAATATACAAAATGGTATTTCGTCACGAAGTCTCTCTCTGACTTAAAAACCTATGTACAGCTCATCATGACAGAGTCAGTGTTAAACAGGCCTCAGCAGTGGCAGCGGGTGGGAATAGTACATGTGGTGTGGAAACGGCAGCAGTGACTGGCTGCCCGGTGAGTGTGATGCGGGGCCCCCGCTCGACTCCGCGGCTCCGTGCTCGTGGTAAAGTATCGGGACGCGCACAATCCTTTGCGCCGCCGCGTGGCTCAGGTTCGCCGCCTCCAGCTCCGCGGCCAGCTGCCGTTTCCACTTATTCCTGCGGTTCTGGAACCAGATCTTGACCTGCGTCTCGGTCAGGTGCAGGGACGCGGCCAGGCCCGCGCGCTCCGAGCTGCTCAGGTAGCGCTTGATGTCGAAGGTGGACTCCAGCTGGAAGACCTGGCTCCTGGAGAACACAGTGCGCGTCTTCTTTTTCCGACAGGGCTTCTTATCCGGGTCCAAATCGTCCGCCTTTTTCCTCCATTCGTCACCGCCGTGGTCCACTTCTCTCTTTGGCTCCTCCGCGTCACTTTCATCCAGAGTGATGTCGTCGTCTGCGCTTTCCTCTTTGACATCTTGGTCACTTTTGTGGAGATCCGGGGAGCGCCTGTCCGGTGCCGGGGATGCCTCCCTCGGGTTGGCCTTCTCAGACCCTGGAAAAAAAATATTATTTAGAATATTTAGTGACAGCTGATATAGTAAATTTAATAATCTAAACAATTCGTTCTGTATTTTCCTGAATATGCATGTGATTTTATGTTATGTTGCTTATTGGAAATTTAGCCACTAATTATTGCAATTTTACTTTCCAAATGGCCTTTAAAATTAATCTAAATTCAAAATCAGCGATTAAGAACTTAATATTATTTACCGCTGGTTCTCAGATGAGCCCCAAGCGTGTACGGGTACCACCAGGTGGAAGCTCTCTCCAAATACTGTCCCGAGAGTCCAATCCTCTGCGTGGGCAGCTCAAACCGAGGGAAAGGTAAGTCACCGAGGCGAGAGAAGATGCTGCCTTCAAACACTCCTCTGGTCGAACCCAGTAGGCTTTTCGGCTTCGTGGGTTTGTCCTCGATGTTCAGCAGGTTCTTTATGGAGAACGGCGATTCTTTTGCGGGCTGGCGGGTCTCTTGCGCATCCGATTCCGCCATCACCGTTTACTGTCCAGTTTGGATCACCATCCAAAACAAAACAACACAAAAAAAAACAGCTGACAAAAAGCTCTTCTTAGCAAAAAAAAAAACAGAGACAGAGGTGAGATTAAAAGCCGCACGAAGCTGCCGCGTCCAACTCCTGATCAGCGAGAGCGCAGAGATGAGTGCGTCATGAGCGCGCCGGATGGATGCAGACTAATGATGAGAATAAAAGATGCCATCCAAGTTAAAACGCGCTCGGTCTCGGCTATTGGGCAGGTAAAACAGCAAATGGGATTTGAGATGAAACCTCGGGGGGTTGTGACGAGAATGGACTCAAAAGAGAAAGGCCGCGCAAGCGTTTTGGCACCGGGCTCAGCGGCACACACACACACACACACACACACACACACACACACACACACACACACACACACACACACACACACACACACACACACACACACACACACACACACACACAGAGAGAGAGAGAGCGAGAGAGAGAGAGAGAGAGAGAGAGAGAGAGAGAGAGAGAGAGAGAGAGAGAGAGAGAGAGAGAGACACAGACACACTTATCATCCAATTACATTAAAGAGGAAGCTGTCTTTAAGGGACGTGCGCTTTGGGCGAAATCACTGGTCAGTAAATTGAATAAATGGTCCACAGAGCTTCACACATTAAGGCGGCGCTTTACGCAAATTGGCACAAATGTGACGCATATTTTACGCATTAATATTGTTAATCCCAGTAAATTATTAAAGCTGTAATAAAATACAAGGAATTTCATTAAAAGCACTGGCGTGTTATTTAAGCATTATTTACAGATGCATTACGTCACCAATCTTCTGTATTGAACGTTACTGGGTGTTACGCGCAACAGGAAGGCAACACATGCACTGTGCGCTTCACCTGCACCGGAGCTCATTGACTTCAGTGTAATGTTATTAGGCAGGAAGTGCCACAGGCGCAACATCAAATTGAATGCTTACCATTGTGATAAAGGCTTTTCAAATCAACTCTGAACAGAGAGGAGCCTGCAGAGCCACAGAGGCAGCAGGTGGTGTCATGCAATGAAACAACGAGCCTTGTTACTGTCACATGTCACTGTCATAATAACGCAGGGTGTGTGGACGCAGCAGGTTATGGGACGATTGTGATCGGATTACTATGAAAATGTGGACACAAAAGGGTCGTTTTAGGTTTATTTGACTTGTAAGTTGTGTTTTAGTGTATTATCAAGTGTAGTTTTATTAGAATAATTGATTGTACTCATGTTTTGTATTTAACATTTGACACGTGTTACTGTGTGTAATGCAAGTGTATGCATTTACATTTTAATGTGTTATGTAATTGTTGCATGTAGTTCTGCGTTTTGGTGTTTTAACATGTTCTATCATGTGTTATTATACTGTTCATCTGGAACCCAATAGGGACAAGAGTTGCAAACTCTATAGCACATCAGTTGCATTATTTGTTTTGGAACTATATGCAAACTGTATTGTTCATATTTAAATAGAATTCTATTATATTTTAATGGGCTATTGTATCTAAAATACAACTGAAATACCAAATGTGTCAAACTCCCAGCATCAATCACATGGGTACTGGTTTGAGGGCTGGTTTTATCAGGTTTTTTTCTTACATTTTAATGTCATTTTTTTATATTTAGGGCAGGCATAGCATTCATTTGTCAGTAGAACAGGTGCACAATTATTTCTTATTCTGTTATTTTCATTCGGAGTTGCATTTCCTTTGTTAGCTGTTTGTTGTCTGTGTGTTGCAAAAAATAAAACCCTCCTTTCCTGGTCAGTGATGAACAGGCACTATTCTGGACACATCTTTGGGTGAAAGTTGGCTCTCACACACAATTCACATGTGCGGCCAGAAATCAGGAGAACACTAAAACAAAATATATTGATAAAACTCAAACAACATGGGCTTCATTTAAGATTCATCATTCATCAACCAAAGCTGAAGCAGATGCAGTGAAGTAATCAAACAAATTGAATTTGCTCAACCTGCAAACATGCAGCCTGTCCTTTCCGCTCATGGAGCGCTCTCCACCTCTGAAGGACAACACTGTGTTTTGTGGAAAGCCACTTGAATCCCTGCATAATTAGAGGTCTCATGGCTGTGTTAAAGATGGGGGGGTGGAGAAGGAGGCTGGTCGAGCTGTGTTTGCCAATTCAAAGCGTGCAAAAAAAAGCGAAAGTGAAAAGCTGTGGTTTCCCATCAGATTGTGTTCATTAAACAGGGGCTCGTTCAACAGAAAGAACAAGTCAGAGTGGGTTAGAGGTGGAAAACACGAGGACACTCAGACACAGGCCTCTGTTTCCCCTTATACATCTTTGTCATTAAAGGGATTTCGAACACATGGATCTGATCTTACTAATGAGGCATATTAAATAACATGTCTGTCTGAGGAACCATTTCAATCCTGTTCACCTCAGTCATGAAAACACCACTGATTTCATGTTAATCAGAAGTATAGGTTTATATCTGTACGTCATAAACTTCTCATATATGGAAAACACTCCTTGAAAGGGTGCAACCAGATGACACATCATAAACATACATAATTCATACATAAACGGCATTTCCAAAACAGACAAATTACTTTATGTACCATGTTTTTGGATTATAATTTTTATTTAACCTTTATTTTGAAGACAAATTGACATCAGAATCTCTTTCAAATGAGATTGAGTCCTTGTCAGTGCACGTTTTAGAGTGTCGGTAATTAACAACAAATAGAAATAATAGAATGTATTGCTCTTTTTAAATACATTCAGGGTATATTGTACAGAACAAGAGCTTTGTTTCCCTGTTAAACCCGTGTGATGAATGACATAATCTTCTGTGGTTATTATGTATTCATATGATGATGATGATGATGATGATGATGGCGATATCTATTAAGTTAATGGGATTTTTAACATGTCTAAATCTGGTCTCAACACTGTCAATTTATCTCACAGCAGCAATTACAAGCTGACTTTTTTCATCACTGTCTCAACATAAATAAACAGAACACACGTGTACAAATATGCGTGTGTATATATATACATATATAATATATAATATGAGTGTATATATATTATATATACACACATATATACATACATTAATGTGGATATCTACATACAAATACATATATATATATACACACATACATATATCTATATACATATACATACATATAGATATACACATATGTATATCTATATACACACACGTGTATGTATGTGCATATATATACATATACACACATACATTTACACATATATACATAGTTACATATCAATATACATATATGTACATATATATTCATATGTACATATATATATACTTAAATGTATATGTATATACATATAGGTGTGTGTATATAGCGACAGGAACAACTGAGGTTTGTCTGTAATTTGGACAGTACAGAACAATAGACCTTATTTTACAAACATTATCTCATCTGAAAAATGATCAGTAAAGCAGTTATGCCCTGCACTGCAGGCATAATGAATTTGGTATTAAATATCATTAGAGCTGACAGGCTGTTATGTGTTATGGTAAATGACTGCTCTCTTGCACTGTGAGCAGCACACGCAGCGTCACATCAGACAATGGAGCTGCTGTCACTCAGGAGAACACTGCCATCTAGTGACAGAAAATTGCAAATGGAAAGAACATGAAATTATGACGATTGAATCAATAATTTTATCACTCGACAATGACTATCGAGCACAAAGGTGATGAAATTCAGCGCCAGGGCTCATCACGTCATCATTTTAAAATCAGAATTGCAATTTGAAGTGTCGCAAAAAAATTGCAAAGGCTGCAATTTAAAACCATTATTTTCTTACTGAAATAATAAAAAAAAGGTGTTGACTGGTTGCCAACTAAAAATATTTAATCCACACGTCGGACATTATTACATAATTTGTTCACAGTTTGATGTTATC
Source organism: Microchirus variegatus (assembly GCF_963457635.1). Lineage (NCBI taxonomy): Eukaryota > Metazoa > Chordata > Actinopteri > Pleuronectiformes > Soleidae > Microchirus > Microchirus variegatus. The sequence goes on along the minus strand of NC_139818.1, from coordinate 12,472,937 downwards.
TCATGTCATGTTTTAAATCTATTACACACTAAACATCCTCAAAAAACTCCTTGTTAACAACTTCATAGGCATTGAAACATTCTGATTCTTGCAGCTGGACTTGAACCGATAAGGCTAATTGAGTTGTAGTCAGTCCGTCAGTAAAAAATTGCAATGAGATATTTTCCTCTGATCATTGCAAATATAACACTTTGAAGTCCTTGATCTCAGTCATAACCAACCGTCCAATGCACTTAATAATTTAAGGAAACATAGGACATCCCTAGGACAAACATGGCCAAAAGTAATAGAGAGGAATCAACATTTTTAAGGTGACAGAAGGCAAAAGAAACAAACACCACTAACTATATTACTAGTTCTAAATGTAACAGAATCACCCGTGAAACAGGGTTAACAACAAAAACACCCCCAAAGTCATCGTGGAGAAACAAATATGGAGTGTAATACATCAGAGTGCAATTGACCGAGCTCTGGTCGGATTCTTTCAGTGGTCATACTCCTTGTCAATGAACTTGGCCATACTGGAGAGCTGGATATTTGATGTGCCCTCATAAATGGTGCCTGCAAAGAAGAGCAAAATAAAACATGAGAACAAAGGTCAACAACAAGGTCGGGTTTTGTCAAACTCCCTTGCCCCGTTGACAATCCTTTAGCTTTCACTATCGTGACACAAGCAGGCTTATTATGCAGCTTGCTCCGCCATGGCTCCAGCTGGACAGCTGAGGAGCCGAAATGAAGGTGATGAAAGGGAAAGTAGCATTTTGCCCTGACAGTTTCCTTGGCTGTGTGTTGGAATAATGACACTTTGATGGGAGAATTCCTGCAGAGTCACTGTGATCCAATCACAGACAGTCACACCTGACCTTCCCACAGCCCTCGTAAGTTGTGACCTTTCCCACGTTTGTAGTTTTCATCGCACTTACCTCAAACAACTCTCATCTAAACAAAAATGCCCATAACAGTGTTTGTTCAGTGGCTCATAATCTCACCAATTTTACAGTCTCTGTAGTATTTCTCGATGGGGTAGTCCTTGGTGAAGCCCACCCCTCCCATCCATTCAATGCACTTGGAGGTGGTTAGTGTTGCAACCTGAGGAAGATCAAACATAACGTACAACAGTGTATAAAGACAGTCATCACATTTTACTTACAAGACTTCACCTGTTAAACAGGTTGAAGACAATGTTATGGCAACCAGAGCAAATTTGTAAATAATATGATTTTCCGGAGTAGTTTTACTGCCATTTCTCTGACACTCATTATAATTTTGAGCAGTTTGACCAGCCACACTTCACAGGTGAACTGCAGATATATGTAAATGTTAAGTGACAGGGTGGGCGTTATACATGTATAGAATCATGAACCAAATAAACCTCATTATGATAATATTGGCTCTGTTCAGACCTGGCGCTCACATCCGACATGAGAGACAGGATCACAATTGGACAGTGTAAATTAAGTACAACTGTCCACAACTGGCATTAAAATCCCTCCCTGTGTCTCTGTTGACTACTTGTGCAATTGTGAGTGTGCGCTAATACACACAGATGTCATGTCTGTCGACCATGGGAGCAACATTGTGTTTTTAACAAGTCTGGCTGTACAGATGTGTCCCTCGTAAAATGTGTTTTCGTGTGCGATCGTCGAATTGTTTCAACGCAATGTACAAGGAGTGAAAAACATGAGAAAAAATAAATCATGAGGTGATGAGGGTATTTATTGTTAGAAGTGAAACTGCAGAGGATCAGAGGACATGAGCTGAGGAAATGGTCTTTACTGTGTCCTGCGGACAGGCTTCTGTCCAGACATGTAAGAGTGTGGATCCTCAAACCCGGTCGACACATGGGCCACACGGTTGACGTAGTGGTTAGCGCTCTTGCCTTTGCAGCAAGAAGACCTGGGTATGACCCAGTTGGAACAAGGGCCTTTCTGTATGGCGTTTGCATGTTCTCCCCGTGTGTGTGGGTTTTCTCCGGGTTCTCCGGCTTCCTCCGACCGTCCAAAAACATGCATTATGGGGATTAGGTAAATTGGTCACTCTAAATTGACTGTAGGTGTGAGTGTGAATGGTTGTTTTTCTCTATGAGTGGCCCTGCAATGGACTGGCGAACTGTCCAGGGTGTACCTCGCCTATCACCCTATGTCAGCTGAGTGGTAGATGACGGATGAATGGATGGTCGACACACTGGTGTGCGTTCATAGATGTACTTGTCCACTTGTGACCAAATCAGAGATGAGATAAAGATGAAAGATAAATACTTGAATTGTTGGACAAATGCCTAAAACCTTCAGAGCATCTTTTTTGCCATAGCAACACCATTTGCAATGTTACACTAGAGATGAATCACATAATACAATTAGATATATTAAAAGTGAGCACATGATAAAATTAACCGCACAAAACAACCACAGCAACGAGAGAAAAACCTGTCATCATGTGTTTGGCCTTGATTTATGTTTTTCACGAGAGCTTGCTTCAATCTGTTCTTATCTAGTTGCACAAACCCTGAATCTATGGCTTAATTCATGTTGCAGACAATGTCGTTATGATAGGCTGATTCATTTAGGCTCTGCAAAGGTTGACCGACAATCTTTGACCATATTTTTATTGAATTAAACTATTTTGCTTCTCAGAGCAGGAATAGAATCTTGTCTGCTTGCCCCATATGATCAGGACAGATGTTAATACCAAGTCTGAACAAGGTGCATATCCAGTAGCTGCATAAAGAGTCTCAAAAAACGTTAGTCTGTGAATCAGGAAGCTCACCTCTGAAGTGAAGTATTTAGCCATGCAGGCCTCCTTGATGAAAGGTCTCCCAGCTTCCTTCAGACGAGCGGCGTTGTACGTCAGCAGCCTGGCTGCTTCGATCTGAGTTGCTACGTGGGCGATTTGGTGCTGCATGCCCTGGAGTTCAAAGAGTGCCATAACAACACAAGCACTTACTGAGAGTTGCAAAAGAAGATAATGACAAACATGTTATGGTGAAATAATAAGACGCGCTCACCTGGAAGTCAAAGATGCGTTTTCCAAACTGCCTTCGCTGTCTAGTGTAAGGAATAGTGTGGTCAAAGCAACCCTGTGCAAGGCCAAGCATCTGAAATACACAAAGTTTTTCTTTTACCCACTGTAATCTTCATAGAGCACATTTGGCTTGTTTTCACAAAATGTTTCATGGTTTACCTGAGCGGCTATCCCTATCCGACCCTCATTCAGCATTCCGATAGCATACTTGTATCCGTGACCCATCTGTCCTAAAATGTTCTTCTCTGGTACCTACAGCGTACAGCAGAAAGTCAGTGTGTCATCTGTTTCACATTAATCCAGTAAATCACAATGGGTTCGGTCGCACCTTGACATTGTCAAAGTTGAGCGGGCAGGTGGAGGACGCACACAGGCCGAGCTTCTTCTCCTTTTTGCCAATCTCAAGCCCCTCAGTGTCTCGGTCCACGATGAAGCAGGTGATGCCTTTGTATCCCTGTTTATCACGAGAAAATCATTTTGAATTATAGAAGCACACATCTCAATAAAAGGTTTCACAAGCATTTGACCAACAGTGTGTAAACGTAACACTGATAAAAAGTAATATAGTTGTTATTTACAAGCCTGTGATTAAAAACTACCCGAGTCTAAGCTTGTTCTAGTCATCAGTTATTTTATAAGTTGTTTTTAAAGCACAACTATCAAACACTATCTGAGACTAGCTTATTAAATGTGATGTTTTTACTCTTTTACATTGTTTTCTATTGTTGAATACTGAAACTCTGAATTTTAGACCTTTGGTTCCTCAAATTAATACATATAAAGACAAAATATTACCCTCTGTGCAATTACATTTGATATTTATCAATCTTTTTGGACATATTTAGTCTTAAATTGCAATTCTTCTGTTCAGTAAAAATCTATTTTTTTGTGATAATTTACTCTGGATGAAATAACATCTACACTTGATCTCCTAGAAATATTGTAGTTGGATTTAAATAGAACATGCCATTTGAAGCAAACAAGAGTGTGTAAAAATGAGAGTGGATATGCAGGACAATGATTTCCAGATCTTTTAATAATGAGAATAATCATAATTTGCAAAGTTACTTTTTATGAATGTAGGCAAATAAGATGAGATGGAGAAATAACGAATACAACAAAATACATAACAAGGTGGTCAGTTACTCACGGCAGACAAGTCAGCGTTAGCCATCACCAGGAATATGCCTGCATGCTCCGCATTACTGATCCACATCTTGGATCCATTGATGACGTAATAGTCCTTGTGTTTCTCTGCACGCGTCTTCAGAGAGAAGGCGTCACTCCCTGACTCTGCTTCAGAGAGACAGAAGCTTCCAATCTGTGAGACATGATGGAGATCAAATTGACTAAATATTCACCATTTTGTTGTGGCACAAACATGATCAAACCCACAGAAAAAAATGATTTTAAAAAGTGATTTTCTGAAATGTCTCTCTCTCGAGGACACTTCAGAGGAAGTCTATTTGCTCACCATGTCTGTTGACAGTCTGCTGAGGTACTGCTCTTTCTGTGCTGGTGTCCCCAGGTTGGAGAGCAGTGTGTTGATGAGTGTGTTCTGGATATCACAGAGAACAGCCACGGAAGGATCCACCTTCGCCAACTCCTCGATGACCAGAATGGAGGAGAAGAATGTAGAGCCAGTGCCGCCATATTCTGGGTCAATCTCAATGCCCATGAGCTGTGAAAATTCAATAACAGAGTAATTTTTTATTATAGATTAGAATAAAATAACAAAAACAAAAAAAAAACAAGACAAGCAATTACAAAGGCTGGAAATCACAAATGGAAACAACACAATTAGCAAATGCATGCAATACATAAGGAAATACATACACCCTGTTCAAAGAGAGAGTCGATCACTTCCTTGTCCATGGCGGAATTCTCATCCATCTTGGACACGAATGGAGCAATGCGCTCCTGTGCATATTTTTTCACTGTCAGACAAAAACACAGATGTTTAGTTTTCAGTCTCTAGCTATCATCAACAGGAGAGATGATAACACACTGACTAGCTCACCTGCTTCCCTCATCATGCTCTCTTCCTCTGAATAAGACTGTAAAGGAGGGAAAGACACTGGCCCTGCTGCCTGGTGCGCAGCCACATCTGGGGCAGAACTGCTGGACATTCTCCTCCATCCAGTCCGGCAAGTTCCCCATGGCCGAGAGATCTGTCTGCAAGACTGAAATCACAACAGAGAACAAGATTAAAAAAGAAAACAGACTGTTAAACATACACCAATAGGTAAAATATACATGACATAAAAAATGTATTTTATTTTTTTAAGTTAGCAACTACTGTTTATGTCTTAACATAACCAAATGTGGAATTTGAAACCTAAAAATAGAGCCATATGAATATATTTAGAATTCACAATGAGAAGGAAAGTGCAGAGCAAACACATCACTACTAGGTCAACTACCCGACCTACACACGTTTAATAAATATTTTCACTGTAAGTAAATTAGTCAACTTATTAAGCCACTGACAACAGCACTGCCTGTTTTTTTTTATAGAGGACAGAAACTAAACACATAGCTTGGAGTGATTCTGCTAATGTTAGCCCTTACGCTGTTAGCTTGAAACCAAGCGTGAAGAAGAGCCAAATAGGTTACTCAAATATAAAGTGCAGGTAAATATGCAAACGTAAACAATAAGTGCATTAACTGTGAACATTTCATCATGAATAAGACGATTTTTCCTCACCTTTAGGAAACTCTTGACCAACGGGGCAGCCATACTGAGCAAGTTACACAATGTTTACATGTTGCCTTCAAGGACCTCCTGTAAGATTCACAGACATCCGTGTACCGATGTCAATAATGATAATATATGGTTATTAGATGCAAAGCTATTTTGAGCTGTCACTTATTATATTTATTAATAATGTTCGAACAAAACTATGTTATATGCAGGGAAGATACACTACTCGGCGATAGCCGCGAGCACCTGGATTGGTTTTAGGGTATGTTTTACCAACGGTACGCGAATGCAACAGTTGCGTTTATGTGCACACGGAACACAGACGCCTCAACTGAATCGGCCAGGCATTCGTTCACCTGGTAACATAACTGACCATTTATACTTAGGGTTTGATTTCCGCGTTTCTCTTCTGTTTAACGTTCTTGTTATTCATTTGCTGAAAGGGTAGTTATAGAATTTGTTGAATATGGTGTCAAACAGTCGGTGTTAGACAGAGCCTGGTGCTGTTTTCACGCCTGTGAGCTAATGTTTCAAAGACGGCTAGTTTCGTTAGCCACTTTATGTTATGTGTTTTCAAATGTGAAAGCTAAGTTATCACATGCCTGACCTGACCACCGACTTGCTTTGTTCATCTTTTTCAGCTTCTACACACTAGGTCGAAATGGAGGAGATAAAAACCGAGCCTGTGGATTTTGTGAAGGAATTTCAGGAGTACCTGACACAGCAAACTCAACATGTCAACATGATCTCGGGCTCTGTTTGTGGAGAGAAAGAGTCAGTGGAGACATTTCAAGCCGGTGAGATGGACTATATTAAAATACATACCGTGATCACAGGTGGAACATATTACAATCAAGGAAAACTGATTTTCATTTGATGTTATTTTACTTAGGTTGATGACCTGTCTAAAAAGAAGTTCATCTTGTGTAGTGCACAAAATAATAGAGGGGTATACATTCTAATTGTGAAGTAATTGTTCTTTAAAGTGCAATAACAAAAGAAAACACGTTGACAGACATTTCAAACATTTAGGGAGATGTAATTAATTAGCCCCACCAAGCCCCACATATAATTATGTTGTTTTTGTGCATTAAAGTTAAATAAAACTCCACACATCTCATCCAATAAACTTCTTCTGTAAGCTGGATACCTGTCTCGAGAGCTATTAAACAATGCAGGTCATTCTCCCTGTGATCCAGTTTCAGGTTTTTAATTTGACCTGAGTCGAGGTGTGAAAGAGGGACGTAAGGGTCACCTGAGAAACACAGTGTGCTATTGTGTTCGTGTTGGAGTGCACCTTTTGTTGTTCTGCGTGTGAGTGTTGATGTAGCTGATAGCTGGTGTATTAGGACCTCTCCTCTGTTGAGTGATGGATTCTCCAGGTTTATGCACAGGGCTCCTTTCACTTCTCTGTCAAACCATCTGTCCTCTCTGACCAGAATGCGTAAATTCTCAGCATTAAAAGAGTGTTCTTTGTCTGAGTCCTGTCCAGATGAACTGGCACTTCTGTGCTGTGCCATGCATTTATGCAGTGGTTGTTTGGTTTCCTGAATATAAATTTCACACCTTGACTCGGGTGAAACGAACATCCTGAAACTGGATCAGAGGGAGAATGTCCTGAATTGTTTAACGGTTCTCTAAACGGGTATCTAGCCTACACAGGCTAAAAAAACAGAATTTGTCCACCAGGCAGTCAGAACTGAAGAAGCCTCTTAAATGAGAGGTGAAACATGCATTTTACAGCCAACTACTGAAATTGTTCGGAAATAAGCACAAAAAATACTTCATCACAGTGTCGTCTCTTATATTCCACCTCTACACGGTAAGACGATAAAGTCCTGATGTCTTTGTTTCTAGCTGCACCCAGGAGTGAACAGAATGGTCTGGACCCTCCGTCGGCAGAGGTCAACCTGTCTATGGAGGAAGGGTCCGACGTGCAGATGGACGGACTGGAGAGAACCTTCGATGGAAAGTACAAGTGCAGCTACTGCAGCTATACCAACAAGGGCGTCGCTCGTTTAACAGAGCACATCCGCATCCACACGGGTCAGTATTTCCTTTGCATTTGTTCACTAAGACAACGCCAGGCCCAAGAACTTTTATTAGAAACATTACAGGTGCTGAAGGAGTGGTCACATACCAGTGGCTTCTTTGAGAAAACTTAAGCATGATTCTATTCTATTTTTGTAATACTTCACCAGCTTGCTCAACAGGCTTGTGCACACATCATTGTCATTGTGACTTTTCTCATGTAACCCTTAAATTAGTTTAATTTTCCTCAAAAATTAAGCAAAATTTGAGGCATCTACATTTATCCATCCATTTTCTACAGCTTTATCCTCCACATGAGGGGGGCGAGAGGGCACTGTGCTCATCTCAGCTAACATAGGGCGATCGGCTGGGTACACCCTGGACAGATCACCAGTCCATCACAGGGCCGAGTTATCTACATTCAACATATACAAATTATGATTAAAAATAATCTACTGTTGAAGTCAAATAGGCTTTACAGAATATTGTCTACATAAACTAGACAAGTAAAAAGATCTTGTTCTGTCTTTATCTCACTGCATTTTTTCTTCTTACCATAAACCAGGAGAAAAACCTCACCGCTGCCAGCTGTGCCCATTCGCCTCGGCGTATGAGCGCCACTTGGAAGCCCACATGCGTTCGCATACAGGAGAGAAGCCGTACAAGTGTGACCTCTGCGCCTTCCGCTGCAGCGACCGCAGCAACCTGTCGCACCATCGCCGCCGCCGCCACAAACTCCTGCCCACGAGGGTCGTGCGCTCCGCGTTCGCCAATAAGAGGATGCTGGGCACCCTGCAAAAGAGGACAAGCACGATGGGCTTCAGCAGACGACTGCTCATCAATTTGAACCCGAACTCTATGCCAAAGACGGATTATCTAAATGACTTGTCTCACAAATTTCACTCCCATTTGAGCGGCGGTGAATATAAAAACCTTCCCAAGATGGATGAGAATGAAGGTCATAATAGGGGTTCCAACGGTTTGACGTTTAGTAACCCACTGGACCAACTGTCTACACTTGCTGGGCAATTGGCCGACCTCCACCCTGAGTCTCCGACTCCAGTGTCCCCAGACAGAGAGTCTTTAGAAGACCAAAAACCCATCCTCATACATCAGGTCTCCACTGAAGAGGTTGCAGCATGTTCAAACGGCGTGCAGATGTCGGCATCAAAACAAGTGTTTCTCACCCCGGGCCGCGAAAATGGCAGTCCTGGTCCTGGCCTCGGCTTCGAGAACAGCATGAATGCTCTTTCTGTGAGCGTCAGCAACAGCCAGCCAAGCACGCCCACCCCTGCCCTGAACACTCCAGACCAACAGCTCATGCATACTTGCCAGCACTGTGATATTAACTTTCCTGACAACATCCTCTACACCATTCACATGGGCTGTCATGGCTACGAACACCCATTCCAGTGCAACATCTGTGGACACGCGTGCGTAGACAAATACGACTTTGCATGCCATTTTGCCCGGGGCCAACACAAAAAGTGATTCCTTGTTCAGAATTCCTTGATTAGATATTTTCAATCCAGATAGAACTAACTGCTCTGCATGGATTGGTTTGGTAACCACGGAGGTGTACCCATCTATTTTTTGTCGTGGCTTTCAAACCACCTCCAAATGCGGTTGGAATCAGACTTGAGAAACTTGAGTAATGCAGTCTGCAAAAAGGCCTTTTTCTTTATACTGTACAATGAACATTAATTGAATTCCCCCCCCCCCCCCCGTTTATACTGATAGCAATTTATGTTGTGTTGCTGCAGTTATATGCTCCTTTCATATGTTTGCAATGTCTTGGAAAATCCTCCAAACACATAGGCAGCTAAACATAATATTTTAAATCAAACATCAATTATTTTATTGAAAATGAACACACTCTTTATTTGCGCACCGAATAAGCTAGACAGATTTTTGCAGGTGTGATGTTCACGAGGTGAAGTTTGTTTGCAGCCACACTCATTATTCTTTTGTTTACCGATACCTCAATTGATAAACTGTTCAGTGTCATTAGTCAGTAATAATTTAGATAGACTTTTTTTTGAAATATTTATACCTTTTTTAAACAAAAAAACCCAACATTTTTAAGCAGTCTTGAACAGTTTTGTGGTCCTGTATCTATATTTTGTGTATAATAAAATGTCACTGTAGCCACAGTGCTGTAGCTGTTATTGAGGCACTGTAAAGATTCACAACCCTGTGTCTTAAAGATTTATTGTGATGTTATGTTTATTTCACCTTATTTTTAAGTTGTAGTTGAATGTCAAGATGATGTGATTTGAATGAAATAACTGCAATACAAACCCTCTTAATCTCAAGTGTATCATGTATCCTGATTAACAAAATGAAAATGATTGATCAATATTTCATACTACACAGTTGCTTATTCAATTCAAATAAAGGAATGAAATAATCCTAGACTGTTTCTGCCACAATGATCAACTCACTGAAAAAACACGATTAAATGTAAACAATTAAGTCTCCAAAGCTGTGTGTGGTACCTCATGATTGAATGTGTTTTTTGTGAAAAAAAAATAATTCGGGGTCACTGATGATTCTCATCAAGATTTCCTTTCTGTCACGGTCAAAAACATCCACTGCTCTTTGCACTACACGCTCCACATCAATGTCCTCTTCTTGAGCGAGGGACGTTTCTTGCAGCACCGTCTCTCGCAGGCTGCAGAGTAATGTCGCCTTGGCTTCATTCAGCTGCGTGGCCAAAGACCTCATATACTCAGAAGACACATGATTTTCTGAAGACGGGATGAGACATCATTATCACACAGGCCTGCAAATTGTATGTGTATGAGGTTAAAAAAAAAGCTCTCAGCTAACCTTTGGCTGTTTTCATGGCTTCTGAGATCAGGCGTCGACAGGCCTGGTCAGCTTGGTGAACAACGCTAGTGGCACATTTCTGACGGTCAGCTTCCTGCACAGTGTGACAAATATACAGCTCAATTTCCCACTCCTGTATTCACATATTTAAGAATAGATTCACCTGCACAAAGAGGATTGACACACCTTTTGTTCGGTGTTGTCCTCAATTGGCCTCAGCGGGTTTCTCAGGGAAGAGGAGATTGACTCCATCACCCTCTGGCTGAGGACAAGCACAGACAGAGGCAATTCATTAATAACTGATTCATGCATCACTTTAATAGTAAGTATTCACATCTGCTCAGTGTAATGTCTTACATGTCACATGTGTATAATTTGTCTGTAGTATTGAGCAAAATGCTCAGCTCCTCCCATGGGTTTTTCTCTGGGTTTGGGGACTCCAAACGCTTCACCATGTCCAGTATCACCTCAGTGGGAACGGGCTCAGGTCTACTCTGGTTTCTACTGATACAGGACTCCAAATCACAGTGTAGATACACCTGGCAGAACCCCAGTGAATCTGCAATGACAACCCACACATTTGGGCACAACACAATGATGGTTTAATTTTCTGTCTTCACACATTTTTACACTGATCTCTCATCTTGGCGGTGAGTTTTTTCAGTGGTTGGAATCACCAATTTATCATAGTCAACATGTAGCTGCCTTTAAAAGTGCCAATTTTATGTTGTTCTAATGCAAAATGATGCCTTTTGATAATACTGTATTTCCTGGTGCATTCAAGTGCTTGTAATATGCTCGAATCTCCAGAATTTAAAGGTCCAGTGAGTGACAGTTTGTGAAGACTGCAGACTGGAACAAATTCCTCCATCCACCCCTCCCTTTCCAAAGAAAGGATATTGTTCTTCTATGTTTGCAAAGTAAGCTTCCAATTAAAACAAACAAACACGAGCCTTGCTGGTTTGTCCATTCAGGCTGCTGTACAAATGTGGCAGGGAAAGATGTTGGCTTCCAAAGGTACATATAAAAGGCTTACTTTGGGTTGGTATATTCAATTTCTGCCAATAAATCCTCCTCAACGTTGCACACTGGACATTTTGATGTCAAGTTTGACTTTTGGTATCACACACACAAAGGTGCTTACACTTTCTTGCAAGTTGGTACACTTCATATCTCATGCTGGGATAGTAGAAGTTGTCATCCAGAATAAAGAGCAGTGGCGTCCGGTCGGTCTGAGAGTGGTCCAGTGTTTCAGGCCGCAGCAGATCACGGACACAGCGCTCCCACGCAGCAGCATTTATCTGAAATCTGCTCGGCGGCTCTGACATCACTTCACGTGTCTTAAGGAACAGCTCAATGCACTGCAACACTGCGTGTCTGTGTAACTTCCATTCAGTTTGCTAGAAGAAGAAGTTATTCAATTAAAATGCTGAAAAACATGAATGTCAACACATTGAGAATATTTAATAAAATGAACATATCAGAGGAATCCAAACAAGGACAATAACTTTCATTGTCACAGTTTATGAAGAATATACCACATGTGACCGACATATTTGATTATTTAATTGTGACGGTGAAAGATTGCATACTTTACTATTTACAGAGTGTAAAAATGTAAATAAAACTTATCAACAGTCCTTTTAGCTGAGTCATATTGTGGGCTGCTTATTTCTTCATGTGAGCAGAATATTTTTTACACAGGTAGAGAATTATGTCTCTAAAATAGACTGATATCAAACTGATAAACTTTCAGAGATTGTTTTTCATTTTGAGGTTCGAGAGGCACTGATCGACATCTTTCACTATACTCTGACATTTTACAGACCATACAACTACTTAATTTATCAAGAACATAATTCACAGATTGATTGTTTGAAAGCACAAAAAGTTAAAAAGTTATGATATCTATTAGTGCAATGGATATCAGAATTTTGTTTTTACTGTACAGCTTTAGAGGAATTTCGACTTGGATGTCCCATATTCACACTTTTAAATTGAAGAATTATCAACTATGAGAGGTAATAAAAACAAATAGTTCTCAAATAATCCTCATATTATAGTTAACACCCTTTTGTTTTGATTGTTATAGACTGGCTCAGTGTGAAAACTGAATTCCCAGAACGTAACAATTTGTCTTTACCACCTCAGTGAGCTCAGCACCGCTGTTCTGGACGGCTCTAATCTGAAAAGCATGCTGTGGTATCAGGTCATCATATGGCAACACAGTGGCTCTCCATCCAAGCTGTGCCGCGCTGCCCAGAACCGTGCGGGCCAGAGTGGACTTCCCAGAAGCAGGAAGCCCGCAGAGGACACACAGACAGACCGGAGTCTGAGTGACACCTGTCCGGTCCTCTGCTGCCATGCCCTAACCGAAAGAGCCCATTAAATATTCAAACATTTCCCTCTGTTGTGCTCCTAGCCATTGCCTACTGCAGTTAACAGCGGACTTCCGCGTTCGAAACAGGAAACAAACACGAGACTTCCGGCAACAGTTCTTTCAGAATAAAAGCCAACAAAGGAGAGCATGCAGGTAAAAAAAAACAAGTCTTTGTGGTTAAGGAGTGGGAAAACGCTTCACGTTCATTAAAAATAACCAGCCATTTATCTCACATTACAAGAACTTCTCTGCAAAAACAACGAAATGTTGAAACATCTCTGCACATTTAAAAACAACACAGTTGACCAAAGTGCATATAAATACATAACACAGCAATGTAATCTGGAAGAAAAAGCAAGATAAAAACAATAAAACAACATAAAACCAATAAAACACACGAGAGCAATAAATATATAAAACATGGAAACTGCCAACTCTTATTCATGGTCAGGGAACGCCAAGATTTTACAGTACTATATTTATTATGAATTGTGTGTTTAAACTATCTTACCTTCCTTCTTCTTAGCATCTTCTTTTAGTAGCAATTTATTCTTCATGTGGATCAGTAAAAAATCCTATTATTAAATCAATCAATCAAATTATCAAATACTGTATTTTATTTTTAGGATTATTTTAGGATCAAGATCCTAATCTCATAACTAAGAGTTGAGATGTCCTCATACTTAGAAGATACTGTAACTAATGGGACACAAGCACTAACATTTCTTCAGCATCACATTAGTCAGACTTTGTCACCTGTTAGGTTGAAGGACATACATGTTCCTTAACATATTTTTTGTTGTGTGTTTAAAAGTTTGCGAGGACCCTGGGAACAACAGCCACAGGCTCGACACAGTCTGGGGATCTAAAGACAAACACAGTGTCAATACATTACTCGGTACAGAATTTGACATTTATTTTCCCAAATAATAAATAAATACGAAGTAAACATTAAAACATCTGACGTTGCTTTTATTTTATACTTACAATCAACCGGCAATCAAATATGTTAAAAATAGGAGCAGAAATCAATCAAACAATAGACTTACAAAATATTAAATCTGCACATATTTGCAGTGAGACATAAAGAGGTATCCAATTATATACAGTACACATACACGTGAATAAATACACGTTTCCCAGCGTCGTCCACCACCGTGTGACAACAGTACATCTTAAAAAAAAAGGTGCCAGAGACAAGTTACAGAGAGTATATTAATATTATTTTTCAACACAGCGATTTAAAACCCTCTCTTCATTTAGTGTTAACCTACAGTAAACTTCATGGATTCACAATTTATTGCAAGAAGAGAATCATTCATGCGGTTGCTTGGATGGTATTGGTTTGGGGACTCCGGGTCCCTGCCGTGGTACTGCTGGTTGCTTAGTGACGATGCTCTCATCGATATTCCAATAGTCCAGATCTCCATATCTGAAAATGACCAATTATGTCAAAAAATAATGTTAAAACAGTTGCAGGTTTGCTTTTGCGCAGAAGTCAAGACGAAGCAAAAGTGTATATTCCTGTGCATGTGTGAGGGCAATAGGAAATTACAACGGTTCATACCTGTCGCTTGGAGGTGAAGTATCTGCTGAATTCCCAGGCTACAATGAGGAAAAAAGGACTTATAATCAAATTCAAAGGATATACTGAAAAAAAACCCTAGTATAGTGTTGGTTATTATTGATTTACTGCTATTACATTTGTGATTTAATTTTCACGTAATGACAACCTGGTTTCAATACTGTAAAATAAGAAACAATACATTTACCACAGGGGGAGAATGAACTGGAGGCTGGTTTCCAGGACCTGTTTCAACATTTCTATTAGGCTGTCCATTAGCATTTCCATTTTTTCCATTTGAACTGTAAAAGCAACAATAAATTAATAAATAAATCAACTAATAATCTTAGTCTGTAATGAAAATCACATCACAAAGAACACTTTGCAAATACAAATAAAGACAAGTAATAATAAAGCAATGATTATAAAAATCTGTTACTTCTCCACCCCTCTTCATCAAGAGATTCATACCACGATTCATACAATTAAATCAGTTGTCTTGTTACGACTTAATTTAAAATCCATAGTCCTCTATTATATGACCGAGATAAGACCAGAGTAAAAATGTGTTTAACGTAGAGACGAGACCAAGAGACCTTTCGAAAATGAGACCTTAGACAGGTCTAGAAAACTACAACACCACAGCCCAGCAACATTGATGTTTACCTGCGGCCTTTTTTCAGACAGGGATCAAAGGCGCTTCTCCTAAAGAAGTAGAGCAGCACCAGAATGACAAGGACCAGGAGGGGAACCACCAACAGGAAAAAGATCAGCAGGCCGTCCCTCAGGGAGTAGTCTGAGGTCAATGTGAATAAAAACATCAATACATGTAACTTCAGCAGTGACAAAAAAAAACAACTGTGAATTAAAATGATGTTCATGGTTTCTGTTCCACTGGTGTTAATGAAACTATTCCAAAGCCAAACACACCAACATACAGTATGAGGGCTTCAATACAATACTACAGGTGACACACATTCAGTGAGAACCTCATTTGTTTGGAAAAGTAAACAGAATAACTTGAACCCCACCTATCTGAGCTGGACCACTGTCTATGCTGCCACCTCGCCCTGCCTTGGCACAGTTGGGTGGGGCCCACCCATTTCCACAATGACAATGTCCTTGGTCATTGCATGACTGCAGAAAACATGATTGCAGTGAAGTCAGACATTTTATTAGTGGCTGGTTACTAGTAAAGAAATTAAAGAAAGTAACAAAGATGCAGTTTTACCCCTCGGTCATTGCAGGTGGTCTCTGCATTACAGTCCAAGTTGGGCAACAGAACAGAGGCATTAACGCACTTAAAATCCACACAGGTCTGCAAGAGAGGTACAATAACTTAATTTAAATGAGTCATTGCGAGTCATCTTGTGTTTCTTTCACAATGGAAGAACCGTCATGGAACTAAATCAATCTGCATAAGTTCCTGGTCACATTCCACCTTTCTGGTTTGCACACTTCTAAAAATAGTTCCCAGTTTCAAACCCTGCTTACCTTTCCTGCACTACAAGGGCTGCCAGAGTTAACATAGGCAGGATCCAACACATCCGTGCCAAGGTTGAAGTCTGCGTTCACACAAGTTGACCCGTTAACTACTTGGATACTGACATGGGCACCGGGTGGGGGGTTGTTGACGTCCACGTTAGTGCACTGCACCTTTCCACACATAGCATGTCTGTGGTGTCGGAATTAAGAGGAAAAAGTTAATGCCCTGCAGTTGTTCATCAGATTTGTTTATTTATCGATGAGGCACTTTAATGCCCATCAACATGTAAATATGCCAGATTATAGCTAATTTATTGGTTGATTTACAGTACATCTGTTACATCTGGGCAGGTTGACGAAATAAGACAAAATATTTAAGTACAAACGACAACAAAACAAGAAAAATGTACACGGACATTGCACCAATATCAACAAATAAGGAGATTGCACTAAGATTTACAAGAAAATGGAGTAAATTGCAATTTGCACTTTTGTATGAATTCCCTATCGATGTACAGTAAAACATATAAACACAGCTCAGGTTTATGCCACACTAAATGCTAAAAATGTGTCTGTACACTAATAACATTACAAATGTAATGAAATATAGAAAGACAGTTGCATCCATGAGTCGAATAAGACCAAATCAGATGAGAAGGTAGATTATTCTAATTTTCCTGATTAGAAGAACATCTTAAATTTGCAATAGAGCGTTTGAACAGGTGGGCTTTGTGTAGCAGTGTTTTGCAATAAATGATTCAAGAGTTTCAGTCTTGTGAAACTAATCCTCATTGTAACATGGCTACTGCTGCCGTTTATTTTCCCCCAGAGGCGGAGGGATACACTCCATCGATCCATTATTTATGAATTAAAAAAAAGTGATGTGTACTTACTCTACAGCACATTTGATGTACTTTCCGTTGCTGATGATGCCACAGTTTCCAAACAAGTTTCCCTGAACATTTGCGTGTGTAAAACAAGCATCTGCTGCCTTTGTTGCGGGATCTGTGAAGATAAAATAGCGGAGATAAATAATATATTTATTACAGGAGACATTCATGAATTACTTGCGAGGCGAGCTTCCTGGTAAACTCTGGGATGACATATTATTCAGAAATAAGTGAATGTACCTGGTGCAAAGAGATGTCTGCATTGGGAATCATATGTCTGGCATCTGCCTTCATAGCAGTAGGCAGCGTCGTTTTCACAAGACAGGCCATCCATGATATAGAAGTCGTTGGGACAGAACGCTCCCTTGCCGTCACAGTATTCAGGAAGATCACAGGCGTTGACAGACTTTCTGCACGGCGTTCCAGACACTCTGATCTGAAACAAAAGCATAGATCACATGTAAGTGTGGAGAATGTTTTCCCATGAATACAGATAGATAGATACAACCCCAGCCTCGTGTGCTGACCTGACATCTGTCACAGCACTCTCCGTGAGCGCAAGCGGAGCCGACTGTAAATCTGCAGGTGGCGGGATCACAGCATTTTGTCTTGCATTCCTGTATGAAATAAAAGCAAAAACAATCATTTCCAACACATTCAAAAGACTTGCATTCATGTTACACCAAAAGGTTTTACTTTACACATACTGATATTATACAAACAACTTTGTTGTTGGCCTTGCTGATGCAAAATTAGGATTTTATGTCTGTTAAATTCTGTGATCTTTGACATTTTATATGGGATGAGGTGACTAAAAGTTGGTCTTATAAGCAAGATTCCAAAGAGTTAAACTCATACAATACGCGCACAAAACAATGTCAAATGTATTTGTATATCACATTTTAAACTAAAGTGCTTTACAGGTTCGATCAGACAATGAATTAAATGGATAAAAACAGGATAAAACAACCATCAAAGAGAGAAAAGAAAGAAACAGACATCCTCAACCAAGAAGACCAGATTACAAGCCAAAGAGAAGAGGTGGGTCTTCTTTAGCCAGGATTTAAATTGAGTGATGAAGCATGTCTTGAATAAACCTTGTATAATATATACTGTAACTTTTTGAGAGCAGCCATTTTGGACATGAAATAACAGGACAAACACAGGTGTAACCAGTGATAGGAATTTGAGTTCCATTCCAGGTTGAAAGCTGTAGTTTGTAAGTTTTAAATATAAACAAATGTCTGTCGTATTAAAACCAGATTGCTGAACACACAGTGACACTGTGTCTCTCTATTGCAGTGTTTTGATTCCCTGTATCCCAGTGACAATCCATGCATTCAACATCACAATCGATGCTGGGAAAGTGAAAGTTTAACAGCAACACTACGAAAGTGAGGCGGCACTGAAAAAAGTCGGAATATGGAATTGACCTCGGGCATCCTTTCAGAAAGCTCTGCAGGTTCACTTGTGGAACGTGGGAAGTCTGATGTCACCGCCTGCCTCCTTCACTGTAAAAACGCTAAGAAGCATTCACAAAAGTTTCCTCCTAATCCTAATATAGTCCTGACTCGTGAACACAGCTTCCGTCTGTCTGCGTGTCACAAAGCTACAGCAGGAGAAGATGCGTCTTCTGTCACTTACTGGAGAAGCACATGTCTATTTTTAATTCTAACAGTTTATTTTTGAGTTTTGGATTGCAACCACTGACAAACTATCAGGAAAAATACCTTTAGTCTCTTGGATTTTCTGCTCTGCTTTTTACACTTAAGCCCGCAGAAGCAAAGCAGAAAAAACTTTGTATGTTACTTTGATGCAGCATACATATTTATATTTCTCTTGTTGCTTGACAAATACTTAGATGATTATTATAGCACTGCTGAAACAACAATGGCCTAAGACTTTCATATTTCTTGGTGTCACATCTAACATGGCATAAAAACATTGTTTTAGGTGTGTCTTTACCACTAAAAACAGTGGAAACTTTATTATGTAACAATGATGTATTAGAGCAACTGCGCAACAGCATTAAGTTGTGCAACTTCTTCTGTTCACCTAGAAGACTTAACAACTCTACCTCTGGTTTGCCACAGTCGCAGTCTTCTCCCTTGTCCACCCGCCCATTGCCGCATTCAGCTGTGCCGATCACATCGGATGGCGAGGGCTCGTTTCGCAGACACACGCCTCCTCCCCTGAGGACCAACCTCTCAAAGTCTTGTCCACTGCAGCTGCTGAAAGTGGTGGATCCACTGCAAGGTAAAAGGGGGGGAAAAAAGCCATCAATGGAAATGTCTATTTGGCTATGACTTAACACTCTTTGACATGGTCATATTTGCTCCTTATAATCCCCTTGTTGACTGAAACGAGTCTATGCAGCTGTAGTTTTTGTTGTAGCGCAATATGAATGACCTGTAACATCGTAGTAATAGTAAACACAACAATTATCAACATGCAATTAGAGGACTTCTCTAATCCCATGTTAAAATGTGCTTCATTCAAAGTAATTGTGTTTAGACAGGTATGTAAAAAAACACTAGCAGCGAACAGTCAATAAAATAACATAGAACTAGTAAAGGCTCTCAGGTTCAAATCTGTAAAAAGGGCTCATTTTCTGCAACACAGTGTATACACGTGGATTATTTAATTAAACCAGAAACGACACACAATGGACTATGACTTGAATTTCATTGTCTATATGGGAGATGTTTTACCTGGCACCGGCTGACATGATGCAGCTCTTCGCATCACAGCTGCTGCAGCCGTCGTCATGATTCATGCCCAGGTTATGGCCCATCTCGTGAGCCACAACAGTGGATATAAAAGGCAGGTTTTTGTTGCTGAACTGTGAAAACAGACCCAAGTCCATTCAGTGCTTAGTTATTAAATCGGTGTTGTTACATTAACTTAAAACGGCTTAGGCTACACCTTAAAATTCCTTAAACAAGTGGGAAAAAAAACACTGTTATTGATAATAAGAAACTGAGATCCAAATGGATGGGACATCATAAACAACATTTTTTGTGCTGGGAAAAGAGGAGCACTTCCTTCAAAATATGTGACTAGATTTATTTTTAATCACAGTCTCTTTACACATCAAAAATAGAATTATAACACAATCACAAGAATTTCAGGAATCCAGTCACACAAAGGAAGACGTCGCGTCATGGAGATCTTTAAGACTTCAGAGTTCAAGTCTTACCTGTTTGACTCGACTACCCGTCTTATTCCGAGCATCTGAAAATGAGCTGCACTTATAGATCTTCCCATGAATAATGCACACGGTGTCAGTTTCTACACAGACGCTCGCGATTGCCAAAGCACCACAGTGTCAGCTGGTGTGAAGACGGTAAAGGGGATACGGACTCACCACGTTGATTCCTCCAGAGGTTGCCACGGAACAGACGGTGCCAACGAAAGCCATTCCCAACACTCCGCCTTCATACGTCCTAGGCTGACCACTGACAAATAAGACACAAATCGCAAATTACAGAACACAAAGAATGCAGCTTGTCAAACATCATCATGTGACGGCTTCACTTACACAATGAGCTGACCGATGTCGTGCCTGATCTTTGGTATGAGAACACTTTTTCTCCACTGAACAAAGTTCCTCAACACATCTCCTGCAGTGCCATCCACACTGAAAGGATTGCTGTCCTTAAAAATCTCCAGGGCCACGAGCACCACACGGATATTTAGTGGTTTGTAATACTGGAACAGATGAGAAATTAAAAGACTTTGATTATAAAGAACATCCATAAATGAAACGTTTATTGTTTCTTGTTTACAAAATCTCACCGAGTCCAGTAGATTAGCCATTTCCACCAACTCTTCTCGTACCGCCGTCTCATTTTTTTCCAATAAATTATACTGTCAATGAAATGAACACATGCGTAAATTATGACTTCACAGATAATTCACTCAGCCACACACAACAGTGAATTTCATAGATAGATATACAAACCCACCCTGAGATTATCAGCTATCAAGGCCAACTCCACATAACTGGTTTGTGGTAAATTGCGCCTCCTCTGTTAAAACAACAAACAGAAAATAAGGAGGAGCACTGACTCCCAACCCTCAGCCAATATTCATTTTAAAATATCTTCACACTGTTCACAGTGATCACAGTGAGCATCCTGACCCGCAGCAGTGAAGTCAGCGAATGACCGGGGTCAAAGGCTTCATGGTTTTGTACCGACTCCGCCTCGCTGAGGACGCCACAGGTGACAGGCTCAGTCTGGACATCCTTCAGGAGGTACAGGATGTGATCGTTGGTCGCCGACCGTGGTAAAGGCTCAAGTCCATAGGTCTCATTATCGAGCATGATAACACCCCTACAGGGAAGCAGTGCAGGAAAGCAACGCCATAACAGTAAATACATGACCACGAAAAAGAAAAAGGTGTGGTGTTGCAACTGGCAAAAAATATTTGAGGAACAGGAAGACGCAGAATACTTGTGTTACAAGCTTGAGAATTAAAAAAAGACTTAAGAGTTTAAAAAAAACACAGCACAAAGACAGGATGTCTCATGTGTTGTGTATTCTCGTGTGGAAAATACTTAAAATCATACATAAAGAAAGCAAAAGGGCGTTGACGGAGTTAGATATTACAGCAAACTAAACTGTCCAAACATTGTCTTTCCATTGCTCAATAGAGGAAGTCAATCCAGAGTCAATTCAAACCTGAGGCCGGAGCAAGTGCTGAGGGCAACCATTGAATTGTCATATCCCTCCACCTCTCCATGGTAATAGCAATGCACCTGAGAGAAGGGTAAGAAAGAACACACTCAGGGTTGATGTTCAAACCAGCTTTTTAATAAAAAATCCCCCCCAAAAGCATATGGCGACTTACATGTCTTCTTAGCGATGAGTTGATTAAGTTAGGGTGTAAAAAATCTCTGACAGGAAGAGAATAAATATGAGAGACGTGACGATTGGGACAACAACAGGAAACGATTATAACGTAAGTATGAATTCACTCTGTTCAGATACCTGTTTTGCGTTAGACGAAGCAGGAGATGCCTGTCGTTTATGTTAAGCGAATACAATATTGTTTCCTCTCCATCTTTCTGTAATTATGCAAAAAGTGCATCATTAGTGTAATCATGTTAAAGCATCGGTGAAAGTTTTATTTAACCAGAGTTGTTATCAGGGATGAGCCGATAAGAGAGTCAGTATGGGTCAGAGACTGGTAAAAATCACTGGATCGGATGTCAGGAGAGTAATATTTGTTATACAACTGGAGAATTGTGTCTTTGAAACAGCTTGAAATGGCACAAATGTGTTAACAGCTTCATCGTTTAAAAAGGAGGGACTCAAGTTTGTGATATTGGTATAAAAAAAGTGGCATTGTGCCACGATCCTTGTCAAAACCAACCTGTTGTGACTCGGTCAGCCTGTCAACGCTCCTTTTCCCTCTTTCTATCACCTGAGGATGTACAATGGAGTACTTGGAAAGTTGTGATGTGAACTCATTGTGGAAGTCTGGGAATAGCAATGAAGAAAACAAATAAATAAATACACGGAAATACTGAGAGGTTATTCTGCCATTTTACCACAGGGAAGCACACACACACACACACACACACACACACACACACACACACACACACACACACACACACACACACACACACACACACACACACACACACACACAAATACAGAGAAATGTGGGTTGTTGTTTTAAATAAATACTATAATAATAAAAGAGAGGGAATTCTGTTGTCGTCTCATCATTCAGCTTTTAATTATCAACTTCCTGAAAAATCACGTGACAAACGAATGAAGCAACCCGAAGGACAAATGCAGCAGGACAAACAGGCACCTGTGTCTCACTCACCTTTGTTGTCAATTCCAGAAATGTGACAGAGCAAAAAACAGACGAAGAAGGCGTATTTTATGACCATGATCTCGATAGACAGTGTTTCGATGATTATGTCCCCATTAGAGCTGTCAAAATTCCACGGCACGATATGTTTGTGACTCCGGTTCCTTCAGGTGGCTTGGTGTCTCGGTGGGTGTGGCCTCAGACAGGTAGCCACACCCACCCAGCAGGAGGAGCTCTGCTGAAAGGAAACAACAGAACAGGTGGACTTCAAATATTTGGAAATGTCGTATGTTCTCGACTGCAGCAAACATTGTTTCGTTTACTAAGTGACGTGTTAAGTCACAGAGAACATATTTAATTCTTTGAAATTTTTAAAAACGTATTAAAAAATCTATTATTATGATAGGTATAATCATTGCCAACATGATAATAGTGATCATAATTATTATTACAGTTATTATTATGATGTAATGGAAAACTGGACCCTCACTTATTGAGTTATAGTAATAGACCATAGTTCGTGTCATTGAACCATCACCACCTGAAATCCTGGTTCAACCGGCTCATGTGGTTGTCATGGATATGACTGCCCTCTAGTGGTGGCGCTGTGATTTAACACATTGAGCTCGTCCCAATGTAAATCTTTCAATCAAAATATTCATTATTTTAAATTCACCTTCTTGCAAAAAGTTAAAAAAAAAGAAGCGAAAATTCACATTATATATATGTTAAATTCAACCCTAATATTTACATTAAATTTAGCACACATTTGTATATATTTATTTATTGTTCAGTTCACTATCCTCTGCAGGACACCCATGCACCTGAACACCTCTGCATTTTTAAAAATATAATTATTTATAAATAATAATGATGGAGCAAATGCATAAAAGCATAAAAAAATAAGTGATTCTGTCATACAGGATCTACATAGTATAAACATCTAGCCTGGCAAATGTTAGACAGTATGCCAAAACTCAATGGTCACAAGGGTTTGAAATGCTCAAAAGGGCAATTGTAATCGTTACATGCAACAGTAAATGCAAATAACCATTTGTTATTGAAGGTAAATTATTGAAATGACCATCTCTGATGATACAGTGCATCATACCTAGAAGCAAATGGCCAACAGCAGCAGAAGATAGAACACTCTTGCGACTTTGGTTGGTGTCATTTGTACCTTATCAAGTGGCTGGTGAATATGTAAGATGCTCCCATTCCAGGTTAGGCCTTTAAATGTAGATTAAAACTACTGGATTAACATTGAACTCCTTTTTTTTTCTCAAGTCTAATTTCTTATATTTTGTATTTTTGTATGATTTATATCGCTTTTTGCCAGTGCATCAACATCCAAGAAATGTCCCATGACTGGCCTGACTTGAGTCTTGCATGTTTTCTATCTGTCTGGCTGGAGCCCCGAGTTATCGCGTGACTTTAGTGGCTGTTACGTCACTCGCGTTGCGGAAGTGTACGGGCGCTGAGCATCGAACACTGCACTACAGGTCAAACATCAGCAAAAAACAAGTACAATTGTGCGTTATAACACTGATGTTATCATAGTAAACTCTGAATTTATTTTCAACAAACAGTTGTCGTTGTCTCGTGCATGACCCACACGCTATTGTAATGTATTTGGCTCGCAGGGTCCAAAGGTTGTTAGCATGTAGGCTAATAAACAATGACTGGGTAACTCATTTTTGAATAGTCTCCCAAGAAAAACATCCAATTCCGGTATTATTACACACTTATTAAGGACGTCCCGGCGTTTAATAGCACATTTACGAACGTACCGGTATGGTGCTCTCTATTAATCAGTAGTGCCATGTATGTATGCATATTATAGGTTGAGTGTTGCTAAATTACTGAAGAAAGGACTGCTCAAGAAGCAAGTGTGGACAAACGCGACTCAGGTGATGTCAGCTCAAGTTGTATTGTGAGTAGGCTGCTGCACATATCATTTATTTTCATGCTTTATTCTATAATTCATAATAACACTAATAACATTACCCTCTTAATGTAGAATAACTGAACTTTGTACTTGTATGGCATATTATAAGTCAGTCTCCTGATACGGAAATCATGTTTTTCTCTTATTTTTCAGGCCAAGCTTTATGTGGTGATACAGAGATAGTAGATGAAGTGGAAAGAAAAAGCAACACAGCGGTGAAGATGGATTTACAGCCAAAGACTGGAGCCAGAGGTTTGCAAAGTGTAAAGACAAATGCTGTTTGTAAACGAATTGGACCCATTCAGCATCAGAAGCTCAAAAATACACTTGACCGTTGGTTGGTTAAGCCCCAAAAGAACCTAAATACAGATGAAGTGAGCCAAACCCAGGATGATGTCGACCTTTCAGATGACGGTGCCTTTCAAGGCACATCAGCTCAGTCAGTGGACTGTGGAAATGCTGAACAATCTGCAGAATATAACATGGATGAAGAAACCCAGCCCATGACACCACAAGACCTGGAGGAAGATAGTCCAGTGTCACCAGCCTCCAAGGATTCGTCAGAGAGTGGGCCTGTATGTGCCAGCGATGACACAGGATTAGAAAACCAAGAAATGGAGACATGCTCAGCAAGCTCACAGGGCTTTGTCAGGCACAACACCAAAATAACACATTTCTTTTCGGGGATCTCATCGCCACGACTCACGCCTATGAAACGGAAGAGGCCACATACATCTCCAGTGAAACAGCCTCCAGAGAAAAAACGTGCGGGAAAGGAAGCCGCATATGCTGGAGTTAAATGGCTGGGGACGCCAATCACTGAGCTTAAGAGAATGCCTGAATGTGGTGGACAGCTTCCTCCTTTGAAGGATGTTCCCGGTCAGCACACTGTGATGATAAGGGTTTGAGCTGTTTTTTTTTTAAATGTATTTTGTACTATTCACAGTACATCAGATGTTTCATTAAAAACACATATTTACTACAGCTACACACGACACACACAAACATGCAGGCTGTTCAGTCACCGGTTTTGTAAAGAAGAAATTGCTACAGGAATGCTATATCGGTATTAGTTGTCGCTGAACCAAGTATTTGTCTAATGTAAAATCAGGCACAACATGGAGTTGGATAACTGAGCCATATCATTATTTAAATGAGAATTTTGAATGTGCAAATTCTATCAAAGAGCATCTTAACCTGGAAAACCTCATTTGCAACATACTGTCTCATAGTGGAAGTGTATTCATTTTCATCAAGCTTTAAAACATAATTTGTAAGTCTGTAAAAAGTACAACATCAACAACATACTTTTTGGAGTTTGTCATAGATGTTTGGATTACATACAAATACAATGTTGCATGTACTAATGTCAGTTATCTTCATTCTCTCCTATTGACAGACAGACCTGTTGGACAAAGGCAAAGCTCCTGTTCCTTATCCGGCCAGATTTAGGGACACCTGGGATGATGTCCATGTTAAAATGCCGTGTTCCAGCAGCAACCTGTTTCCTGTTGAAGATGAGGTACGAGTTCAAGTGTTAAAAAATTGTTGGTATCAAAATAAGTTATGATATTGTTATGTAGATGCATACATTGTATATTACAGTATTTTATGAATGACTTTTACTTGCAAAAAGTATACACTTGTAATTTGATATCAGTCATATTAATGCAAAAATGTAATTGCTTTTTAAAACTGTTAATACATTATACAAACTATGGTGCTTATTATCTATCATGTGTCAGAGAAGCTTTTTATTTTTCCTGTCTTATATTTTGGGGCACAGTGCTTTTTTTTTGAATACATTGAGATCCTTGCTAAAAGGGTGCAACAACACAGAATTATCTGTGTTTCTGCAAATTGTTGAGACCTGAACTGAATTCACCCTGCAGATCTAACTAAAGCGTGTTCTTCCACAGGAAACACAGGAAGTGCAGAATAAGAGTCGGTGGGAGTTAATCAAAGAAACTTTAAAGAAGAATTTTAATACTTCACTTGAGTTCAAGGCAAGTCTCTTATCTGTGTTATTTTGCTGCTTAAACCACATATTTTCTACTGAATGTGCTGTGAATTAGAGTTTTAGAGTTGTTACCAATCAAAACCACAAGATGGCACCATGAGCCAACAGACTATGTGACACAGTCTCATATTTCTTTAAAAAACATATTCTGTATATGGTCACTTAATAATTTAACTCAGAATAATTTTGCCAGTCATTCTGATATTCAAATTTGTTACAGAATGCAGTCCTAAAATACAACCCCTCAAATGCTAAGAAGTGGGACTTCACAGCATTGCATTTGTACGGCACTAAGGTAAGCAAAAAATATCCACGATTGTCACCATAACTGACATTTTATGAATTTCAGTGAACTCAGATGTTAATTAAGTTTCAAAAATCTAATGTTCTAGTCATTGAGATGAATTGAAATGATATTGGCTTGCTGACATGTAATCACAGATGGGAACACATGTTGAAGACATTAAATGATTAACTGCATGATTATCAGCTGCCCAATGATGGCACTTAACTGCCCAGCAGAAGGCATCATACACCAGTGTTGGTGCTGCTCACAGAGCTCAGATCAGTGGAGGTGCAGATGGCTCGTTAATTACTGATTATAATATTTTTTATTTGTAAAAGGCGCCGCGATACAAATGTCTCATTTAAGACCAGACTAGATTTGACTTAATCAGATTCAAAGGTTGTATTTGACAGCTCTGATTTTTTTTTTTGTCCCTGCTAAGTGATTTTCTTTACAGGCCAGGGGTTGAAAATAGGCCTGAATTGCGTCATGATGGTCAGAGCCCTGTTAGTTCATTGGTCATTGTTGTCAGTGTGTCTCCAGTCTCATTTGGAGGCCATCCGTCATCTTTTGTCTTGATGCACTCTGCTGTATCCTGTATGTGTAGAGAATCGAGCAGGGCTGCACTATTGTCTGGCTCATGAAGGGAATGGGAATATTGCAATTGGCGAGATGTGCCATGTTGTGACATGATTGTTTGATTTAAGGACAATAAAACCTATAAGAATGAACATTGTTTTTCTTTATAGAATATGGAAGCAGTGTGTGCTGGGATAGCATCATCTAGACTACACCAGCGTTGTGATTTGTGATATCTTGCATTTAAGGGAAAAAAGTGCATTTGATGCCAGTATGTCAAACGTGTTTCTGTCATTTTTGCACAAGAACAGTAATGGATTTTGTGCAGGAGAATGCTGGAGCCCTTCAGAGGCAAAGTGAGTGCCGAGAGAAATAATTTAATCTATTGCCAAAAGGTCACGTTTACTAACTTGTCAGAAATGAAAATGGCTTGCTTTATATCACAGAGTGCTTTACTCCAGCCTGGTGCTATTGATTCAATTGTTTTCCATATGTATGCCATAAATCATATTAGAATGGGAGTTTTATTAGATGAAATCTGAACATGTTAAGAGGCTTTAGCCATAGGCGAAGTTCTGTTGTCGACGCTGGATTCTGTGGCAAAATTAGTTTATGGTCAGACTGTGAAATGTCAAGTACCATCTATAGAAATAGAGTTAGATTTGATTTATGCTGTCACATAAATCACACACTGTTATGTTTATTGAGATTTTGTGGTGCTGTCGTTGGTGATTTAAAAATACACAAAAAATTGTGACTATTTTACACTATGCCTGTTCCTTATTAAATGTATTCTGAGCTCAACCGAGAACTGCTTTAAATTAGTTTGATTTTAAAAGCAAGACCCTATATGTTTGCTATATTTCAAGTGCAACACAAAAAACTGTGAGCAAACAGTCACTTTCCCCTGAGATGCCAGATTGGAGACTCTGTAGCTGGATGATTTTGAGTGTCAGAGAAAAGTAGACATGAATGGCACAGAGTGACGGGCTGGTCACCTCCACTGAATATTCATCT
This sequence comes from Microchirus variegatus, assembly GCF_963457635.1. Taxonomy (NCBI): domain Eukaryota; kingdom Metazoa; phylum Chordata; class Actinopteri; order Pleuronectiformes; family Soleidae; genus Microchirus; species Microchirus variegatus. Next base: position 12,444,348 of record NC_139818.1, on the reverse strand, counting down.
CCACACCCGCTCCTTATGAATATCTGAAAAAAGCTGTTGACGGACAGCATCACTTTTGTTCACGTCTCTTTCTTCCAACCAGACCAGTGCTGTGTTTACGGTTATGAGCATGCAGGTCTTTTATTTTTACATGGTCACACATCCACTGATGCAGTAAACCAGTTTGCTTCGCTGCCTCAGAGCTGCGGGGGAATAGGAGCTGGAGCATTGTGTTAAATCTGTGGTTTCTCACTGTCCACACCCTCATATCCTGCTTGATTACTTTGTCAGTTTGCTGTGACTTACAGACCGGTATCATGTCATACAGAGAGTTAGATCAGTTGATTTGATGCACTGTCTTTTGCTGATTTAAAGAGCTCGGCTAATACTACTTCAGCTATATCCGCCATCTCGCCCTGTCAACTGACTTCATTTACTACGCCCATAGGAGCAGTTTAGGATGTCACCCAGGTCATTACTTATGACAGTGGTTCGTCAGGCTTCCTTTGCTATAATATAAATATCCTGGGCTAAATCAACAGTCAAGGCTCCTTATCCTGGGAACACACCGTCTTTTCTATTCCATTCCTCTATTCCAGTCATTTGCATCCGTTCAGGAAGACTGTTTAATCAGCTGGCATGGCCCTGCAACCTTGATGGAATTGCTTTGTGATTGATCAGTGTGACGCCTTGTAGCCAACATGGTGTAAATATGAGAAGTATAGTATATTGTCTGTGTTGTTGCTCGTAGACAGTGTGATGTATCACTCAAATATTTGGTTCTTGTGATATTATCATAAATGGACTTCCAAAAATAAAAAGCTATATATTTCACTTTCCTTTTTACAGGTCAAAGACAAGATAATAGTCAGCATTTTTCCCCCCTCCTGCACTGTTAGACATCTGTCTGTAGCACCATTTGCTGGTTATGTTGTTAAATTCGACAAAATAATTTGATGCAAAAATGTACTTTTTCATTAATGTTTGTTCCTATATATAATTCTATATTAACTGGTTTTATTTTGTCTGTCCATCTTAATCATCACAATCTAATCCAAACATCTAATACTGTCACAGCTGAGATTTGTGGCAAAACAACAAACACAAACAGATCTCTTGCTCTCTCCAAGGTCCTGGAGCCTGATGCTGCCGAACATCTGTTTGACTCCCTGCTGCCAGACATGGTACAATTAGCACTGAGAGCATCTGAGCTCTGTACCAAGGTAACAGCCATCACTAACCAATGAACTCTGACTCACTGGTCTGTGACACAGTAGATCACGACTGCAGGTTAATCCCAAAGGTCGCAACCTGACAAATAATCTTGTGAAATGGTAGTAAAAATGTTGAGGTCAAGGCACTTAGCTATTGATGGTCATTTATCAGGTGTTTTATTGATATTTGTGTTCACTTGTATTTTTTGGCACATATATGCAGCCAGAAGGACTCATTATGAGGGTTTCTGTTTTTTTTTCCTGTGTGTTCTATATAAATGCTTAATTAACACTCACTCAATAACAAATCTTTCCAATCCAATTACAGTTACATTTGAAATGATTGTATGAAAAGAAACTGCATTAAGTCTCACAATTGTACCCAAATACAATATGCAAAAAAAGACAAAAACAGAAAACTGTATGAAATTTCTAATTGAATCAAATGTATTATCTATCATTGATGCAAAGCAGCAAGCTTTTTCTATTGTCTTTACAGTATTGTTCACACAGATTCACTGTTTATGTATAAATAGAATACCTTTATTTGGGCGCATGGATCACGTGTGAGCATAAAGGGCCTTGATTGTAATTAGGACTGCTGATTCAAGAAGGGTAGAGTGGTGCACAGCGAGTTCATTTATGCAGCGCACTTCACCATCTCGTTTAACAAATTGACAAAACAAATTATTTTGACCTTCCTTGGTCTTCTGTCTGTTCCTCCTCCAGCCGATCCCCCTCCTCAAGAGAGGCATGAACTGCTCCATCGCCATGTCTCAGGAGCAGGTGGCGTGTCTGCTCGCCAATGCCTTTTTCTGCACCTTCCCGAGACGCAGCTTTAGGAGGAGTGTGTACGCGAACTACCCGGACATCAACTTTGTCAGGTAATGCAGAGAAGTGACACTGACTCATGATCTTTAAAGGTGACAAACAACACTGCTGTGACAACCAGTTTCTTTTCCATGAGGGGGCACTACTGTATATGCTTCAAAGACCAGAGACAACGATCAATCGCACATAGACATTAATCCGATTCTTGACCTCAGCTGTGTATTGTCTCAAAAAGGCATGCGTTTCTATAGCTTGAAAACGAGTACAATTGACATGGTTCACATATAAAGAGGACACTGAAGAGGAGGTTCACATGGGAGTCAGCCCTTTTTATCAAAGAGCAACGGAAATAAGCCAGCACTAAACAGTCCTGCATCTTTGCATACAGATGCAGTACATTTAGGTATGTGCTGTATTTATTAAATTATTTGTGTCCTTGCAAACTTCCATCAGTGAGACAGGTGGTCTGGGTAGTGTAACGCAAAATCAGTCTGCAGATCTATTCTCAGTCATGTCCCCCCCATCTCTGTTGGCATCATAGTGTAATTACCTAAATGGAGGAGGGAATTAGATTAACACTGACTCAGATGGTTGCTTTTGACAATGGTGAAGGCCATTGGCTGTTTTGCAGGAGGCTGAAACGGAGTTCAATCCCATCAGAATTTCATTCACGTGAAGGTTTTTTGCTACGACGAGGACGAAAAGCCGCCGTCATCTTTTCAGCCTGTCGGTAACACTTGTACTGAATCACCAATTTGTTGTGAGACAGAATTAGTTATTGCCTTTTCTTTATATTCTGTGACTTTCAAACTTTTTTATAATGTTTCATCATCTCCTAAAAACACACTCAAGATAAGTCAATAATATAAAGTTAAAGCTTTTCATTTGCAGATTCTTATTGCATTCAGATTCTTATTTGGATGTAGCTAAAACACATTTGTATTTTACAGTTTTGTTTTTGATGAAGTATTCTTCATCAAACTTCATCATTTTAAGTGTGGTCACCCACTGTAGTCTGAGTTACATCACAGCTTCCTGCACATCTCTTGGGGGCGGGAAAGATGTTATGTAGTTGTGTATTAATTCTGTATTCCATGAGGACCATAGTGCTATTTGTTACTAAAAGCCTGCTCTCTCTAGTGGCCCCGAGGACTGCACAACGTGTAATTGTTTCTACAGGCCATGTTGACAAAAAAAAGAAGAAAAAAAATGAATGCAGAAAGTGACTTCGATGAATGAGTTCTCAGTCCCTGAAGGGCCCTCGGTGCATCAACCTTTTATCCTTATTTCATTCCACTCTTGTGAAATTACTTTTATGTTATTGTGGCTTGTGGGTTTCCAGAGTTTGCTTCAGGGGAAGATGTTGCTCTGAAAGTGCATTCAAATCTACAACTACAACTCACATCCGGAAGTTTTTTTTTGTGTGTATGCTTTTGTGTGTGTTACTTTTCATAGGGACTCACTTTTTGCCTCCCGAGGACTCTGTTGCTTAAAAGGGACACAGGGCTTCTTAATGTATCCCCAAGGAGGGAGCAGCATTTCCTTCTCTGCTCCCTTTTTTTTAATGCGAGTGCTGTGATGTGGCACGAGTGTGACTCTGTGATGCCGAGCCCGAGGCACCTCCATTGTTGTAACGGTGAAGGAGCTGCGGCATAATCGGCTAGTGACTGAAAGAGAGGCTGAGTGAGAGATGAACTAATTCATATCAAGCTATTCAAGTTAAAGCATGACTGAACTCACATGGCCAAAGTAGAGCTCTTGTGTGTCTTGGACACTGGTTTTACAGAGAGCAATGTGTGCGGGTCTTGTCTTTTGCAGAGATGGTGGTTGGCTGTGATATATATATGTATAATCTTTATCTTAAAAAACGATTATACAATTATTATACAGTTTAAGTTAATTCAAATGTTCTCTTTTTCCTCAGGCTGTTTGAAGGATCCTCTTTAAAGAAGATTGAGAAGCTAAAAACCCTGATGTGCTATTTCAAAAGTGTCACTGAGCAAAGTAGGTGTTCAGATTTCATTTTCATGAATAATAATAATAATAATAATAATAATAATAATAAAAAGAAATTCAGTAGTTGGGTTTTGAAATTGTTTCCTTTTTTTTCCTTTTCAGGGCCTACCGGACTTGTAACATTCACAAGGAAAGGTTTGGACAAACCCTTAAATTGGAAAAGGTGCAGTATATTGACACTTCAATTAAAGCCAACAGTAAAAGAACATTATAGCCGTAGTATCGTAAATGTTTCTGCCAATAGTCTTAATTCAGTAAACTGTTTGGAAGCAATTAACGATCCTTCATCTTACCCATGAGTCAATAACTGGAAAACAATGTATCCTTTGTTTTAGCTCAGAGGCTCTGCTCACAAGGCTCCACATCACATGTGAGGGAACCATAGAGGATGATGGTTATGGAATGCTTCAGGTAAGACTCAGACAAGTATTATATACTGTAGTTGGTCATTAATTGCAAAACTGGATCTCTGCGTTGGAGAGAAACTCTGCCTTGTATTTATTGTAGTCACTGAGTTGCCTCATTCTGGAGTCTTTCACCCGGATTGCTTACCACTGCTGAAAAGGCCTCCGAGGGAGTCTGTGACAAGTTGCAGGGAGTGTGCGCCGGGACCGGGGTCGAGGCCTCTGAGCCTCTTCCTCTCAATGTGTCGGCCATGCTTCCTGTTACACTGTCAGGATGGCTCGCTTTGCCTTTCACCTTTTGTTTGCCTCCAGTTGCCACAAGCTGACAGTTGATGTGCACACATGACCAGCTCCGGGGGAACACTGTGGCCTGGATTGATGGATGCTCTGCTGGGGGGTGGGGGTTGCTGACAGCCTGTCAAAGCGGACTTTTGAGGCTGGCTTGCTGTCCCAGAGTTGAGTGACCAGTTTGGGGAGATCTACTCTCAGACTGCTGCTCAACCCTTAACACCCTCTTCCCGTCGTTGTGATGGGGTTGCTCTGTGCTCTTCTGCAGGCCAGTGAACCACAACTGTCAGTCCCGAAATTGAATTATATATATGTTCCACGTGGCTGCTTTCAGACTAAAGCAATGAGTCGTCACGTCTGCGTCTCTTCTCAAACGTCGAGATGCGGTGTTTTTCTTTGAATCGTAAACTGGACAAAAATAAACAAGTGAATCAATGTCACCCACAGATCTGTGCACCTGGAAGAACACATATTGCAGATATCAGTCACCAGTCAATTTAGCAGCATGCTATGACTGGAGGGTGATGCTTTCTTCACTCTTGTTTTGATATTTGCTCCAGGCAGTAGCACACTGAAGTGCTGCTCCTGAGTGGAGCTCATTTTGGCATTGGGGACAGATGTCTGAGTAATAGGAGCACCTTGGGCCACCCTTCCCATCAGCTTGTCTAGAACAAACAAAAAAAGTGGGCAATAACCCTTTCACAAGGTGTTTCCTTCATGTTCTCCAAAGGGAAGCTATGTATTAGTGAAAGAAAATGTTTACTTAGTTACATCCGTATTGTGTTGGTTGTTGTTTCCTTTCACAGTAATGCACACTTATTGGCAAAACAATCTGCAAAGGTGAAGGTGGAGAGGGTGATTCACTGTGTGTAAATTCTTATTCATCTGTCTTGATTTGCAGGTGGATTTCGCCAATCAGTTTGTGGGAGGAGGAGTCACCGGTTCTGGTCTGGTTCAGGAGGAAATCCGTTTTCTGATCAATCCTGAGCTCATCATTTCTCGCCTCTTCACCGAAGCCCTGGACCATAACGAATGTTTGATTATCACAGGTTAGTGATCAGAAAGTCTTACTCTTTTTAAACCATCATTTCCACAGAAGGAATCCTACTCTCCAGTTGGTCATGATGAAGTCCACTTGATATTAAGAGAACAATGAAGTTCCCTTGACCTGTAAGTGTTGAGTGTTTCCCTTCACACACAGCATGGAGTGCACATGGCACAGCTTCAATTTACCCCATCCTGGTTTGACTTGTTTATGGCAATTACCTTGTTTTCTGTGTTTGTCCTTGTCAAACATTTACTTCTGAGTCAGCTGGGAGTGGAAGATTGGGCTTTCCTGATTGCTCTGTCGGGTCTTTCTGTTCACATGTATTTCAGTATTGAGTGGTTGCAACAAGATTGGGACAGGCGAGCAGACCGAGTAACAAGAGCTTGCCTTACGGAGTCCCAGCAGGAGGTTGATGGTGACTGTCTGGCTCTTTTTTTTTGTGTATGTGTTTTGCCTGCTTGATTGTCTTGAATGAAAACTGAAGAAAACTTACACAAATTACGTCAGTACAGGTTTGATTGTTTGGTTAGGCATCTCCTAATGTGGATTACCAATGGTTTGTTGCTTTGTTATGTTATTTTAATTTTTTTCTTACCCAGGAAAAAGTCCAATTGACATTAAGGACCTCTTTTCCAGGCAGCAGCATGAAACAAAACACCATGTTGCAGACATAACAGAAAAGAGAAACCTTCCATCTGGGGGAATCAGCCTCGATCTTTCATTCTGAGTGTAAAAGTATTTAGTGAGATTAACTCACTAAGCTTCAACTGCGTCTCTAGCTCAATCTATACCTCTAGTGCAAAAAGCCATGACTTAAACCACTATGACAAAGCAAATTCCTGTCAGACATAAATAGATGAAATGCCTCAGCACTGCTGAACAAGTGGCATGACTTAGGACAGGAAGTGACGCAACAGAGCCTCCGCCCTCCCAATGACCAATCACGAAAGCAGGTCCTCTCTCCGGAGTCACCTTCAGACTTCTTGCCAGCCGTCTCCCACACCACCACTTACGCCACTTAACGTTATTACAGTGGGCCCAGAATTAATTATAGCAGGAAGACCTGCCTAAGACCCACTCCACTAATGGGCTCTTCCATTCCATCATCTTTATTAAACCCAGCCCATATCTGCTGTTCTTGTTGTAAAAGTCCAGGTCGTTGCTGCACTGTGGGTATGTGATGAATTATGTTCCCCTGTGACATGTTTTGGCATACAGAAGGCAAGCTAATGGACCTTTACTTCTGCACTGAAATTTGCAAGAGTGGCCAGGCCAAATTGAATTTTCCTTGATTGCTGGGTATCTGGCTGCTCGTGTGTGGTCAAATCTATATATAGTATCAAGGATAAACCATGTTATTCATTGATGGAAGTACTGTCTCGTAAAGATGATGCAAGCTGAACTCAAGAAGAAGAAACTGACTTAGGGACATTTTTTATTTAACCTTGCTATGTCATATCTATTGTATAAGCTTAATTAGTTGCTTCACACGTTCAAATCCTTGATCTAAGTCTCAAACTATGCTGCGACTTTCATGCGCAGTACTTGAGAGGTGCCTCTGACCTTTTTTGCTGCCTATAGTCCACCACAAATATGAGATTTATTTGTTTTCATGAATTTGCACATGAATGAAACAACCTCCTAATCATCTCACACACTTATTTTCCTGGCCAATATTTATCTGCTTCCCACCACAAATAGTATTTAAATGACAAACAGGTCAAAAGCATAATGTTTGATTGTTCCTGAAGGTTGTTCCTTTCAGATGCAAATATAGTTGGTCATAGAGTACGATATTTTTGGAGAAACTGTAAAGGTCGGCTGTCTGTGTCCTAAACACAAGTTCACTTGGTTTACTTTTACTTTACATGGTTTACGCTCTCATTTCTAACATCACTTTAAATATTTTTGAACTACTGATAATGCCAGTAGCTTTGTAGGTATTTTAAATGTGGTGTGCTCTGTTTTATATTTTTACGTATTATGTGTGGACTCCAGGAAGAGCAGCTCCAAAATATGTTTTCGCGGACTCATTGCTCACAATGTGGATCCCATTATCCTGATTCTTCCCTCATCCCACCCTCTTTCAGGCTTAATAAGTAACGGCTGATTCAATGACGCATGCTTACATCTGTTATTTTAAACAGTGACAATGACCAGCACCATGTAAAAGCTGCAGGTGAATGTTTCCTATAATACATTGCTAATATGAATCTGCAAACAATGAGCATCAGACCAGCACCTGGCCATGTCATTGTCTGTCCTGTTATTTCACATTGTCCTGTTGCAGTTCACTGTCATTCACCCAGCTCATGTGTACACTGTCAAATAATGTGGGAGTGACATTTGGCACAAATTTCAGTAGGTTAATTTCACCCACTTCACAAACTCTTTGTCGTTTTAGCGATGGAGAATATTAAAGAATTGTGGTCATAGGAAATTGTGAAGATTCATTTTTAATTTTGATCAAGCGAAAACAAAAATTAAACCGCATTTTACAAGAAAAAAGTAACAAGATGTGTAATTTTACATGACCAAATGTGGGATGTGGGATTTTTGATGACAGTATATTATTCTACCAGGAAAAAGCCAAAATGTGAATGTAATGATCATGAGACAAAAAACCCTGAAAAAGGGATATTGTGACTGAAAATACAAAATATTTGGACTATATTATACTGAAAAAAAAATAAATAATACAGTTTACAAAATATACACTAATCAATATAACCATATATGTGTGGCACAATGTAGAAGAAAATATTTCTGTCCTCTGTATTTAAATAAACAAAAACTGTAGACATGATATTTTCATGATTGGCATTAGTTATCTGTTCGTAGCACACTGTTGAACTAGATGAGATTCTTCAGTGTCTAATTTGGGCTGACTAAATATGAGAGGGAGGCTCTGATAATTAGTGTAATGCCTGTCAAGTGGAGTCCTCTCTTGTGATTTTCTCCCCCACATGCAGCTCCTATTATCTGCTGACCAAAGCACTCGCACACAACTAATCCCCCGGTTTAGTTGCTTTATGGCGTGAAGCAGTTCACAGAGAGCTCTTGACGGCCAGGTACTAATGAGCACTAATGAATGGGAAGTTAATAATGTGGCCTCATTTGTTTAACTGTGCTGTTGCCTCTCCACCGTCTGCTCCCCTTTGACTGTGGAGTCGAGTGCTCTCTGTGGACTGGTGGTCGTTTTGAATTGGGGGGGGGGGGATAACTTGACCTTCCATTTATCTGAATACAGCTGCTCCGGTTTTATCCAATCACACGAGGCTGAAATACTGTCGAAAAAAACCACTTCTTATTACAAAGTTTGCATCATTTTAGAATTCCCTTTCTTTGCTGTTCATATGGCTGCATGAACTGAGTATTTACAAGCATCTTTTTAGCACATTTTTTCCATTGCTAATAAAATATCAATGTCAGTCTCCTCCAAAGTTATTAATCTCTATCTAATCAAGTCAAAACTCATCGATTGTATTTACATGGGGATCATTACGGCACAATTGAAATCCTTTTGACTCATTCATTAAACCAAACTTTCATAGATGGAAGATGGAAGCACTCTTAGGTGTGTTCTACAAGGGATTCTACTTGGAACCATTTGCTTCTGAAAAACCCTTTCCCAAAGAAAGGGCTCTTGGTAAAACTAATGGTTCCAGTAAGAACCATTTTGATCCAGAGAACCCTTTAAAACCCCTTTCCTGAATAAAGGGTTTTAAAGGTGTTATTGGTAACATTAAGGGTTCCATAGGAGAACCAAAAAGGGCCAAAGAACCTTATATGGTTCTATTTATCAATTTTATTTCTAATAGTATGGTGTGTGACCAATATCCACGTTTGCTTCAACCACCAGGCACGGAGCAGTACAGCAAATACACAGGCTACGCTCAGACCTACCAGTGGGAGAGCAGCCACCAAGACACTACTCCAAGGTAGGGTTCTTCAAAAGCCTTAATTATGTCCATAAGGGGTTTGTAACATTGTAATCAGGTCAGTGGTCATTTGATCTTAATTCAGACACGGTGGTCTCCAGAGGATAAAACCTATTGAATTTGGCGAAAATGACCTGACTGTTAAGAGCGAGTAATTGCAGCAAAGATAATGACCTTTAATTTGTAATTAATTCTAATTAGCAAATGCTGCCATTTTTTCAGACAAGGGGATGATTAATACTGTCAACATTTTCTTTTGAAAATGGTCAGTCCACTCGAAAAGTAAAAAAAAAACACAGAAAAAAACAGTACCACGAAGATACTTTCTTAACAGTTAAATATCTCATACTACTTTTTTTTATATCTTGTGGAAAGCACTTTGAGTTGCCTTGCTTTTCAAACGATGCGATGCAAATAAATATGCCTCCATAGAAAACGACTTAATATTCTGCTTTTTTATTATTTCTCGACTTATCCCCACTTTTGTTTTGTCGATTATTTTCAGAGATGACTGGCAGAGAAGATGCACAGAGATCGTTGCCATCGATGCGCTGCAATTCAGGAACTTTCTGGAACAATTTAGTCCACAGAGAATCAACCGAGAACTTAACAAGGTTATTTTTTTTATTTTTTTTTCTCCTTTTTAATCTCTTTTCTACTTGATTTGTGTTTTTTGTCTCTTGTCTTTCTGTTTGGTTTCTTTACTCATGCGTGTTACAACACATGACCTCTGGATTTCTTTGGGGATGTTGTCTAATCTTTTAATCTCACCAGGGATATCCTGATCTTGTGATTTTGGAGTGAATCAGTCGTGTTAATAATTAGAAAACAGTCTTCAGAGCACAAATGTCAACAGACACACTGACACTGACTCATGTTCACTTTTCTCTGTGTAAATATTTCATTCATAGATGAGTGTCATCCATGTGTCATACAGACTGATGAGTCGTCATATTATGTCGAGAATAAGCTTCATTTTATTCATTACACTGTCCATTAGGTCCAGAATGAATTTTAATGAACATAATTGATCTTTGAGCGATTAATCTCAATTATTAAAAATTTACATAACACATATCTTACAAATAGGACTCCTTCCGCATGTGCTGTTATTTCAGTCATAGATGGTCGTTTGTAATAGAAAATCAAGATGTTAATGTTGTCAAGTCTGCTGTCACAAAGCATGGAGGAGTTTGACAACTCTGACAGGCGTGTGAGGAATGTACCAACATGGAGATCAATCCTGTTTCCAATGTTGTTTAGCTGACTGTCATGTCTGCCCTTTCACATGGAGAATTTATGACCGGTCAGGAGGAGGATGGGCTCTTACAATTCATTTTCACAATTTACTTCATCTGCAACGTGAAAATAAATGTCCGGTGCAAATAAAATCTTTCATTAAGAAATGTGCCGCTTTAAAATGATATAACGTGTATAACGTGCCAGTCGTGTGATATAACATATGCATGACATGGACCTGGTCACATGCACATTTTGTCCACCATGTTGAAAAGTATATGTTAAATCCATTTTGCTCAATGTTAGTGTCACGCACAATAAATTACTTTTGTTACTTTGCTTTGTTTATAGCCTTTACATTTGACGGCAGTTCTGTGACCCTGAAACATCCAGGTTAACAGAAGGGCTTTGTTTATTGTAAAGCTAATTGAATTATATTTGTTTCATTTGAGTTTCTATTATTTTAATATTAAAATAAAAACTGTAAAAAAAATACAATTAAAACTGTGTAATGGTGATGGAAGAACACCACCATCTGCATCTATATTATACCCATGTAAGTCTTATTCTCTTGGTTACCTACGTGCAGTTTTTGCAGAAACATGACAAAGGAACTGTCTTATCTAAAATAATGAATAGAAATACACTCGGTGTCTACTATGTTTTTTAGACGGTCAGATATTATGAGTCGGAATCTGTGTTCTCAGTCTTTAACACAGTGACCAAACTCTTAGGAACATGAACATTGTCATTTGACTCTGGAAGGGGACATATTATGCAAAATCAACTTTTTAATCATTTAAATCCTTATATTCTGGACTCTGGAGGTCCTATCAGTCGGCAAAGTGTGAAAAAAGATGACTTATGTTTTTGTGGTCCTCCTCAGTCTAAGTACAGGAGATAAAACACGCGCTAAATCCGATTTGTCCTAAAATCACGCAAGCGCTGGCGTGGGCAACGGTATCCGAAAACCGGAAGTCTGTGAAGTCCGCGAAAAGTTCTATTCTTGGCTCCACAGTGCAGCACAGAGTCCTACACAAAATTCCAGCCTCAGACGATTTATCTGGCCAGTGGATACGTTATATACAGCAATGTGCCTGCTAGAGCCTGCAAATGATCACTTTTCCAAATGCTAACTGCTGGTAGATCCCAGTAGCCTCTGTGGCTGATGTCATTTCCTGTTTCCAATTTTCATTTTACTTTTTTTTATGGTGGACCTAAAGAGATACTACTAAACCGAGCGTTCTGAACAGGGCTGTTTTGGCAGGGTGATTGAACTGCTGTGGTTCTTCATTCTTATGGTATTTTGGACACCAGGGAACTAGTTTAAATTGAATAAATAGGGTAAAATATGACCCCTTTAAAATAACAATTATGTGAAACTACATGTAGTGTGAATCTTTCTGTTCATTCAAACATTTTTCAAATAATTTATGATGTGCTTATCCCATTGCTACAGAACACTTGTCCTATCATGTCGAACTGTGTTTAATTTCCTGACCTGATTTACTGCCTTCAACCCTCTTCTTTTTTTTTTTACTCTGTCATCATTCAGGCCTACTGTGGCTTTGCTCGTCCCGAGGAGCAAAGCCAACACCTTGCAGCAGTGGCAACTGGAAACTGGGGCTGTGGAGTTTTTGGAGGTGACACACGACTTAAAGGTAAGCACTGGCGTAACTCTTCTGTCTTTTGGAGAAACACGATCTGATCATTTTTGCACACTTTGCAGTCAAGGCAGTCCTTCTCTTTCTGATTGAAAAGCTCCAGCAGATCAGTGTGGGCATCCATCTGTCTTCCGGGAGTGCATTCCTTTACTTAAAGCCTATTCGTTGCCTTCCTCTTATTGATCAAATGACAAAGTTAATATGTTTCATTAATAGAGGAATTGATCGCCTGCTCAGGTCCATCAGTCAGTCACAGCGCTTTGTCTGTGCCTTGTATCACTGTCACTGAGCAGAGAGCCGAAGGATCGTTTACGATAACAGTTTGCAGTTCTAGCTCTGCGTCTCACCTTCTTCTTATATGTGTACATTGCTGTACATTTGTTAATTAGGTGAGGCAAGACACAGCCCTCCATAGGCACAATCACCTACTGTCTGCTTAATGACATGCCTCCTGGGAGGAGCTTTCTTGATTCAGATGCTGATCTCCTCCTCGGTTTACCTTCTGTGGCCTCTCACAGTCACTTATTCTTTTAATTGTCGCCTACTTTTTTTTTGTAGAAAGCACAAAAGTGGGGGAGAGAAATTGCTGACATATTCAGCTTAGCTCTGAAAATGTTGATTCAGTTTTGCTCATTAACTTGCCACCGTCCCAACCTTCATTAATCAGCAGACATATTTCCAGTCTCTTAAAATATTCACAGCTCTCTGGGGCCAGACTTGGCTTCTCTTTGTAACTAATCCAGGGTTCTCAGTGGGGGTGAGGCCTATTCCCCCGATTGTTTACCTTTTACTGTACAGGCTGGCACACACAGAGAGCCGTTACATTAAACTGAAGTGTGTTTCTAAAGGAGAAGATTATAGAGCAAATCTAGAAAATAAAGACGCTACATTTCAACGCGGCATCTCAAACGCAGAGTTTCAGTCTCTGGTGCTGTTAGAGATTTAACACCGGTGTCTTTGCCTTGCAGCTCTCATCCAGATGCTGGCAGCTGCTGAGGCGGGTCGAGATGTCGCCTACTTCACCTTTGGTGACAGCCAGCTCATGACAGATGTCCACAACATGCACTCTTTCCTCACTCAAAGGAACCTCAGCGTTGGTAAGGCTATAACAACCATCCCCGCATGCTCTCTGTTTATACGCATCTGTGTTTACACCACTGAATATTCATTTTGTGAGTTAATTAATCTCGTACACTATCTGTCAGTATTTACACACAGGATTTTTGTCCAAAAAAAGTATTTGAAACCATGACACCAGGATACCACTAATAACACTTGCTGTCATGGCAGACCACTGTGGTGAGGTTAGACAACATAATATGTTGTCGCTGAATAATCCATCTGTTTGTTGTTTGTGTGACGATTAAGTCTGCTAACACGTTAGCATAAAGATCGCTAGCTTAAAATGGTAACAAGTCCACTCACCGAGCAGAAGTGAGATTTGTGTCTGTCTTTGTTAAGAAATTCAGCCACAGTTTATTTTTTTGTCCGGTTCTCCTTGCCTTCCTTTGGTCAACAAAGCTTTGATGATGACTGCTTTGATGACAATCACGCTTTAATTTCGCACTGCACACGCTCAATAAGTGCTGGAAAGTTCCACATACTATATTTATGTGAACTATAAACACACACACCCAGGATGTCCATATAATCAGTTGTGTATTATTCCCATGGCAAATTACCATGGGTGCACCTGCACTAAGGGTTAAAGACGTGATGATGCCAGTAGGGCAAAAGATGGTGTCATACACATTACAGGGCCACATAGAGACAAAAAACCATCCACTCACACCTACAGCCAATTTAGAGTTTCCACTTTGCCTAATCACGATATATCAATTATTCAATTTTCTTTGCCAGCCCTAATAAACGGTCTCTTTTTCTCCGTCACAGGAGAGGTGTATGATCTTCTGGGGCAGTACTACAGCTCAGTGTGCAGGAGCTGCCTCAGCCGGCGCCCTGACGTCAGCCTCTACTCCTTCATCTACCAACAGGTCAGCGGCTCCCTGGAACCCGATGATTCTGACAGCCACTTGGCCAGACAACATGTCCCCACAGACTGCTGTTAAGGTCAGGTGGACGATGAGTCACCGAGTCTTATCTTTGGAAAATGAAACACTTATTGGACTCTTTTTTTTTTTTCTGCTTTTAGCTGAATTTAACATTTTCCTGTGGTCTCCACCACAGCCAGACCAAAGGCAAAGGCTGGTGTGTTCCAGAAACAAATGAAATGCAAAAGTTGATTAGTTGTGACCCTGTTGTCGCCGGAGTCCGAGCTGTGTTCATTTTCCCGCCGCTGGTAATATGCCAATGAATGGAGCGTCAGTGCGACACAATTGTGATTTTAATGGTGAAGCAAAGGTTGCCATCCATCTTCAGAGTTTGTCATGCTGCCTTTTTTTTTTTTTTTTTCACACCCACACATATCCAGACTAATTGAATTGGTCTGTCAGAAATTGAGTTAAAGGAAAAGAATAACAAGAGCAGGGTTTCTAAAGCTTGAAGTGGACTCCAGAAAATGGTTTGAATAATGATAATAATAAAAAAATATTTTTCCTTTTGCTGTAAAGCCGTTTTATTTTTATTTTTGACATGATAAATGTTTAAGACAGTTGCACTTAAAATATATAATTTAAATTGTTTGATTGTGTTGGAATAACTGATATTGGGTTTAGTTTTGTTTTTCAAATCACTTTAATAAAAATGACTTGCTTTCACATTAAAGGAATATTCCCATTTTATTACACGAATGACATTCTGAAGCACAAGAGTCAGTGATACATCTCCACACAATTAGAACGCCGCTTTCTTGTCCCATAGACGTTACAGACGAGATGAGTTTCCATACAGCCCTTGCCATTTATTGTTCCCCCTGCTATCACCCTTTCACTCACGGTTTAATAAGGTCATCGCTTTTATATAAACTGTACATGGCACCTCATTAAGTAAAGAGTAGATCATAGAACATCCAGTCAGAGGCATGAGTCAGGCACTGGGGCTCCTGTGTGATTTCACACAAAACACGGCTTCATTTGCATCCAGAAGAAGCTGCGTGAGAGGAGAAGATTGTGTTCAGTCGATGACATTTGACACATTAGTCACGTATATGTGGTCATTTTAGACATTTTGAATGGTATTGGCACAATATAACATATTTAATGTACAACCAAAGCATACAATAACCTCATGAGCACATTTAAAGATTAATTGGTCGATACGAGATTATTGACAATTTGCTTAAATGTTAGATGAGCTTTATCCTGGAAGTCTGTGTGTGAGTGAGTGAATGAGGGTGAGGCGGATACAGTACCTAATGTTGGTGCTGGCTGCCTTCATGGAATCAGGACCTGTACAAGGGGGGGTCTCTCTTTGTAGCGTGCTGAGTTCAAAAACAGCCTTTGGTGGAGTCTCACTCACTGTGTGTCTATCTGACATAGACACACACACAGAGGGATTCATCACAGATTGATTCCTCAGCAGTGAGCCTGGTGTGTGTGTGTGTGTGTGTCTTTGACCTTTCAGCTGACATCTGTGATAAAGTCATGAACACAAACAATGTATTAAACATCTCTATTCCACGCGTGTGAATCGAAAAGTTAAGCAAATAATGCAGCGATATTAGATACGACTGAACTTTAATGACTTAGTAGAGTAGAACGGGAGAAAATAATGAAGAGCAATGATTGATTTGAGCTTTAAATGCTCCGCTGTATTTTAACTTACTAACTTTCTGTAAGTATTCCGTTCCCTTTCATGACTTTTCGTATACCTCTGTGACATCCGAACCTCTGTGACCTCCTGACTTTATCTTTAAGCCACCAGCAGGTTACATTTGCCATTTATTCAGAGAAATATCCCAACAATCCTATGCAGAATTATATAAATAAATTGCAAAGGCTGCAATAATTGGTGTTTTTGATCAATCTATGATATGTGAAAATGAAAAACATTGATACACATACAGTATATCTATATCTATATCATAATATATTTAAGTTCTCAACTGTGCAGCATGCTGAGATCAATATTTCGATTGGCAAATTAAATCATCAGATAAGTTGCATGTATTTTCCCCAAAATCACGAGGCCCTACCTCAATTCCATTTCCACTTTCATGGCTTGCACACAGCAAGGTGTTTAACACTTTGGCATCTGCTAATGTTTATTAAAAAAGGCAAATTATGAAGGGGAAACAGGGCATCCTCTGTTGTCCCAGTGAAGATTCAAACTTTTTTCTCTGCTACAAATTGCTAAATGTCCATTTTACAGTAACAATCCACTTGCTAAATGCCATTTCTTCAGCGTAGTCTAGTTAGATGTCAAGGCATGAATATGAAATCACAGCAGTCAGCTGATCACAGCCCAAGTGATGAACGTTGTAAATACTTGAACTAGATGATCATACACAGAAGAGCATTACAGTAATGATTGTCTCTCTGCTCTCAAATTATGAAAAAATGCTTGCAACTAGTTCACTGCATTCCTTTTGAAGCTGGAACATATAGACGTTACACTGACGCTATGCATCAAAACAAGGTCAGTTCTGTGCTCTATTATACATGTGGAGGCCTATTTAAATTCATTTTCAGCTATTTACTCTCCTTGTCATTTTTGATCATCAGTGGGAACTCCCTGTTGTGTTTGGAGGAGTTATCCGAGGTTCCTTTGGCCTCGGATTAAAGGCTTTATCAACTGAATATTAATATGTGTGATTAAACCCTGGGAGCTGTGGTTTACAGTTTGTTTGGACTGAAGACACGAGACAGAAATAGGACTCGGTGTCATGAGCTCTCTTCTGCTAATTATTCCTATTTTGTTGCTTCCACAGTGAAATCCAATCCAATGAAAAAAGATGAACGCTGCACGTACACCTCGGGCATCACCGACTAATTTGCAAATGCTTCTAATCTTGGAACATTAGTCCTGAGTTATTGTCATCAAAAGGCCGTGCTGCTCACATTTTAGTTGAAAAAAACACTAATATTCAATTAGGTTCAGCAGTTCAGCATCTACGGGTTTAAAAATAAACCCGTAGATGCTTTTAGATACCATTACTGAAGTCACCTGCTCAGATTTATGTTAGACATCAAACTGATCAAAGACGATCGTTACAGTTCACACCAACTCTGATTAATAACAAACACTTGCCCAAGTTCTTTTCTGACAGGACCATCATCACAAGTGCATCTGGATGCAGACACAATCAAAATGTGATTTTGAGTTAGGTTAGTTTAAACTTGATTATCCACAATGTGGAAAATTGTCATCGTCTTCACGTCAATTATAAACAAAAATTCCAACGAGACAGTTGAAGCTACGTTATGGCAGAAAAGGTGACAAGACCAAGACCAGAGTGAACATCGGTGCTGTTTTTAACGGTTGCGACAACAACTCTGTTTCTACAGGACCATTAGGTTAAATTTATGTATTTGTTGTTTTTCGGCATCACAAAAGCGTCACAGAGAAGTACCGATAGTTACAGATGCCGCGCAGAACTCGTGAATCCGCGTTCGTTGCACGTTCCTTGCGCGTTCCTGTGCTCTGGAGGCGGAGCTTCGGAGGGAAGTCTAAAGAAAGGGGCTTGGACTTTTGAGTTCAAACTGTTTTTTTAGGTGTGTATCTGCAGCAATACCTTGTTTATGAAGCCCTGAAGGTTCGAAACAAACAGTTCAGCCACTGCTGAGAACACTGTGTTGTATTGTAATCTCGGACTCAGCGAGATGTCTGAAAAAACCCGTTCCGATTACGTAAACAGCAGTTCTCCTGAACAGTGGCTCCTCCTGCTCCGGGCACTAGTTCGGGCACATCCGGTTGCGTACATTGAACCGCAGAAGAAGAAGAACGTCTGTTATGGAGGTGTTTCACGAGCGACAATGTCTTCTGACTCTGTGTCGGACTCCGGGTCAAAGTCATAAAAGGGACTGCGGCGGGGAGTCGTGACGAAGCTATTTTTATCATGTTTTGATAATGAGTAGCAGTGCATCCACCGTTCCAGAGGGGGAGCTGCACTTCTGAAAGCTGGTGTGCTAATTATATCACTTCCAGGTATTGGCCAATCACAATACAGTTGAGAAAACTCTTGTTGGCTGGCCAATCACAACACAGTCTGTCTTATGGGGGTGAGATTTCAGTCTGAAACAGCGCGGCTGACGAGAGCTTCGGGGGGGGGGGGGGTGAGATTTCTATCTGCTTGCAATTAGGAGGTTTTTGCCCATAAAAACAAGTTCATGTATGTAAGTAGACCTCCATAACTCACATATATGTGCGATAGACCACTTTATGGCCGCTTTAAAGATTGAAAAAAAAAAAACATGCAAGAGTTTTTTACTTACCATTACAAAACAAATAGTGGCAGTTCTTATAAATATAAATATAATATAATATAAAAATAAATCAATGAGAAGTTTAAAAAAGCTCAGCTCAGGAGGCGACCTGAGGGTAATTTTACGTTCACACACGCAGGAGGAAAAGCCATAAACATCCTTGAATCACATCAAAATATTTTCTCTGTGTTTTATCCACTTGTGATCAGATTGCCTCAGATTGATATTAAGGTCTGAATGTGAATGTCACATGAACGTGTCCCCAGCTCACACTGCATCTGTGAGTCTTTGAACCCGGCATGACCTAAATGTTTCAACACTTCCTCTGTGTCCTGTGTGGCGCCTCAGCAGTGGCATCGTCGCTACCGTTTGATGGTAATTGTGTCTTCCCTCCAGCTCGACACATGCTGAGATGGTTCCTCGTCCAAAGGCAGTTCCTTCACTGCTCCAAAACAACAGAAAAAAAAAAAAACCTGCTTGCGTTGTCTTTTATTCAGTCTAAATAACCTGCAGCCGGAAAGCCCGCTTTAAATATGGCCTGCTGTAGAGGAGGCGGAGGCGGAGGCGGAGGCTGTGTATAAATCCATAACAACAGCAATTATTCATTAGAGACAGCTTTCTATGGCCATTTTAGTTCAAATGTTTCCACTGCAATTGATCCAAAAGAAAAATCCATTTTTATGTGATAGCTGTGGCTTTTAACCAAACTGACGACTCCGCTCTGTAAGGTCAAGGATTGAGTGAGTGAAGTTATTTTTGCTTCTAGTGTTATTAGATTGCCTATCTATCATTTGAGTGGCGTGATTGATGCCGACTCAGCTTGAATGAAAGATGGAGCAAGGCCACTGCTGCTCACACATGAGGGAAAGGAGTGGCAGGGATCGCGATACAGAAGCTTGTGAAGCAGTAGAAGAAGAAGAAGAAGAAGAAGAAGAAGAAGAAGAAGCCCTTTATAGGAATAAAATGTGCAAGCCATCATTCCTCAGTTCAGACTATATTATTCTGTCAAAATCTTGGCACCCTCAGCATGCTTAGTGAAAAAAAAAGCTGGACAGGCAATTGTAGAGGGATGATAATCTCTGTACTGTAGTGGCAAACGCTGTTAATTAATGGACAATCCACATATTCCTGAAAATGTAAATAGGTTGAACCAATTTATTTTAACAAATACACAGTTCCAGGCAATGGTATCAGGTATGAATTAATTTAGCGGTGTGCTGAATGTCTAAATTGGTATCTGTTTTTGAGCTGACAGCATCTTCAGGCCTTTAATTGAACACTTGTTGATCCTTCCACCCATGAGGCACAGAACGCCATCTGCTCCGTGTCCGCTTAAGACCGATCATCATTTCCAAATGAGAAAAATAGTTTCCCAGGTCTCTGGCAAAAAAATCTTCAAAATTAAGCAAATTTAAGGGGGAATTAAATGCAATGTAATGTCTTTAATTCAAGATATTTTAAAGTCTAGCATTGCTTTTGCAGAAGGGCGTGTGTTTGGATGAATGCAGGTGCTGATATTTGGGAACGTGGCCATGTTATCACATCAGACTGTTTTCTCTCTAAGGGTTTCAGAGGTGCCAGAGGCAGATGCTTCCCAAACATTTCAAAGGAGACTGCCTTTTGGCCTTGGATATGATTAGATTTCAACACATGGTAGAAAAATTGGGTAAATAAGTCTGAACTTGTTCATGTATTTACTTGTCTGTAGATAAAGTGCAGACTATTCCGTTGATTGGGCCCAAATGTCATTTAATAAAGGTCGAGTGCTTTTGGCCATTTTTCTAGAATAACTTCCAATATCTGGCAGTTTTTCCTCATTTTAAAAGAGAAAAGACAAAAAAAGGTTGTGACGTCCTCATAATTTAATAGTTTCTTCACATTGCGATTGATATGCATGGGATTCACACTTTTGTCCAGTATAGTCACAGCGCGTCCAGTGCACAAAGTCGTTTAGAGTAACCCTTTCATTTGTTCTTAATACAAGGATCACGCTCCAACAACCCACCAGGCCACCGTAGTTCTCTGAAAATCCAATTTGTCGATGTGTGTACCTCGCACAGACCCTGACACACATTTATTGTCTCTATTTTTTCCATGTACCCTTTTGCTTTCATATATTGTGTTGATCCTGAATTAAGTACTTGATCATTAACAACACAGTAAGCAGAGTGCAAAGATGAAATAATCTATCTGTGTACTTTTCATCTTAATTAGAGGTCACTAATCCCCCAGAGTGATGATATGTGCTTTCTATTTCGCATGTCTCATTTATGTTTTGATTAAAAAGGATGTCTCGGTACAGACCGGAGGGCTTTCATAGATTAAATCCAATTAACATTCAGTATAAAGACCCAGCAGGGATTCACTTTCTAACCAGGAAATCCTCAGCCCCCCGTGCAGCCTGGCTGGTGAAAAAAACAACAGTTTTTTAAAAAACACTGTTGTTAAAGCTTCACGGAAAAAACAGCAAACTGAATAACAGTCATGGAGGCAAATGGACTCAAGTGCTCGCAGCCTTACACCATTTCATTTAAACTCCTGTTCCTCGTCCAGGAGATGAAAACTGTTGCATTATGAGCTGCCACTCTTACACTGACAGCTCTATAACAAGACCAGTGCATGGCAGAGCCTTGAGGTCCACTCTGCCAATGTTATAGTGAAGAGCTTTAAAGGCACATGCAGGCAGCTCCCTCCTCTCTGTGGATGGACTTCCACTGAGGAAACCTGTGACATTACAATAATTCTACAGCGATGCCATTGCTGTTTTCCAAATTAATATACAGGTAATAAGATATAGATGTTGTGTAGATATTGTGCTGAAAGTGTTACCCATCATGTGTTTAACCCTTTAAAACCGAGCGTATCGCTGACGACACGTTACACAACGTTGTGTGAGAGAGTGGGAAGAACACCTGCACATAGTTTACATTGTTGGCCTGTTTTTGCACATTGAGAGACAAAGAAACATTGAGAGACTCAAAAAATGCAACCTTTTTTTTGTCTTTTCTCATTTAAAATGAGGAAAAACTGCCAGATATTGGAAGTTATTCTAGAAAAATGGCCAAAAGCACTCGACCTTTATTAAATGACATTTGGGCCCAATCAACGGAATAGTCTGCACTTTATCTACAGACAAGTAAATACATGAACAAGTTCAGACTTATTTACCCAATTTTTCTACCATGTGTAGAAATCTAATCATATCCGAGGCCAGGAGGTTCTGCTGTTCAGGAGAAATGCTGTTTACGTAACCAGAAGATTTTTTTTTTAGAGATCTCGCTGAGCCCGAGATTACAATACCTCAAAGCGTTCTCAGCAGTGGCTGAACTGTTTGTTTCGAACCTTCAGGGCTTCATAAACGAGGTAATGTCGCAGATACACACTAAAAAACAATGTTAATTGATAACAAGCCTTAAAAAACGCAAAAATCTGAAACCACCTTTCAGAGTGGAAAACTTGAATACGCTCCACTGTAGCGTTTCCGTCTACACTGCCAAGACACAAAACTTAGATCTGCTCACGTCGCGTACGCATTTACGTCACATACATGCGCCAGTACAGGGAAATAAACTTCTAATTTCCATGCGTCGGACCTTCAAGCTGCTCTGGCAACTCTAATAATCTTACAAGAGTCCACTTCTTTGCCTGACCAGATGAAATTATTCTTATTACCAGCGGGAGCCATGTTTTTGGTTTTCGCGGTGCAGATAAGAGAAGAAGGGAGATTCTATGCATGCGCTCAGACATGGCGTATCACAGCACCACCTAGCCGCCTGGCATGCATACCCAATCGAATTCCACAAACTTTTGCATCACCATATGCACGCAGATTTCCTGTCGAAGCCGCAACGGCACTTTTGCGTCTTCTGTTCAGACCGTCATCATGTAAACGTAGCCTAAAAATGCTTTACCAGAAAAAGACTCCTCCGGTGTGCAAAGGCCTTAAGGCTATGAACACCAAATGTCATTATATATTTATACAAACGCACTTATTGGAGTTTTACATTTCTGCCAATAACATGCTCCTAAAAAAATACTGGACAGTTTTTTGGGTGTGGAAGGAAAAGCAACAGTGAGTCTGTGTCAGCTCATATTTCTCAGTCAGCTCAGAGACTGAAGATGCCATAGAGTCCGTCTCCGTGTTGGGTAATTGTAAACTGTGGAGACAAAGCCTATTCGTCGTGCCATTCCGAGATGTCTCATCGGCCACTTTCCCTGACAAGTGGTGGTGTGAGGGGCCATAAAGCGGCTCCGCCACCATCCCTCAGTCCCCGTCCTCTATTACATATGAACTAGTAGCTAAACTGACAGGCTTATTTACACCAGGACACATGTAGCCGAGATGAAATCATCACTCCAGTGCCAAACACGCCAACATCTCATTGACAAACTACTATGAATGAAAGGCAACAGAGATTCACCAGTACTTCAGCTTGGATTCTCCACCTTCACTGCACGTGGATTAGACCTTTTTACCTCTGGCTGTTCAATTACCCAAGCACCCATAAAAACCTGAAGTTCTGTCTCTGGAGTGACATATTGCCGCACCGGTCCAGGCAATAAGAGCGAGATTTAGGATGAGCCTTTCCACTGTGACAGAGACGCAGCAGAGGGACCCTCTCTGTCACCACATATTGCGATCCCCAGCCGCTCATTAAAAATGAAGCCATTACTTCACAGCTCCGGTTCGCTTCCCTCTCTGCTGTTCCTTCATCTACCTCCACAGCCCCCCTGGAAGCAAATAAACACAAATGAGCTCAAGAATGTACAGAAGGTACATGAAGTGAATCTGAGTGTGAAAGTTGGCCATACAGTGTAACTTCACAGCTGTGAGGCCCATTAAGTTCTTAATGTCTCTAATTTTTACTTCTGACAATATTTCTTTGTGGTGGGATCAGTTTCTTTCACAGGAGAGTCCCCTGTGATCCATGCAGCAGAATGTGTTTGTTGATCAGGATGTGTGCGTTCCCCCCCCCCCACGGAACTGTTTGCTTCACCAGCAGAGGTAGAAAAAAGTGACACAGTCTGTATTCATTTACTTAGTTTAGATCTGTGTGTTGTTGTTGCAAAGTAGCATTTGAAGACTCTGTGGAATCCATCATGCTCTCTAATACTCTAATAATCTGTGGTGTTACAACAGCAGCCAAAATAATAAACGGTATACCATGAAGCACAGGGGTGTCAAACTCATTTTCACTGAGGTCCACATCAGCATAATGGTTACCCTCAAAGGGCCAGATGTAACTGTCATACAGAATAATTGTAACTAATTGTAACCAAATATAATGTAAAATAAAGGTAACTACTCCATTATAAATAAATAACTTTCTGTATTTATTACTTATTCAATTTCACTCGTCGCATGATGCATATACAATGATACATTCCGATCTAGTGGCGGTGACAACACTTTGCGGGTAACGCAATCGCCATGCATTGTGGGAAATGTAGTTTATGGTCCACGCACGCCTTAAAGCAGCACAGACCTATTTTAACACAGATTACCAAGACCAGTTAATCACTCACGGGCCGCATAAAATGACGTGGCGGGCCACATGTGGCCCCCGGACCTTGAGTTTGACACGTGATGTCGCAGTTTTAAACACCTTGTGTTGTAAAGATATTAAAGAAACAAAGAGTGGAATAATAGAAATACAGCTTTACATCACAGCAAAATATGTAAAGGATGTA
Organism: Microchirus variegatus; assembly: GCF_963457635.1. Taxonomy (NCBI): domain Eukaryota; kingdom Metazoa; phylum Chordata; class Actinopteri; order Pleuronectiformes; family Soleidae; genus Microchirus; species Microchirus variegatus. The sequence goes on along the minus strand of NC_139818.1, from coordinate 12,419,710 downwards.
TTTACAGAGTGTATACAATGTAAACAGTACAATGTATTTGCCAATGTAATACAAGTAAATACAAGAAACATTCAATCATCTGCATTTCCTCGATTGAAGCTATTTCATCCAAATTCTAACAAACCTTATGATTAAAAACTGCACTTTGGTAAAATAGCCATTTAAAAATCACATAAAAACAAGAATGATGAACAGATCAGGCAAGCTCGTCTCTTGTGTCGCCTGAACGCAGAGGAAAAAGAACAACTTTTAGCATCATAATTACGAAGCTCTGTCTTTCCTTTCATCAAAACGAGCGTGCGAATACACCTCCATTCACCCATCTGTTGAAGCTGCGTTCGTTCCTCATGATAGGTCACTGCAGTTGGCGGAGTCAGTAAGCGGGCGCCGCTCCATGGCGTGTGGTTAAGTTACTGGAGTCCTGAGAGTGATGAAGCCACTGGCAGCTGTGGGCTCCGGGAAGCTGCTGCTGCTGCTGTCACCGAGCGCCTCTGTTCTCCTCTTCACCTCACACAGCTCTGCTCCACAGGGACGATATTACTGGGACAAATGGTCACCAGGGACTAAAGCACTTAGCGAAGCACACCTTTTTAATTTTTTTTTTGTTTTTTATTCCTCTTCTCCTCAGTCAACCCCTTTTCCTAATGCACATCCCACATCTGGCCTGGCAGCAGAGCAGATCTGTTGAGGAACTTGGGAGAGAGAGAACTGCCTTTTTTTTTTGTAAACTGTGTGTCTCGCATTACCAGAGCCACAAAGCTCACACTCACAATGCAAACTCATGCCTTTTTATTTGCCTTCATGACAGTATAGCTATTAGCTGCCTGGTGGCGGTTTTCCCTTGTCAAGCAGGGGGAAATATCCTTCAGAACTCAAGGCCAGTTCACAAATTTGTTTATGAGGAGAGTGTAGCGCTCCTAATGAGTTCCTTCCATCTAACTTTCTCCTTCCTGTCGTCTTGGATCCATTCACATTTGGCTCTTATGCAAGCGGCGTTCACGCTGAACTGGGAGGTTGTTACTCCAATGTGAGGAGAGCATTTAAGCAATTGTGTCTTTGCAGCTCTTTCATAGATGATTGATTCTTGTTGAAGATGATGGCCTTGTACAACCATTTACCTTCCACAGTCACATGGACCTCTCTCTCCATCTCATTTAAAAACATTTTTTTTTTTTTTGCATGTGTGTACTCGACAGCATCATTTATGTCTCAGTGAGCGTCACATCGTGCTTCTGATAATGAATATGATAATAAAGCTAATGATTCATGTGCCTTGAGCTCATTTTCATCATCCCCCAATTACGACTTTCTGCACTTTCCAACACCCTGACCCTTTCACTTACCATCCCCACCGTTCACTCCGCTACCTCTTTCACTGAGGCCACTCAAATTAGCCCCGGCCGTTCGATGAGAGCCCAACCGCTACAGGACAGTTTCGCAGCACTGAGGCATAAATCATTCCCCAGAGCAGGAGCAGTGGCAGGCCTCGATGCACATCCAGCACCTGAGATTTACGCTGCACATCGAAGCAGAGCCCTGCAATCTGGATCCTCTCCACCAGGTCATCTTCAAATTGGTTATTGATCTTCCAATCACAAAATGAATCATACGTTGCCAACACTGTTTAGGTACTACATTTACAGTAGCATGGCTTGTGCTGTGGCTGATATGCAGCCCGGGGATGGATTATTGTTTAGAAACCACGAGAAAACAAGCACCTGCAGTGAACACGTAGTAAATAAGAAAAAAAAAAAAAAGGAATTTGAAGCAATCTGGCTTGAGATAAATTGCCGACACGTCATCCAGCAGAGCCTCATTATAACATATCAAAACAAGTGAAGAAACTGTTGACAGTCGCTGGAGTAAGAAGCCTGAAGTTGCCTATCCTACTAGTGTGATATGCACCAATGATTATGACTTCATTAATTTTAATGTTTTCTTTCAAGATTCATTTCTGTGCCTTGCGCTGCAGTCCTTAGGGAAATATTCACATATTCATGCTATTCCTCTTTTACTGTATAAAATAATATTTAAACAGCATTTCATTTAAAAATGTTTTCCTTCTTATGACAATGACAGAAACCGTGCACTTCCTCAAATACATCATTGGCTTTTATCGACATGTAACTTAAATGGCTCCGAGCTCCCTCCTTCCAGCTCTTGTCATATACTATATTGTGGCGTATCATTTAATGGGGCTTCACTTCTTGCCCAATTAGGCTCCAAGATGGTGTGTAAATGTAGCGCCTGCACTGGGAGCAGTTCCCCCCATAAATGCCAGAATGGCCATTATCAGAATTCCGTTGTGAGTGAAAGCAGACAGCTATAACAGACTCCCAAACCTTAATTGAAAGATTGTAAGAATGGCAGCAGAAGTACCTTTGGATTTATTCTTAAATGCCACGTCAACTTCAGTTTCACTTTCAAAGATGGCCGCATCATTGCTTGTTGCTGCTAAATTACCCAGTGGTGTGTGTGTGTGTGTGTGTGGGGGGGGGGACACATTTGGATGACAGGTTCAGTCTAACTAACAGGCTGTTTAATGGAATCAGAGTGTAATCTCTTCGCTGTTATTCTTGATTCATGTGCACATGTTCAATTACAGAGGCTCATTAGGACAACATGATTAGTGAGTACAGCGCATGATTTGTGGGAGCTGACGCGCTCACGCGAGTCCACTTGTCTTACGCAACGACCGAACGCTAACTTTTCAAGGCATAATTCCTTGTTTTGGCTCGTGTGGAGGGAAATTTTGGTTGGGTGAAGAGAAACGTCTGTCATGATGGATGCATTCTGAAGCAGAATTATTTAGATGGAGCAGATGGGAATGGTTTTTTGCCAAATTTGAGCTGTCCTTGCAGTGTACGCCTTAAAAGTGAAGGAAGCCACATGCCATCAGTTTGAATGGTGGAGCTTCCATAATGGTAAAAGTTTCCTTCCAGTTGGTTTCAGTGTCGCTTCCTCATTAAATACCTGGGTCCATAGGGTGCTGGAAGACAGAGGAAGGGACACGATGTGTTAAAACACAAATATTGTGAAGAAAAACAAAATTAGGACTAAATATAGAGCTAAATCATTTCATAATTTCTGCTATTAAATTGCACTTGCAAACAATGAGGGACGGCTTCAAAAAGTATGACTAAAAACACAAAGAAATGCAGATTCTGCTGCACAAAAACACCCAATAGTTCAGCAGCTTCATGGAATAAACACTTCTTGCCCCTGCTTGTGCCTGCACTGCTTCTGTATACACACAAATGCTCCCTCAGTCAGTTCTGATAGTATTGCTTGACAAATCCTGCTTTCAGATGGAACAATGTTGTTCTCTCTGCTGCTGGTGAAGAATGAAATAGAGACTTCCTCCGGCTGACAAGGTTTTATTTTCTTTGCGAAGAAGGTCAATCTACACACAAGACCCAGAGCATGGCGAGACCTAACCTGAGGGACACCCCTTTCAGATCCCTTTGTCTGGGAAGGGATCTGCCCCTCCAGGCCGTGCTTTCACACCCCTTTGTCTACGGCAGGTATCGGGGGCCGACTCCCACAGAGGTATCCGGTGGATGTTTTAGTTAGGTGCAAGTTGAGTCTAGTCATATCCTGTGTTAGGAAAGGGGTGTTGGGCAGCTGTTGCGCTGAGATAAAGAAATTAAATTTGCCATTACAGCGTAGAAAATAATGTTACTTCGTCAATTGTGTTCATAAAGACCAAACAGAGGCACAATAAAAACATAATCAACAACAACGACGGGAAAAAATCACTACAAGATATACTGCAGCTTTAAATCACATCCTCCAGGCTTCTAATTCTTTTCTAAGATCATCTTAGATCTTGGTGGATCCATCTGTGACTAACCACACCTATAGGCACCCAGCTGACTCAGGCGACAGTCTAATGCGTGGTAGTTAACCAGCATGGAAACTGCCCCTTACTTTGCTGTTGCCATTTTCAGCTGAGGTAGAAACTGTAGCCTCAGTGGTTTTTCATTTCTCTTGGACTCGATCAGACCCCTGAGCAGAGAGGAGAGAACATAGACGGACAGCTCTGCTCGCCTCTCCAGTCGATAGCAGCCAGCAGGTGAGATGCTGCCGCCGTCTGCAGCGTGGCAGCCACTTGTTAGTGCTAATATTCTCCCATCATCCATCTCCTGGTGGGCTTCCGCCATTGATCTCAAGGCCAAAGCTTGTCACTATAGTTTGTCCTCACGCAGTGAAAGCTGTGGTCGCCTCCAGCACTGGCACTGGCTTTAGATGTCCGCAGCTTAATGTTCTGTCAATAGACTCACGGCTGGGCAGCCAGCATTAGACCTGTGAGGTGACTCGCACAGCGGTGCGTGGTGTTTTTATCATGGCGGTTGTGATACAGAAATTCAGCAGGACAAACAAAGTGAAGCACTGAAGACGACAAAGCTTGGGGTTTTGGTTTTGTATAAATATAATCATATGGGAGTGCATAGTGTATAGTTCCTCGCATCTTTCCGACACTGGATTTCAGCAATACTTATCCAAAATGTATTTACTTTTCATCAAATGTTTTAATAAGAAAACAATTCATACTGACACAACCATGTTTTCGCAAAACAAGGGGACAACAATTACCTGTCAGTATAGAAATGCAAATAAATGCATCCACATACTGTATTTTAAAGAAAGGAAAATAAAATAAACTATATCCCTCCCTTTCAGCTTTGCCTAGATAGCAATAGTGAATGCAGTGGATATCAAAGGTCATTGTTTTAGGTAACAGAGAGGCTGTCATTAATCCCTTTGTTGTCACGTTAATGCATTGCCAACTTGACTTAACGGGTTGTGGTTCAGGGTTAAGGGTATTCATTATATTGTTTATTTATTTTTAGGCAAGTCCTGCTCTGCTCTATTGCACCTTGCATTCCGTTTTTAATATCTGGCTTTCAACGTTCTTTCCCACATGCCACGTAAAGTTTCCTCATGCACATCAGGTCGTGTGTGGAGTGGTGAAACTGTGGAAAATTAAGGGCATAAATAAGGTTATCTGTACCTGTAACTGTAACAGATGAAAAAAGTGACATTAATATGTGATTTCAACATTTCACTCAACTTCCAAACCAAAGCAGGTCTATGTAACAGTGGTTTAAACTCCCAGTTTGTAATTTAAGCTGCACTCAAAGGAAGTTTGACTAAATGTCAAATGTTTTTCGGGCACTTGGTCGACCTGCTTCGATGCTTTAACCAATGGAGAATTGAATTTGGACATGTGTTGGGAATGTTTCAGTGAAGTGGCTCTACTGTGCAAAAAAAGAGTTGTTTGACTTATTAGAGACTTACTACCACTGATGTTTGGAATCTTACATCAACTTGAATAAGTGTTTCTCTTTTTACATTACAGGAATAAAAGTGACGTTGTTGTTGTTGTAATGCATGGGAGTTGTTTAGTGGATTTGTTTCGAGCTTTAGTCAATTTACTAGATCACACACCTTCAGTTTGAAGCTGAAGATGTGTGTGTGACCAAATGATGTAAACGCCACAGACTCAATTAAAACTTGTCATATGTCCTTTCCTTATATATTTAAATGAGGCTGGAGGGACTGGATTATTTTTTGCCTTCAGATGCGTGCGTTGTTAAATATGTTGTTGTTAGTGTGTTATTTACGTTTCACTATGTTTTATTGTCTGGTTGTTTTCATGCAATGTGAAAAAAGCAAACTATAATAGAATATGTCATAATATACCATCATGGCTATAAACAACTCATCCCACGTGCAATATATATACTTTACATAAGTGCAATATACATATAAAATATATAATACCAATATATAATACCAAGCCCATGCTGTTAAGTGTCTATAATGTACATTCTATTTTACCCTTGTATAGTTGTATTGTTAATATATTTATATATTGTACTTTCACATATGTGGAAATGCATGTTTATTATTTATTATGATTTATCTTTACTGTCTTATCTTATGAAAGGACCTGGTCTGGATATGCGTTTATCTTCTTTTGAAAACTAAAATGACCACAGAGTAGTTCACAGAAGTTGATTTTATTTTCAGAATGATCAGTTTTTAGCTTCACAACAGACTGAAAAGTCATTACTCTTTTAAGCAAATAGAGTGAATGTATCCACAAAATATTATAATATCTCATTGTAAGCTAAAAAAATAAATTCAAGATTTCAACATTCAATGAACAGAACATGACACGGTGTGTTGCCTTTTCACATAAATGTTGGATTACGAATAATATTATTTTATCTGCCAACATTAACACTGTGGTACAATAGATACAAAGACCTAATTCGCTCACGTTTTTCTGAACAAGACAAAGAGATAATCCACAAGTATTGCATTCTTTTGTATGTATCACACCAATCAGACTCACATTATAAGTAAAACATGAAACAATTCTAGAATATTACATCTTATCAACACTTTGCATGACTTTTAAGGCATTATTGTCCTATCTTCTAAATATATTCTACTATGTGAATATTTAAGCTCTTGGCGTGACATATAAAAATACATCTAATATGTAAGAATAAACATGCGTGTTTCTCTGATGGTGCGCACATTCACTTTAGAGGAAAATAAAACACTGATTTGATTTGTTGCAACACACCACAGACATTTGAAGACAACAGACGTGTTCGACTAACAGCATGCAATAATGTCTCTCCAAGGTTTCTGAAAAGGAACCGTGGCTAATTTCACACATAGTAAGCTCCATGCATCTTATGAAGTGATCTAGTAAATTGCACATATACATATATAACCCTCACTGCACTTACAGTTATTTTATTGCACACAATTCCTACTGGACGACGACACATCACGACCCTCGTTTTCACATTTAAGTGCAGATAAAAAGCACTTCTGTACACATGAACACAGTGGTTTGCCTCACCTATAGTCACCACTGGACTGTATCTTGTTAATAAAGAAGCACTGGCCGTTAGATTCTACACGTGACCAACTATTGCTGTAATTTCTAACACACACACACACACACACACACACACACACACACACGGAGCAACGAGACGACTTCGACTGTGCCACTGAAACCATATCACATTTTCTCTCTACGCACGCACACATTATATCTATGTTTTTCATTCATCGCTTTCAATAAAGTGCCTCCTCACACGGACTTCACATTATGCACAGCGTCTTTGGCAACTCACTAATGTCGGTGGAGGATTTTACACGACAATGTAAAAAACAACTTTAAAATGGATCTAAGAGCAACACTGATCCAGTTTGTTGTGAACACAGCAGCAGCAGCAGCAGCAGCACACAAAGTGGAACACATCAACAGGATCACATTTATAGGACGTCCTGATAGACTACACTTACTAAAGTACACTTTTGACATACAAATCTATTGCGTCTATGACGTTACTACTCTACAGGTGTGTATGTGTGAGATACAGACAGGTGACAAAGAAATCAGGTTTTAGAGTTTTCCATAGTACTACCCTCTACATAGAGCGAGCACTATTTTAATTCTGTGAGACTTAAGTGCCACGTTTGATACCATAGATCACCACTTTTTAATCGACCGTCTTAAATCCTGTTTTGGTATCAGGGGCACAGGACTTGGTTGCTTTTTAACAGAACCTGGAAATAAAAGTGCTTAGTTGAACCATATAAGGTTCTTCGGCTTGTCCTCATAGGAGAACCCTTTTTGGCTCCAGGTAGAACCTTTTTATAAAGGTTCCACCAAGAACCCTTTTAAAATCCTTTATTCGGGAAAGGGGTTTTAAAGGGTTCTCTGGATCAAAATGGTTCTTACTGGAACCATTAGTGTTACCAATAACCCTTTCTTCAGCAAAGGGTTTTTCAGAACCAAATTGTTCCAGGTAGAACCTCAGCCTTAGTGATCACTTTTAAGGCTCGTCAAGGTCTAGCCTCTGAATACATCACAGACATGCTGACTCCATACGAGCCTGTTCGCAGCCTTAGATCGGCGGGCGGGTCTCTCTTAACTATTCCAAGGCTCAAAACCAGGGGTGACAAAAAAAAAAATAGCGGGATGTTGGGTCACTATGTGTCATGAATCTTAGATTAATGTGGAGGAATACCAATGTGTCAAAAGGTATTCTCTTCAAACTGCTCATTGACCCTTCGTGTCCTGTGGATGTCAGGTGTCGTTAACCTGTAACTCTTCTCATTTGTCACCCGTCTGTATATACTGAGGGTCACACAGTTTATTCACTCTCTGACTGAGGAATCTCTCCTCACATCAGTGCTACAAAGCAGAGATGGCTTCAGATTCCTAAAGGCAGCAGACTAGTCCATTTTTTTAGTCTGCTGAGGTAACGAAGGGTCAATTTCTACCTCTCGTGTTTTCTGATGACCCAAAATAACGTTTTTGTATTAAGGCTTTGTATTTTGTTGTGAAGGTAAAACTATTGCACAAATAACAACAAATACACACAAAGGCATCTCAATGACTGAGTCTAAAGCTAAAATCTAAGTACAGCGAGGAGCAGCTGCGTAGATTATGCTCCCTCAGTATGGCTTCTACTTCCCTGATTTACGAGGCTGGCCGCCTCCCTGGCTGCTATCAGCCAGTTTGGTAGCTGCAGAGCTGCAGCATCTATTGCACAGGTCCCTGATCTCCAGCAGGGCCTCGTTTAGGGCTTTGACAAAAACGGCCGAGCTCGTCTCCGTGTTCTCCCAGAAACTGGACACGCAGAAGAGGATGTGGTTTGACTGTGGGTCGTAACATGCGCCGTAGCCGTTGGGCACCACGGGGCCGTAGCAACAGAACATCTCCACAGTGGTCGGAACCTTAGGGACAAGAGGACACAGCTCAGTTAGCCAAGAGAAAGACCAATAAAAATGTTAAACACTTTTACTGATCATAGACTCTTCCCCAAGCAACCCTCAAAGTTGAGTTTCATTTATTTGGATCCCCATGAGCTGCAGCAAATGCATACAATTACACAGTACATAATAATAATACATCATTATAACAACATTGAATTAAAATTAAATTAAAAACAAAACAAAAGCCATTGTATACCAAAACACAGACAGTGCAGTTATTCTCATAATCAAAGGATGAGATGGATGGAAGATGGATGATGGACAGTCACAGGCTTGACTTCAGTTGGCAGGTAACGTGCTGTGGATAGTGAAGTTATCTTTCTGAAAAAGTAGAATAAGCATCATTTTAAGGTTGGTGTAAACTTTAAAAGTGGCTGGTTTACTCAAGAGAAACTGAAGATGGTCATTTAAAGGTACAGTGTGTGCAAATAACTGCGTCAACTTGGTACGACCACCACAGAGAAGACCTGATGTAAATAAAAAAGGGCTCATTCTGTGGTAATGAAAACAACTTCATACATTCCCAAAACATCAGTGTCATTTATATTCAATTTCTGCCAAATGGAAATCCAAATGTTACACACTGTACCTTTAAGTGTTTAAGGAACAAAAGAATTCAAAATCTTTCCTCAAAGCTTTATCAGGCTGAGGTATTAATCTTAACATGCATGTATATCATGTATCATCTAACTCTGATGCTTGGGACACATTTAGAAGAATGAATTCTCAGATTGAAGAGATGAGTATAGCAGAGTTACTTGTTACCTGACTGGTGGAGAGAATGAATCGGTTACTGGCCACATACGTCTCATCGCAGAAGATTTCTGGCTTCTCCATTTTGAGCTCCTTTGAGATCCTCAGAAGCCCGAGGAGATGATTGTCTATTGCCATTCCTGTAACAGCCTGAAAGACATGTTTGCTTTTTAGTCAGTGCTAATACAATCTTTTGGAGCCCCGGTATCAAAAAGCAAGGCTTTACAGTTTGCAGTTACTCTTTACATTTCCCAACATGAGGACTTCTTGCTATCTAAAAACTGGTTTCAAATACTTACTGCAATTGTATAATCTGTCTGGGCTTTAACTGCATCCTGCAGTCGTTTCATTTTCTCTGAATCCTGTTGGAGAATGAAACCAGAAAACACGTTTTTTTTTTCATTGATCCAATAAATCTGCAGGGAGATCATCTGTTTGAATGAGGACACTGGGGCTTTGGTGTTGCCAGGCGCACCTGTTTTAAGGAGGTGTGATGAGCAGTAATATGGGAGTCGCTCAGTAATTGGGGTCAAAGTGAGAAAAATGACTTACGGTGAAAGTGACCCTGTCGTCTGTCATGGACTTCACAAAGGCCAGGGCCTGGAGAGTCGCAGAGCGGATGTTGTCTACTCGACCTTGCTGGAAACGCCGCGTGGACGCACTCTCGTAGGTGGGCACGAGTCTTCCTCTGCATCTGAGAACATCATTGACGTGGTCATGGCGATATCAGCACATTTGAAAGGATACTGGAATTAACTTTAATACAATTGAAGCACAGCATATTTATTTATTTTACTTGAAAAATGCAAGCTGTAAGGCAACTTGTATAAATGCGTCCGGACTCATCCTCTGCTTTTTGATGAACTCTTTTCCATAAGCTTTGAACGTGAGAACATCCATGTCCAGATCATTCACCAGCCTGAAGAAGAGAAGACAAATGATGAGACCTCACGTCTTGGAAAAGACTTTGAATGAAATGTTGACATTTGTCCTTCTTGCCTCTGGAGTCTTTCTCCAGACGCTGCTAAGAGGCCCTGGATGTGTGGGCTGGATTTCCACAACAGCCTCTTTGGAGGAGGGAGTTCTCTGACGCTGGAAGCACTCGCCATCCTGGAGGGACTCCCTGTTCTGTGTGGAAAAAAACCCTTACACTTACAGTAAGTCTTCAACATTTTATTCACTCTGCAGTTACATGTTGCCTCTGGCAGGGTATTGAACTTAAACACTTTTGTGGTATGGATGTTGAACGTCCACTCGATGTCATGTTGGCTATCAAATATTAGTATGGAGTTAATCTCATCAGCATCAATGAGTGCTGTTTGAACAAGAGCTCATGATTGGCTGTCATCCAGGAAGTTTAAACTAGAGACAAAGCTAATAAAGAAGAGGATGAAGATGGGGATTAACATGTTTTTCCATGTTGTGTCGTTACAGTCAGGCTCTTATCAATCAGTGCACATCAATACTGTATTGAACATTTTAAATCAATACGCAGTCCTATTCTTGCCTTACTTACATATATTTCATCAGGTATTCAGAGCACTGCACCAGAACTATCCCCTCGAAAGGCGAATGCTCGCACACCACTCCGCATATCCCGTCCATTCCTATGGCAAACTGAGACAATCTGGATTAACAAATCTGGAGTAAGCTATTTTTTTGTTGAGAGGTAAATCGCCTTGAACGTGGTCTGATACCTGCATGGACTTGTCGTACCAACGGTTTGAGCCGTTTTTCTCATGGCCGCCGCCGTGCAGCATCAGCAGGGCCCTGTTGGTGTCACTGGGCACGAGGCCGCTTGGTTCATCCAGACAAACCACGCACAGACAGCTCTCAATCTGAGCCAGAGAGTCTCTGTTGGTTTGATCTGCATGGAAGAAGATAAAATACTGTATTCTCTAAATTTTCCATCGAGTAATCATTGACATCATCCAACATGTTAAAACTGAGACCTTTAGTGAGCACATCCCTGGCTTGTGCCCATTCTGTTCTCCCATCAGACGTCAAAATACCAAAAGGAGGAAATCTCTCCTTGGGATTTTCCGTCATTTTCCAGATCTTCTCCAGCTGGGATAAGATCTCTGTCTCATTGAGCTGCTTTCCACATGCGACGACATCCAACACGAAAAACTAGAGAGAGAAAATATACACAATATACATCATCATGTTGCATCCAAATATCGTGATTATGGTGCAATGTTTGTGTCGCCAAGATACATGTGAGATATTAGAAACAAAAATGATCACTGGGCTTTGTTGCTGCGATTGGTCAGAGCTCCCGCAGAAGTGGCACAGTCAGTCAACAGTAATTCAATTTAACGCTTGTATCTCCATAGGGACGGCCTCTTACGTGCCAAAGATTGATAGTTCCCAGAAGCATTTCACTGTAAGACTGCCCACTAACTATGCCTTGTTATGTGGTCATTCATATGCACCATGGGACATTTTGTGTTGAAGTGAGATACACGAAATGTTGATTTTGCATCCATGACCATTTACCTAAAACCCAATAAGTCTTGTGTCACAGACACACATGCTCAGACCTGCCTGTCTTATCCCATATTATCAGCCACTGATAATATCAGTCAATTGGTTTCCTGCAACCAGTAACAGAGGTCAGTAAAACAGGACTTG